>NC_049209.1:17761342-18079467 GCF_013347855.1 Anguilla anguilla
TGACATTTACAAATATTCTACTAACATTACCTGGTTATTATAGAGGTATATGAAATTATATGGTTTATATATAAAAATATGGAGAATCCTAAGACATGGTAAAAGTACAGGAGACAATTCCTGTGTATAGATATGTCAGGTTAGGTATACTCCTGCTATTACCCTCGATCAAGGCACTGGTTTCAGAACTGGAGTTGGTCCCTGGGCACTGCGGCGGCCCACTGCTCCTAAGTAACTAGGATGGGTCAAATGCAGAGGACAAATTATCCCACAGGGTTCAATAAAAGGTAACTTAGATGTATAGACACACAAACACACCTCTCTCTCTCTCTCTCTTTCTCTCTCTTGCACGCACAAACACACACACACACGCATGCACATGCACAAACACACACACACACGCATGCGCGCGCACAAACACACACACATACGCATGCGCGCGCACAAACACACACACACACACCCCCACAGGGTTCAATAATAGGTATCTTAGATGTAAAGACACACAAACACACCTCTCTCTCTCTCTCGCTCGCTCTCTCTCGCATGCACAAGCACACACACATGCATGCACACACACACACACACACACACACGCGCTTTCCCTCTTGGCAGGTAGTTCATTATTCCTGCCAGCAGCTCATGGGAGAGCCTTCAGTTACTATTGAAATTGATAAGAGTAGAATCTATTGTCAAAAAACTATTGTGTACAAAAATACAACAGCATTACACTGCAGAAAAGTTGTACGAGAGATATTCATAGATGAAAACAGCATTCAATACTACTGTCAACACTGTTCTGTTCAGTAATGCAAACAGTGCGACATATTGAGCAAAAAGGAAAAGATATGGCCACTGGTACCCAAAGCACTGATAGAGGGACTGTTAAAACAATGTGCAATGGGCATCTTTTTCTGTGCAAGTCTAGTCCTCAAAATGCTATTATTGTGCTTGTGAAAAACATTTACTGTGGCATACACAATCCACCACAAACACACAACTCAGTTATCACTTACAGGAAGATAAAGCACTTTTATAAAGAGCGTTCTACTGCGATGATGACTCATTCCTCACTTCCTGTTAAACATGAAATGAGTCACATCAACAAAAAGGACCGGTTCATGTCACAGTGGTGACGCTCCTGTCCGTACACACACATTAATAATCATCATCACTGCGGCTATACAAAATTAACCAACATGTGTGATCAAACACATCCAGGGTGTGCAATAATCCTTCTTTAAACCCAGTGGCATCACAGTCTGTCGCTGGCACCATTCTTTTTCACTGAGGGCATAGCACATGACAACATGATTCAGTCTCTTTGTTCTGAGGTGAAAATGTTCTGAAAGTTTCAGAACACCCCATCTGCTTTGGCACGGATCCTCAAAGCACATAATAATTCTAATAAAGGAGATAAGGCACTAGAATAACATCATGGATAACATCAAAGAAAAAAAAAAAATCAAAAAGAGGTCACAAGCAAAGGTTGTGCCCAGTATTGAGATGGTCATCCATTACTTTTGGGGCACTGCGAAACTTCCTCTCTGGTGAGTGGCGGTCCAGAGAGTAAACAGCGACTAGGAAAGCTTACACCAGAAAATGGGTGTACCCCTCGGCCCCAGTCACAATCACGTCCATCCAGATGCGCATGGCTTCAGGAGACGGGGCCACCATGTAATAAACACGGTCGTGCGTCTTCACGCTGAATGTCAGGGATGGGTTGGGGCTCTGGAGAGAGTGAGAATACACAGTGAAGCCACAGGGGGGCGGCAGCAGTACTAAATTAACGCACAGCAAAACACAGCAATGCCACTCAGTTTTCTCTGGTTTATTTCCTTTCATCTGTAAGGTCTATAGTATCATTTCTATAAAGATGGTTCTGCAGTGTAATATCTGTAGGGTTCAGTACATATTTGCTTCAATATGACATGACTTGAAAATCCAAATGATTTTAAGATGCAATTTTAACATTATTTTATAAACCCAGATTTGTCTGATATACTATTCAGGTTGAGAGACTAAGACAGAAGCATGGTTTCACAGTCAATGTGGTGATATTCATTAAGCAGACCAAATATTAAAGCATTTCTAATACAAGCAGCTCAATTAAATTACCGTATTCTTAATGTAACATCTATAAATGTTATAGGTAGGCTGACTAAATTAATATCAGTAAAGGTGTAATAAGTTTTGTGTTTACATTTACATCTGCTGCATGTGTGAGTGTCCGATTTCCTTCCGTTTCGTCATCAGATTGGACTCCTTTAGCAAGTGTTTGTGCCCATTTTCATATTTTTTGCAATACAATAAAATAGAGAAATACTGGCTGCCACCTCCAAAGACAGGACAGCCATTTTTAGCAGACGAAAACACTTCACAGAAAGCATCAGAAGGCCAATTTAACCCTGTACATCTGACCGAGTATCTCACTATCCTCACTGAAATGGAACATACTGCCCTTATACTGAAGTATAACACTACAGAGATATTATCAACATTCATTTAGCAGATAACCTAAATACTTCAAAATATACAATAAATATCCAAATTCTTGCTGATATTTTAATATATTCCATCTCCAGTTAATCTCTGTATAGAAAAGTTTGCCATTCACCAGAGGAGACTCACTCTTCCTCTGTGCTTCTGGACTGTAGATTACTCAGTATATTTTGCATGTTTGACCTTATTATGCTCGACTTCGTTCATGCCTTGTCATTTACATGCAAAAATAAGGGACGATTCTTGTTATGCAGGTAAAAAGGTGGTATGTACTAGCATACAGGTAGTTCGAGGTTACCCTGTCATGCAGTTTAAAATGTAAAAATTGCTGGCTTCATGCTTAAATGCTGCAGCTTGCTTCAAATACATAGACTTGTAAACCAAGAATGTGAATAGAATATTGAACTGCGTACACTCGACACATTTGAAATTCACAGATTCTGAACTGTCTTCTCACAGAAAATGTAGTCAGTGTGACAATGCAGAGGTTCTTCCCCAGCACTGCCCCAGTGGACTGATGCATGAGACAGGGGTGCGCATCCACATCTTACCTTGTGAGCGTTCTTTAAGTGGTCGTAATACACTTCTTCGATAGCTTGGAAGTAGATGACTCCCTTCATCTTGGCCTCATGCTTATCTGCAGAAAAACATATAGATCCAGTGATGTCATAATGGAACACCTGTCGACAAGGCCTCACCACACTCATTGCTATGACTCATTGCTTATCTTTTATAACTTGACCAGCTCGTTATGCATTTCTGTTCCATTATTCACTTCCTTTTGATTTAACTGGGAAATGTTGCATTGCTGAGATACAGCTGGGGTGTCCGCAGTTACATCACCATATATGGACTTCAGCGGTCCATCTCATATATAAGGTCTTTAAAAAAGATTTTCCTCCACCAAAATGGGTAGATCTGAATTTTGGATCAAATAATCAGAGGCGGAAATGGCATTCTTTGCCTTTTGGTAGTATGTTAGACCAGGTTAAAGACCATAATAGTACCTGAGTAATAAGACAGGGTCCGGCGGTTGCGATCAAAGACAAACCAACGCTTCTTCCAGGTCTTGATCTTGCCACCCATCTTGACTAGGAAACCACGGCAGGTCTTCTCAGTCAGTGAAACGTGGTAGCACGTGTCTGTATTGTGTCCGGCAGACTCGATGTGAGCGCGAAGGTCAAAGTCGTCCTTCCTGACCGGGAGGTACCGGGTCAGCGGCCGGGACTGAGATGTGAGAGGAGGGGTCCAAAATCAGACAGCAGGTACAGATATAGCTCATCGTTCCACAGACATAATGTTGCATTTCTCTGCCCTCTTTTGCCCTTTCCTGTACCTCTCAGCGGTCTTTTTAAGGATGCTGGGAGGCTCATCCTTCTAAGGCACTGTTCTAAGTGCATGGATGGGCCCCAGGGGCTGGTATCAAATCCTGATCATGCCAATGCTGACCATGGCCAGCAGTTATTTTATAATTTACACTTGTTTACTAGCTTATAAAAGATACATTAAAGTACATTTTGCAATTCTGTAAAATATTGTTTAAACTTGTGGAATTGTACTATTTTTATTTAAAGTTGTGTCAAATGCTTGTTAAATAATTTAACATCTGTAATTTATTTTCTTGTATCACAAGAACTATGTAGCTAGGTAGACCCCATGTCATTAAAGCAATGATACGGAGAGTGAAACGTGAACAACTATTTTTCTTTCTATTTTGTTCCCATCTCACTTAATGAATTCAGTGTTTCAAAACTAGTGATCTTCAAACCCTACATGCCAGCCAGACCCCTCCGTTCCGCTACTTCAGGACGCCTGGCACCTCCCGCTCGCACTTCGCACTTGCGCTTCCCGATCACGTCTCCTGCCTGTTCTGGCCCCACAATGGTGGAATGACCTTCCCGTGGAGGACAGAACAGCTGAGACCCTGACGACCTTCAAGCGACAACTGAAGACTCACCTCTTCAGGCTGCACCTCTCCCCATCCCTCCCTACCTCCCTGCAATCTCTAAATTGACTGTAAGCTTAGGGTTGTAAATAGGTAGTTGTTTCTTAGTTGACTTAGTTAATGCACTCCTGTCTTAAATACTGCTTGTATTTTTTGCATAGACTGCGTTGTTGCTGTTCTTGTTTGTGTTAGTGCTAATCAGATTAACCTACAGGGTCCAAGTTAAACTATGCGGTTGTTCCCTGAACTTGGAACGGTACTTCTCTCTAGGGTTGTCGACACACTTGTTCCTGGTTATGGTTATACACTTTGTTATACGTCGCTCTGGATAAGAGCGTCTGCCAAATGCCTGTAATGTAATGTAATGTAAAGACGTCAACTTTCTGTACTTCCCAGTTACAGAGTACTAAAAGTGTGTTCTGGAACATATATCACTGTTTCCCAAAAGCAGACAATATATTCTAATATTAATATACTCTAATAGCCTTTCTTACTTTAAGCGAAGTGAATGGGACTCCACTTACCTGAGCTCTCTGTTTCTCGCGAAGCTTCACTTCTCTCTCGATGAGTTTCTGCCTCCTGCTGGTCTCCTCCTGCAGACGTTTCTCCAAGTCCTCCCTGCGCCTCCGCTCCTCCTCCAGCGCCTGCCTGCGCACTTCCATCTCACGCTCCTGTAGGGGGCGCCACACAGAGGGGAGTCAGGGACTGGAACACTCTCATACAAATATGCGCACAAATACATGGGACACGCTACATACACACATGAATATACTCTCACAACCAAACCCACATGCAAATAAACACACTGTAAACATATAGATCATACAGAAAAATATTCCAACAACCACCATACATTTACATGACACTTACACACAGTACATGGCACGTACACAGGCATAAAAATACAGACACGACTGCCCACACAAAAATACAAACAACAAAAAAACATGCATACACATACACAAAAACACACACCCAACAAATATAAATTATGTACACATGTTGATAAGTGTGGTCATGTTCAGATGAGCCTGTTCTGAAAAAAAAAAAAAAAAAAAAAAAAAAACTGGACACACGAGAGATTTCAGCAAGAACCACGCCTATGATAGGTTAAAAAGCTGATCATATGTTATTGAATACTCTCTGTCATTAGGTACCATGTGAGACATGCGTGCTAGGTGACTGAGTTCAAACACAGGTCACACACACATCTCCTCTGTTCTCCTGCTATTTTTATTCTCAGTAGTGAGAGAGAAATCAATCATGCTTAAATAACAATAAAGACTAAAAAACATTAAACATACATCTATAAAAACAGATGTAATAATCAGATTTGTGTTTTGAGACTTGAAGTTACTCAGAGACCCTCCATGTAAGTTGTGGTGTTAATAAGAAGGCTCATAATCGAGCCACATTTAAAAAGGAATTTAGCAATCCACCTTGAAGTGAAATTGAATGATTCCTGTTGTACACAGACTTATGCAGGCACGGTTCTGATATGATAGTGTGAGATGATGAGTGTGTGAGATCTGGCTTGGTACCCGGTGCTCGAGGAGCCGGTGCTTCTCGGCCTGGGCTTCCCTCAGCAGCCTCTCCATCTCCTCCATCTTGATCATGTTGGACATGCTGGCACTGATCGGGCCCAAAGAGACAGGAAAGACGCAGCATTTGTCAGAGGGCAGGTTTTTATTATCCTCCAGCACACGGTGCACTGGGTGGGCAAGCCCTCTGAGCTACTCTGAGCTCCTCGACACAGACCAAACAGACATCTCCCCTGTATTTCCCCTGCACGGTTATCCCAAAACCATCCTCAGAGTGGAGAAAAAAAATGAAAAACTGTGATCCTTGTCGAGTTCTGTACAAGATAGCACACCAACAAACAATGAAACTCCGGCAGAGCCCAAGCATAGAGCTAAGAACGGAATCGGGATTTTATTTCAACTTCAAATGAAACATGAAGCCTTTTTCCGTCCACCTCTCTACATCCAAACAGGATGCTTCCAATTACCCCTCCCCCACTGTCCACATACATTCTTATGTCCCCTCGCAGTGGAAAGACCCACGCTTTTCTATCTGAATCTCAAATCTGTGTGTCCAGCTGTAAACACAATGATAGAATAGTACGTAATATGCGAGTGTGTGTGCGTGCCTGCATGAACTCGTTTGTCAACGATGTGAGGGAACTATTCATGCGTGCGTGTGTGTGTGGGCATTTGTAGGTCTGTATCACACATACATACATACTGTAGAACATCACACCTTGGGTGATGGGTATCTGTGGTGGCTACTGGGGTGAAAGAGAGAATGCATTAACAGCACTAAAGTACCTAGAACTAACAGTTTAGAGGCCCACATTGAAAAGGAAGCCAACTGCTGCTCACTCCAGTCCTCCCTCTACCTGAAACCTGATCTCCCCCTCCAAACTGCAAACCTATCCCATGGTGTTAGCTCCCACAAAAATCACTGCTCATACTGGACGCAAACATTCTGCTGTCTAGCCTCTCAGGCAAATCCTACATGCTCCATCACTTAATAATCAAACACCAAATTGCGGCACTTTTTACTCTTTGTGAAATAATTTTAAAAACCTAAAACGGATTTTAATGAGAATTTCATTCAATGGTGGCACCTGGTGGACAGACAGCAGGTGGCAGTGTAAGAACTTCAGAACACTGGGAACTTTTTACAGACCCATTTATGGTAAGAAATGAGACTTATAAATCCAGCTTTATTGCCAGGAAAAACCTACAGTGATGTTTGTGTGAAATAACTGTTCCCCCCCTAAATTCTGAAAGTTGGCCCTGAGCTTAAAAATTGGCTGACTAACGCTGTCTGCCAGAATTTCTCAGTCTACACAATTCATGTAACACTGGAAAAGAAAGAATTCAGTGCTACACCCACTATGGTGAGTTAGCTAGAACAGGAGCTTGTTGCTGTAGCTGTTGAATGGAACTGTTAGAATACGTAAGTAAAGCAAGGGCTGACCGGTTCCTGGTGAAACACATTAACCCCCCTTCCCCCCTCCACAACTGGGCCAAAGGAACCTCCTCGCCCCGAGGTCACTGGTGTCACCTTTCCCTCTTCTGACAATCCGCATGGCTCAACTTTCCTGTGAGCTACGATATCCTACTGTGAGGCCCAGAACAGCTCTATCCCTCCACAAACAAACAGAACTGGAACAGGAACCCTGTCTCTCACAAGAATATCTTCACAACAGACAGCAAGTCCTTTTCTTGCACAATAATATAATTACAATGAACAGGCATAGTGCACTGAACTTCTAAATTAAATTCAATACAATTTAGCGGAGAACTCTCATTAGAATACCACCACTGTAGTTGGAACTACAATTCCTAAGACAATATATAATTATCACAGACAGGAAAGCCTCTCTCACCCAAGAATACAATTACCCAGGCAGATCATTGTTCTTACTGCTAGTGTTTTCAGCACATTTAGTGAGTAAACATTGCTCTCTTACTAGAAGACAAAGATAACCAGCACACCATTATCAAAGACAAGGATATGCTCTCTCACAACCACAAAAAGTTCAAAGTGATAGCTGATGATAAACTGATAAGACCATTTAAAGATTCACCCCATTGCAATGCAGAGGGAGTGGATGAAACAGAGGAATATAATTACCAGCAGTATAACAAGGCAACCTGAGCTCTTAGACATTCTTATACCAAAATATCTGAGCATTGAACAAAGATATGTTAACTTAATTCAATTTTAAGATCAATCCCAGTCACAGTGGTTAGACATCACAGATATAGGCTTTTGAATGACAGCTTGGCTCATCCAAACAAACTATTCTTGGCTCAAATTCTTAAAAACAGCATTACCAAGCTGTCCTCTTTTGAATGATAGCTTGGTTCATCCAAACAAAGTATTCTTGGCAAACTGAACTCTCTTTTCTACATAGTACATGACATAATGCACTGAACATTTTACAGTGAGCCATACTCATACGTTACATGACATTATAATTAACAGGCAGACACACTTGTCCAGAGTGATGTAAAGTAGTAGAGAACAGAGAACATCAATGTTAGTCTCAGTAATATAATATAGTGCAATATCACCAAGAAGGCACAGAAGCCCATTTATAATCAGTAAGTGTAATGTTAACCGAACAGTTTGTATGTTCAGAAATATTTATATTATAAAGCATGGGATTGGTATAGTAATCCCCAAAATAAAAACCGAGGGCCCAGTACTCACCTGGACACATTGTCAGGAGAGCAGGCAGAGATGCTGGTCTCCATGCTGTCAGAGCTATCCATGCTCAGGGTGTCAAAGGCATGTCCATTGTCCCGGCAGTGCAGTGAATCCAGGTAAACATTGGATTCGGAGACAGTCCTGCTGCTCAGATCGCTTAGTCTCTGCCTCTGCCTGAGCTCCTCATTCAGGTAGAGCTGTGTATAGCCTGAAGGACCAAGAAAAGGTGTGAGACAAGAGAATGAGAAAGAGAGACAAAAAGAGAGAGTTCAGGAGAAAGGAGAGTGGATACAAAAGATCCCCGGATAGACGTCACCCTTGCTACCAGACATCTCGGTCAACCGCCAGAACCAGCTGAGAGCTTTACCTGACTGTGCAGCTATGTGATCAGCTTCTCAGTCTCCATACCACACCTCCTCTCAAATACGAAAACCAAGAGACCAGGTCCCGTTCATTCCATTCCAAACCCTGCCACTGTCATGCACTGTTATAAAGAGCAGTCTCAATCACCAGTCAAAGTGTTTCAATTAGAGCCCCATTACTGGTCAGAAAGTCCCAGAATGAGAACCCTATCCCTGCTCAGAATGTTCCAGAATTAGATCCCTCTAACAGGCCAGAATAATCCAAAATGAGAGTCCTATTCCTGGAAAGTGTAGTTCTATGTCCCAAAATGGGTGAGGGTGAGGGAGAGGATGCTTGAGACAGGAACTCAGATACTATCAGACTATGTGGGCCAGAGAGTACCCGCCCCTCTGATGATCCCCTCCAGAGACTTCCAGAATGAAAAACTACTACAGCATTTCACACAATCATACAATAAGACAACTAACACATTACAAATTACATATCAGCTACAAAACTACTAAATCTCAAAGTAATCACCCGATACCTTTGCCTGCAACTCATATATTCACACCGCCACTGGAGTAATTACACACGGTCGCCGGACCTTCAAAAGTCAGAGGAATGATACTATTCCCCTCGCCTCCACACAATTAGAGAGGAATGCTGAACTCCTACAGTCTCAGGGGGAATCATTATCTGTTCCGACCGCTCTCACACAGACGGGCTCTGACCATTCTAACCACAGGAGAGCCAAACTCCTACTCCCTTCAAAGGGGACAGATGTTGTGCTCAATCACGTATCATCTATCCAGATTTTTCAGAAGACATAGGGCAGCTCTTAGGTGTCTCGTCTTATTCAGCTCTGTAGTTACCGTACAAATGCAGCCACTCCCATATGCTCGAAGCACCACTCCTTTAACTACTGGGGTAGCTAAAGGAGATCAAAGATTCTGATGGCAGAATCATTGATTGCACTTCCCGTCTTCTGATGTAATTACACTCCAAGCTAGGATCAACGGTCGTCTGAATCGGTTGAGTGATTCAAACACACACACAAACACGGAGATACACACGTACGCGCACACACATACACATGGACACACTCACACACAGACATACACACACACACACACACACGTACGTAATGCAGCACAATTAAGGGACACATTGTGTTGTGAAGAACAGAAAGATCAGCCTTTGTTTGACTGATCTCTCAGTATAAGCTCATAAAAAAAGCTTTTAACATCAAACCCCACGGGTCCATACTCAACAAAGGACGCTGCACCAAGCCGGCTAGATGTCGAGCAAAATGACAAGCTTTGATGGACCGAATGCCGCCTGTCACCTGTAACCTAATTACTGAAGACTCAAGCAGAGGCGTGATACTGTATACAAACTTGTCATTTCCAGACAGTAAATGTGGCTTCTAGCAAAGCTGGGGGTAAATTATTTTTAAGCTTTTGGTATCAGTGCAGGCCACGCCCAATTTCTGTCTCAGCTGGAATCAGGAACTGTACTACGCCTGTGTTGTCGCCACAGCAACCACACCTAAAGAGGAAGCACTACAAAAGGAGCATGTGCATTCCCCAGATACACTCTCCTGCAAATTAGTGCTATAGGGGCGCTAGCTCTGTATGCAGGAAGGGTACACCAATTACTGGAAGGGCACTGATGCAGTCATAACCTCAAAAACCTTGGCTACCTCAAATCCACCAATGGTGTCCTGTTGATCCTGACTGACCATATTCAGATAATGACCTAGACTCCAGCTAGCCAGTTCTAGGCTACAGGGCCTTGTCTGTGCTTCTGGCTATAACTACCGAGTTACCCAGAAGCTTCCAATATTTCAAGTCACTTGATATTCTTGCTGTGCTTTAATAATTCTTGGACATTTCTCACAATAAATTAGAACAGGAGGACATGCTGTTTACATGTAGACAAACCGGAAACTGAGAAAAGAAAACTTTTCCAGTGAAATGTGATGGTGTGATGAACAACCCAGAAGATAATGTGAAAAACATTCTGGTAATTGCCAAAAACAAAACATACCTTTAGATGTGCAGAGAGCAAAATGTACAAAATAGCTTAGAAACAAAAATGACAACACAAGAAAGACTGAACACAAGAACACACTGACTGTGGATGCCTCAGCTTACAGCTCATGTTGAAAAAGTATGAAACTATGTGAATTAATTTTGAATGCGAATGATTAAAATAGCATTCATTTTGCTGTAGTTGTCGTGGTTGCTAAAAAAGTGCACTGTTTTATTTGCCTCAGTACATAGTTTAGCTCAGGTCACTTTATTCTGAAAATATGTCTAAATGAAATGTGCATCGAATAGGCTTAGCATTAATTGAAAATGCAGAGAAAAAAGTACTTTCAAGACTAAGGGCTGATGAATTACAGAGAAAGCAAGGAAAAACAGAAAGGCAACTGATTTGGGGGAAAAAAAAGATTAACATTGGTTCAAGTCAGTTGGACTCTTAATTCAGGTAAGATGGGAAACAATAATCAGGCTTGTGTTGGGTCAAGCATAATTTGCTAGCTGGATGAAAACACAGAATTCAGACTACATCCAACAATCTTCTAGACAGAACGAGTATCCGAATATGCCATAATTTAAACATAGATTGCTTTGAGAATGTGTTAAATATGAGTTATAAAATGAATGACACTAGATTAAAATGCGAATGTCCTATCAATTAACTAACCGATTCCCTGTTTAAAAAGAACGGGACAACCCAAAAGGATGGAATGATTAAGCAGTCTATGTCACTGCGGTGGCTCACCCTTGTGCATGTGTCGGTGGTCCAGATCCTTGGGGGATATAGTGAGGGCACGGGGCAGGACGCTTCCACAGCTTGAGCTCTGAGATAGGGGCATGTGGACCTGCGTGAGGAACAGACCCAACCACAGTCAATCAGAACAGACACACTGGCATACAACCGTGCACAATACTATTTCAAGTGGGCTTGTGTGCAAGAGAAACAGACATACTTCCTGTCCGTGTGCAAAAAAAAAAACAAAAAAAACATATGCAAGACAGACAAGCAAAAGCTTGAGGATTCCAGCATGTGGTATTGTGAAATACCCCTGTGTTAAAACCAGATCACATGTATTCTTCTTGGAAATGTTTTTGGAAGTGAAATCGCTTTATTTATTAATTACTGGTCTGGCTCTTCATTCTCATTTGCAAGATTCTAGAACATATTTATGTGATCAGACTCCAAAACTAAGGCTAGGTTGCCACCCTCTACAAGCAGCACATTTAATGCAATTCAGTTTGTCTCATGATCCCTGGTTGCTTATGAGCTGTGACTACCAAAGGGGGTGGGGCTGCCTTTTCTTCCAGCTTGGAAGAGGGCTATTCCAAACTGTGACTGCATGATAAAAGACATCTGACTAAAAATGGCTGCTAGCCTGAAGCACTGTAACTGGACAGATTTCTGCTGTACACTGCACAGAAATGACTAAGCACTATTGCTGCGTGAACTTCATATAGTATTATGAATTGTTTATACTCAAATCAAAACAATAGCCATCATAGTTCAGTTTGGTTGCAACTAGATTTTTTCATTTTTTATTGAACTACTTTATTAAAAGCTAATGCCTAATAGTGCTTTACTGGGATAAACTGGTTGAAAGGGGTGAAAAGTGAGACATTAGCATAATTTTTTATATATAAATGGAGATCTACTTGCCAGTAGTGTAATGTTTGAAACCTGAGATGTCAACAGCAACCTCTCCATTTTATTCTGTAGGTGGAATATTTAACCATAAAGGTTCTCTCTACTGGCTGTACTGGAATTGAATATGTATGTTTGTACACTGACTGAGCTGAAATGTGGCAAATTGAAATGGCTGAGTCTTTGTGCCTCTGTTTTAGGGCCTCCTCTGTTGAGGCCTGGTCTTCTGCTTCCCTTACTTTGGGGGTGATGCTGCGCCCCAGAGTGGCGTTGCTGAAATGGGGCGAGGCAGATGGCTGGATCTTCTTGCGAGGCAGCGTGTCACTCATCTGGGACCCCTCCTCCTTCCCTGACCTCTTCCTTTCCTCCAGGGTTCGGAAGTGCTGCAGGAACAATGAAGGGGGGTGACCAAATCAAAATTAAAATCATTCTCTAGCTCTCTTTTTCATCCTTTCCCCTCCCTCCTCCACACGTGTGAACACACACACGGCGAAACACACAAAGAGATCTCATCCTCACTCACACACTCATGCAACTAATATGGCAACTCCTAAACTGTTATGTGGACCTGAGGTGACGATCATACCTCTTTCATGCTGATGGGGTTGTTTGGGAAGCTTTGCCCCCCGGTGAGGTCTGTGTACTTCTTTTCCAGAGCCTCCAGGTTCTCTTTCTCCTGCAAGGCAGAGACCGGCCCAGTTAGGCCACATAGACACATGGCCCTTGTGAGCTATAAAGCCCTGGGGATAGGCTTAGAATACAGGTCCCAGAGGGCCGCAGTGTCAGCTGGTTTTTGGTGTGTTTCAGCACCAGTGATTCTTTTTAGCTGTTTATTGGCTAAAGAGTCCACACACTTCATTCTTAAGATGTTAACTGGCTTGAAAGGAAAACACAATAACCTAAAGACACTGCGGCCTACCAGGACAGGTTTTTGACACCACTAATTTAGAGGATAAAAAAATGTGAAGTCATACTTTTAGAGACCACTTTGCACAAACTTCATTTCCCAGCAGCACCTCTGAAAGTGCAATGTTTTTCTCTCATACCCGCTGCAGCATCATCAGCAGGTTGCTCCTCTCCTTCAGGAAGCTGTCTTTCTCCCTTTGAGATTGCTGGCTAATCTGGGTGGATTGTTTCTTAAGGGTCATAAGTCTCTCCTAAGGGAGGGGACAAAAGTTCTATGAGACACACATACATACAAACACACAGGCTCAGATGCATGCATGAAGAAAGTTTAAATGAGCTATTTAGTGCTGATGCTTTTGCGAATCCTTGTTCTCTGTCTCTCTCTCTCATACATACACACACACCCGATACAGAAAAAAAACACAAATGCAAACACTATAAATTGCGTGACAAGCTTCTGTGTCACAAGTGCAGTGTAACTTGTATGCAGTACCCTCCATGTGATAGGCATGTGGTGGGCAATGTTACGGTGTGCACTTACTTGGCATGAGACGAATCATGTGGTGGGCTGGCGTGTAATGGCGTTACCTTGCGTGTGACGGTGCTGCGCTGGTACTCCGCGATCTCTTTGAGCAGCTGCTGTGTCATCGTCTCCTTCTCCTCGTCCTGATGGCTCTCCTGCTCCAGCTTTTGGAATTCCAGATCCTCAAACCGTTTCTTCTCCACCTCCAGGGTGTCTGTATCCTGGGGGGACATGCTCATGTCAGACCAGGCCCAGTCCAGGTTTGATCTGGCCACAGAAAACTTGCCACATCATGCCGCTATGTTTGAAAGAGCTCTATACGGATCACTGTCTAGACATGGACGTGCCTCTGGCTTGTGTAACCCACAAGCATACTATGTGTATCCTGCAATGGCACTGGTGTATAGACCAATGATGCTGGGGTGCAGATATCCTGAGTTCAATGTGTTAGGACCTAAAAACCACTAGGTGGGTAGTGGTTTAGAGTCAAAGAGGAATGGCAGGTTAAAGGGAATGCAATTTATTATACAGTATGTTCAATAATGGCAATATACAATGGTGCATAATGTAAGTCTAGTGGAATGGCTATACGCGAATGGCGTGCAGGAGATCATTTATATAACCAGGGATCAAAGAAAACCCCAAATCATCAAAGAAAGACAATCACAACAAAACAGCAGTAACATCAATGACTCTGCTTGCACTATCACTGTAAACCTATCAAGGCAGGTTAATCTTTGTAGCACAACTAGCTACTGACTCATCCGTTACCTGCATCACTTTTTGCAGGTTACAGATGAGTTTACTTTTGAATGGTGTTCCAAGATTTTTTCCTCGGCGCCCACAGTACTATGCCATGAATGACACCAACTTACTCCCCATGATATTGGCTTTCCAATAACTCCAAACATGATTACACTGTATGTGGAAAACCTAAGGTTTACATAATGCTATTTCAACTCAGTAAATGATTGCAACTGTGCAGTATTAGGCCAATAGCACCGTCTCTTTATCAAACCTTTCTGACTCCCTGTCAGCACCGTAAACACAGTTGGTTTGCTTTTGGGGGTCTGATAAGGGGCATTCTACAGTTATATATTGCCTGATTATGAAGAATGTACATGAGTATAGTATATTGTCATCGGCAATTAGTCATTTTACCTATAATTAACCAATCATTTCAAAAAAAAAAGTTTAAACATCAACCAGGAAGAGTTTTGACCAGTTAACCACGATGATATTGGTTCACACAAAAATACAACAAAACACATTGCAACTTAAAAGCAAGGGTAGAGTACACAAAACCAATAAGTACTGACATGCTGGCTGTCAGCAACTGCAACTACAATGAAAAACTACACATACAGAATCCAGAACTCCCACCGTGAGCCAATCAGAGATGGGAGGCATTTGTTGGGTAGGGGATACAGTAGGTGGGGCCTGAGGGTGAGGTGTGGTGTACCACTCCATACTGGGAAGTTGATGTACAGAAACTGAACACAAAACAATACTTTGGTTACTCATTTGCTTCATCTTTATGTTGATCTTCAGTCTTTATGTTGTTTCATATTTTTGTTTATTTTGTGAAAAGATTTTCAAAAAATATTTGGATGGATAGATGATAAGGTAGAGGGTTTGAGAGGCACAATCTTGCTGAGAAAAACAATGTTAGAAAAGATAACATAAAATAAAAGTGAATCAAAAATATCAAACCTTCAACCAAGAAAGATTTCATGGAAATTTTCACTCCCATTTAAGGATAACCCAAAAATCACTATTTCTGTTCCTGAGATCCAAATGGACCCTCTAGGACCATGCGCGTAGATAAAATGTGTCACAGAATCATTGGCTTGGTGTACACTGGGCCTAACAAAGCTCACAAAATCAAAAAGAAAAAAGACCACAAAGCAACACAACACCAGGCCATCAGCGTGCTACTTCACAAACACAACAGCAATAACCTTCAAACCCAACTGTTTGTTTGTTTCAATCAGCAGTATATCATTCCCAGGTCATGTGTGATATACCTGAAACAGGACAATAGTGAATCATCATTTTCAAGAGCCTTAGTGTAGCAAAACAAAGCTACGGATATGAAAATACAGAAAGGTCATCAGCATAAAGTGTCATGTACAGTAAACAAGAGCAAGGAGGCTCACTAGTATACTATGTAAGTGGACAATAGTGCTACAGTTTCTTCACTATAAAGTGTTTAAAATGTACAGCCCTTATTTTGGGGACCTGCTGACCCACTTTTTAAGTGAGGACCTCTGCCATATCTAGGGTTAGCTAACTACAATCAAATACAAAGATAGAAGCTTCAGACCTACTACACACTCTGATTTAACAAAATTAGTCCACTAAAGGCAGCTTGGAGCTTCTGACCCTTGGAGGATGGATTCATGGGCAGTGAAAAACAGAGGAGGCTGGAGGGACGACAGTATGAGTATAGAGGAATGATAACTACAGAAAGAGGCAGAAAAGAGCCACTGACAGGGTAAGTACACAGGTAAGACAGCACCAGAGCCAGAGTACAATGGTAGGACAGCAAGAGGAGATTAAAGGCACTCACAGTATGAGCAGACAGGTATGACAGCTAAAGGAAGAGGAGGAGGGGCCTGGAGCCACTGACCCTGGACAGTTGCTGCTGGAGCTGCTCCTTGAGTGCCTCGGGACAGGTGTCCAGCTGGGTCTTCTGTTCAGAGACCTGCTCTGCCAGCCTCTCTACCTTTTCTCTTTCAGCATCGAGCTGTGCTTTCTCCTATACAGCATTTCGGACACACAGAGAACACACACACAGGAGAGCGGACTGTTTAGTGCTAGAGCAAGCCTGGGGCAAGCGTTAGTGAGGAAGCGCGATGAGGGGCATGACAAGGAAGAGGAAGAAAGCAGAGAAACTCCTGACCCTTAAATCCTCCAGCACATACCCAGCCTTCCCAATGCATTATGACATGTTTCATATAATCTCACACTCAATGACCTGTAATGGCACCCATGCCTCATCAAAATACAGCAAAAAGCAAACCCATGCTTCACCAAAAGCACAGCAAAACAATAGTGCAAAGGTCTCTTTTAGAATTCACCAGAAAAAGCCAGACTAAAATACAGAGACAAACAAAAGGAAATCTAATCTTCCAAACCAAGGAAAATGGCTTCTCCTTTCTCTCACAGCCTGGAGAGATAAAGCTTAGCCCAGCAAACAGCTGTTGTTGTGATATTGCTGTATATTGGCCTCTGTGTGGGAGGAAGAATTGGCAATGGTGGTGCAGCTATAGTGACCTGGGACTTTTTCTCCTGTACATTCTTCTCCATTTCTGTCATCTTCTCCTTCAGCTGATCAAGGACCTCCTTCTCCTGCTGCAACTGGGCCACCTCAGCATCCTGCTCTCCTTCTAGAAGGGCACGCTCAACCTCCATCTGGACGGGGGGGAAGGTTAGATCAATATGACAGCAATGGCACAACACGATTCCATAAAATAACGCTGTAAGCAGGTGGAATCAGAATGCATTTATGTCAATTGTACTATTCTACAAATTGTTGAGCTGACTGACAACCTCAGCTTCAGGCCCATAAGTCAGAGCAGCTACAGCAGTACGGTGCCCAGCAGGTCTGTGTGGAACCGCACTGAGGTGATGTCTGCAGATGTGCGGTGTAAACAGTAACTGAAAGATGTCACCCTGAGTCTGGCCAGCTGGACAGCATGATCAAAAAGGGCTGGCCGGGAGCAATTACGAAAGTTCACAAAAGGCTAGGCGCTTACCCTCAACATAAACAATCAGTGCTGTGTTTGCCTTGCTCCAGCTGTAGCAGTTCTCACCACCATACTGGGGATAACAACGGCCAATCAATTGTTGGAGATAATTGGAGAAAATTACACAAAATAAATTTCGTCCCGATGGAGGAGGTCTACAGGATGTCTTTTCTAAATTGTTTTTCTGAGACCTGCAGAAAAACTTGGGACTGAAAAGTACTTTAAAAATGGGCACATAGCAAGAGAGAGACAGGGACGGGGACAGAGAGGCCAATGTGGAAATTAAGAAACGGAAGCGGTGACTACATCGATGATGGCTCATACTCTGGTCACTCTGGCCATAATTTAATCTTATATTTAGTCCCATTACAGCCATCTAAACGATGGGATTTGATTCCCTCCCATTACACCCAACGATGTACACACACACACACCTCACGGATGGACTCTTCCATCTGGTTATCCAAGTCTTTGATCTTCTGTTCCAGCTCCTCCATGTTGTTTAGCACCTGGATCCTCTCTTCCTCAATACGGGTGACCTCCTGCTTCAGCTGCCCATCCTCTGATACTTCTGACACCTGCTGATGACATCAGTATCATCACTCTGCAAGCATCTCTAGTGGGACAGGGCAAATGTATGGACTTGTTCATCTGTAACCTGAAACTGGGCACCCAACTGTGCAGTACAGTATATACTCATGATGGTCTAACATTTTCATGCATTTTCACTCAGCACATATCTATTACATATTATGTCCACACAGCACAAAACTGTATATATCTAACATGTATCCAGTTCACACTGAACATATCTAATTCTTCAATGTGCATATCTAATGTACATGCACACTCTACATTCACCATGTACAAATCAAATGTACATCCACACAGCACATGCACACTGCACATATCTAATAAAATTACACACTGCAGACATATAATGTATGTCAGCACAACAAATTCACACTGAAAGAAATAGCAGCTTTGACTCGGTATCAGCAAGACAAATAAGCAGCTGATTTATGAGGCTTTTAATGGCAGATGGCTGGTTACTCTTCAGGCAACAGTGGTGAACTCATTGATGCATTAGCGTCAGGTCCTAGGAATGCAGACACTGTGTGTGGGGGAGGGGTTGCTTGGACCTTGCTACAGATCTTATAAACACTGTGGGAGGAGACTGATAAAAATGGAGGCTTACAATGACTCCTCTTTACAGACAGCACAAGTGAGGGAAGTTTATGACCCACTCACTGTGAAACATCGATTTAATCTACAATAACTAGCATGAATCATTCTCAAAGCCCAGTGAAGGACAGCAAACCTCAGACAACCCCAGCAGAGAGAGGTCTGTAAACTACTGCCCAGCACACGCGCACACACACACACAAACACACACACACACACACACACACACACACACACACACACACACACACACAACACAACACAACACACACACACACACACACAGAGCTAAGGGTGTCCCTGATGGGAATTGAATCATTTCCTGCCCATTATGAAGTCGCACACTCTTCTGTTTTCTTGTAAATTCCAGGTGTAGCTTTATTTCAGGCTGTTTCTCCAGGCGACACACCACTGTAAGAATGAGCCCAAAATCTGAGCCAATCAGATCAGTTTTTACTGTAACTGAGAGGGGACTGACTTGAAAGGAAGACCAGAGTAAAGCTATTTATATGTCTGTATGCGTTGCCTGACAGACAATGGAGTGTAAACAACAAGATCTACCACAGGGGAAAAAAAGATAAACAACTCCTTGAAAGGCAAAAGATCTCAGACCTCATGTGCCCCCTGGCCCTCAATCACAGGGGTTTGACAATGAGAGTAACAGCACTCCGTAGTATGGGTGTGTCGAACAGGGAGAGCAACAGCACCCTTCTGGGGGTGGGGACAGAGGGGCTGCGTGTGTGGTCACCCCCCCTCCAAACCTTCCCCCTTCAACTAGCCCTGCTGGTAACCTCATCATATTTAAACAGATGTTTTAGGATGTTTATTGCTTACATGGCAGGCCTTCACTTGGCCTCTTCCGGCTTACATAGACACTAAGTACACACCAAGGCAGGGAGACTGCACTGTCCAACACAGTGATGTGGAAACCACAGTCAAACCAACATGTTTTAAATAAACTGCACCGCAACACCCAAAGCACTACACCATCTCCTTTCCCCTCACACCTGCCAGGAAGTAGGATACTAGCTACTCTTGGTTCTAAGAAGAAATCTCTCAAGGCCGGATGGTGTTGAATGAGACAAGGGGGCTGAGAGGCCAGCACACCCTCCACAAGGACGGAGGAGAGTGAATCATACAGCTCAGGTTGCATTTGGACACTAAAACATAATGACAAGCTTGATCATAATCACAACTGAGAGATTTAATCATTCAACACACCTGTCTTTTAGTTTCCTTGTGTTGAGCGCTCCAGAAGTAGCCAGCAGAGCGCCACAGAGGGCCGTGAGGAAGAGGAGAATGGAGGAAGAGGATGAACTGTCTATGCTACGCATACAGAAATACGGCGGTCACCTGCGTTCTGATGAGGCGCGGGGAGGGGGACGGGGCGGAGGCCCGGAGGCTGACGGAGGGCGACGGGGCCCTGGCCTCCCGGTGGCCGCTGTGCCTGCGCTGGCGGAACTGCCGCTTGGCCTCGTAGCCGTTCTCCGGCGAGGTGCCCGGCACTTCGGAGAACACAGACTCGTCGTCGGACACCTGCAGCTTCTCCAGCTCCTTGTTGATGTGCTGCAGGTCCGCCACGGTGGACCCGGCCTGCTCCCTCTCCGGGCGGCCCAGCTCCGAGCACAGGCTGAGGATCGTCTCCAAACGCTGACGCTCCTGAAACACGGAAACAGACCAATAGCACCCCATCCAATATTACAGAACATCAAGAGGAGCCCCATGGGTCCAGATAAACAATAGGATAGGATACTGTATCCAATAAGATAGAGGGTCTATCCAGGTGCCAAAAGTGGAGGGATTGAATAAAAATAATGCTAAGTCACTGGTGAATACATAAGATTTATTTGTATATAGCCCCATGGATAAGAGGGACTAGCCTTGGTATAGATCCCGAAGTCTGATTGTCAGATAGAAAAACAAACCCCGTAAAAAGCACACTTTGTTTAGTTTGTGAAATAATCCACAAGAATCAGATTTTAGAGAACCAATAAAAAAGCTCCATAATAAAATTAGTTTATTCTAGCCTTGCTGCACCAGTCTTACTCAAAGATCCTGAAAGCTGACTGTAGGACAGGAAACAAACACAACAAATGCACATTTGGTTCAGTTATGATCAAAAATTATCAAAAAGACCACGATTTCAGACTCAATAACAACACCACTCAAATGCAAACTGGAAAAAGACAGAGTAAGCATCTCCTTTCAAACTGATGCAAATTGACCAGCACACAAGACTCACAAAAGTCTGCAAGTCAGATGTTCTAGGCTGCCATTTCAAATGAATGTTTCCACTGCATAAATCGTCTATGGTTAAATAATCCACAGCACGTTACACAACCACAGTAAAATTTTAATTAACTTCAGTTAATTAAAATATTGTTGCAGTTCGACACATTGAACCATTTCACATTTTTTTTACAGCTTGGCAGTTTCTAATAAAGTCCTTAAAGTTGCAGAACTGCTGCAGAGATGAGGGTTGAGATGGATAGATGGAAGGATTCAAGTGTAGAGATGAAGGGATTAGGGTCCGAAGAAATGGATGGATGGGGAGGAGAGAAACTAGACAACAGTGACTGAGGGACTGCAATGTAGTGATGGAAGGATTTGAGTGAAGAAAATGAAGGATTGTGGCCCAGAGCCAAAACAAAGTTATGGGTAAAAACACTAAAGGAGTCCAGCTGGCCTAGGAATGCGCTGGATCGACATGCGGCATAAATGTTATGATAATAAATAAAGAGCTATACACATATTTACAGCTCGCTGAAAAAGCAACATTTACCAACATTTTTCAGACAAAAAACAGAACGTTTAAAAACCAAGAGTCAGCCATCCACTTTCAGCCAGCAAACTTAGCCACTCAAGAGCTCATCTAAGAAAAGAAGGAATTCCAACCCAGTACCACATCGCAGAAGGTGGGAGCGTTTTGGAGGAAACAAACGGCTGGTGGCCACCCACGTGGAATGAAGTCACTGTGTCTCCTTACTCCAATGGAAACGTAAGACCAGGGCCAGTATTTGTGGTGAAGGGACACTGAACCCAGATCATTAACAGAGAGGGAACATAGACTGGAGTGCTCTCAATCAATTCTTTCATTTTGCCTGTACATGGATGCTCCCTTAAATAGTAAGTTTTATTTGCAGGGGACAGCCTTCCCAACATTAATACTGCCAGCCACATGCTATTGCCTACCTGCGAATGTAGCTGAGAGCAAGGGTTTACATACCAGCTAACCCAAAGCATGTGCCTATATTCTATCCTGATGGGAGTGGTCTCTTCCAGGATGACAATGCTCCCATCCACAGGACATGAGGGGTCACTGAATGGTTTGATGAGCATGAAAATGATCTGAATCATATTCTATGGCCTTTGCTGTCACCAGATTTCCGCCTAATTGAACACTTATGGGAGATTTTGGACCTGTGTGTTAGACAGCGCTCTCCACCACCATCATCAAAACACCAAATGAGGGAATATCGTTTGGAAGAATGGTGTTCCATCCCTCCAGTAGAGTTCCAGAGACGTGTAGAATCTATGCCAAGGTGCACTGAAGCTGTTCTGGTTACTCATACTGGTCCAACACCTTAGTAAGGTTGGTTTCCTTTAATTTGGCACCAGTCTGTATATACCCGTTACTGCACCATAAAACATGCGATTACAAACTTGCAACTGTAGCCACGAGTCTTAGCTCAGAACATGGTATTATAGACCTGATGACCCAGAGCAAGTAATTATTAACCGGCATACTTGACATGCTTGATTGTATACCAGTGGTCAGTGAGTGTGTATTTTGACTGGGTGGCTACAAGGATTCTCAGGACTTCTGCCAGGCTGTAAAGGGCACTGAATGGGTGGTTCCTGGTTTAGGTCTGGACTCAATCCAAAAGAACAGGTTTGTGTTAAGTGTAACAGCTGATGAAGGCCTTGAAAGCCATCAGTCCCACAGCTTTATAGACATCAAAAGAGCAACTTAACTACCGCTTTGGTAAACAAAGTCATGGAGCAACCCTTCTCCCACAGGGGGCAGACAGTGCAGTGCAGGACAGATACCTGCCTCTACGGCCCTCTCCGCAGATGTGGCACGCTTAGGCGATTCCCACTGACGCAGCTTACACTAATTTTCAAACTGCCAAAGATTGGCACTGGCTACGGTCCACTAGGCCTTCCAGGTGGCCTCAGATCTCATAGAGTTTCATTCATTCACTACTCCTTGGGCCTGTGACTGGTAAATGTTTCAAGGGTGGTTCTGTCACCACTAATGACTGGTTGTGAGACACAAATCCACCTCACCACAAGTCAACAACTACAATACAGGGCCACAGGGGGGAGCCATACAGATGCAGTACAGATGGATCAGCTTCATCCCGGAGGAGGTACGCGCAATCGCTGGATTAAGGAGAAAGTGAAAAAGGGGAGGGGACTGAGAGGAATAGGCAGAGAAAATGAGGAAGAGAAGAAGCCTCACCAGCTTCTCGACCTCCTGCTCACGCAGCCTCTCATCTCTCTGACGCTGGTGGTAGTCTCTCAGCTCCTCCTTCCCGCTGAGAGAGCTGATGCTGCCCCGCCGTTCCCTGAGGCCGCCCAGCCCCACCCCCGCCTTGCCGAAGGACAGCCTCCGCTCCCCCAGGCCCAGGTCCAGGGAAGGCGAGGGGCTGCGCAGGCCGCTGCGCTCCAGGTCCGAGTGGGACCCCGAGGAGAAGAGGCCGGCCTTGGCGGCGGCGCGGGGGCTGGTGGGGACGCTGGCGGGGACCGTGACATCCGGCGGGTGCTCCAGGGAGGGCAGGCTTCGCCTGGATTTTGAGGACAGCGGGACAGAGGCCGTGTCCCCGTTGTGGGTGCCCAGGGAGCGGCGGGGGGGCAGGGAGAGGGGCTGGCTGTCGGCCGATTTGTAGAGGCGGGGCAGCGAGCGGCTGTAGGCTCCCATGCCGGTGAGGGACCCCGCCGAGTACTTCCTCTGCCTGGGCCCCGGGTCCAGGGCTTCGTCCCCGTCCCGCACCCCACGCCCGGATTCCTGGAAAAGGAGCCTCCGTGCCAGCCGGGGGCTGGAGGGCATGCTGGCCGGCCCGGTGTTGCCCCTGGGTGTCGGGGGGAGGGTGTCGGTCATGGAGGAGCCGTTCCACATGGAGAGCAGGGACCCGCCTCCCGGAAGGCGCCGCCCATCAGCTGACGCTGACAGGAACAGGCTGTCCTGGGACCAGTTCCGGGAGCCGGAGCGGGGATAGGGGAGCAGGTGGGTGGGGCTGAGGGGGCGGTCCCTGTCCCTCTGTCGGGCATCAGTGGCACTGTGCCGGGGCGATGGGGGCAGATAGGAGGACACCTTGAGGGAAATAGGCGGGCGGTCGCTGCTGCAGTGCCTCCAGCTCTGCTCCTGGTAACCAAGTGTGGAGGACAGGGGGTTGGGGCTGATAGGCGGGGACTGGGACATGCTGAGGTAGGAGGGGCCACAACTGCCATTGGCTCGTAGGGTCGACTCCAACGCCAACTTCCTGCGCTGCAACGTGTCCATCAACTCCTGGAGTTCTGCCCCCGACCGTACCCCCCGCGCTGACTGTGTACTGGACACACCTGCTCTCTCGCGGTAGTCAAACTTCAGACTGTCTAGAATAAGAGAGGAAATAAGGACTGTAAACACAGGAGTCCACTCAAATGCTCCGGAATTCTATGATCAGTTACCATTTACTTACATTGCAGCTACAATAAAACATTTTAATTTTTTTTTTAAACATAACTGGACAAAACATGGATTTTACAGTCAAACAGTTTTTTCTTGCAAACCCATATAAATACAGAGCCAACAAAGATCAGAAATTTTAGGGGTCTGTAGAACATACTAACTTCATCCATGCCTGCAATGTATTCCTGCTGTGGTTTGCTACCTAGTCCGCTGACTAAAAAAAAAAAGGTTATCCCAGAATTTTATACCTAACATAAACATGGATAATGTGGTTAAGTATTCTTCTATAAATGGAAAACGTTCAGTGCAGAAGCAGATTGAAGTTCTGTAGTTTTTTGTTTTTGTAGTTCTTGGCATTACAGAAATGGCAAGGCCATGAGAAACAGGCACTGTCAGCGCACCCCTGCCCGACTTCTGGACGGGGGGCGGGGGGGGGGTGCTCTGGCTGGCAGCTCCCATATTCCACAGTATCGTATAAGTGTGGACAGCCAACCAGGACAGACCACCACTACGGCGACCCGCTGACCTGCCCACAGGCTTGGGCTGGAAGACTTTTTATTTATTCTGTTTATTTGCTTTGCAGGTTTCCTGGGTGATATACTGATAACCTCACTCTACAAGTTACACAACCCTGTTTAAACTTGTAAAGCACTGAGCAGTTAGGAAACATGTGTTGCAGCAGAGTGCATTAGTTTCCATTTGGAATTCAGGCTGAAAACCTTCTGGACCTAAGCCACCATGGACCACATACGTTTTCAAAACATCTCAGTAAGTTCATCTACGAGCCGCACACGTGCTTGACCGCACACTCACTGGATTTCTGGGACATATACGTGATTTTGCAGCAGCCCATTTCCACCGGCGTACTGGAGCCACCCGTAAAACACAGCAAGCTGAGAGCTGGGGTTTGAAAAGTGCGTAATGGGACCGCCAAGCAGAAAAAAACCGGAGCTTTTGGTTTGCACTCTTGAGAGTAGTTTATAAAAACTGCACCACTGCAAAACCATTCATACAAAATATTGCAAATTTTGGCTAGCCAGCAAATAGAAAAAGTAGAGTGTACATTCAGTTTCCAAAATAATGCTGATGACAGAACACAAGAATGTGAGATTGTGCGTTTGCTGAACTATGTTTTTGTGTGGGACTACAACGAGTGCTAGTGGTCTGCAACCCGACCCGAGCCTGATGGGACACGACAAAGTTTCTGGTTTTGGGCCACTTAAAATTTTTCTGGATGAAACCAAACTGAACCAACGGTTATGTAACAAAGCCAACCAAAGCAAAACGCCAATAGGTCTGCAAGCGCCCGGAGGGAAACCGAACCAAACAGTTTAAAGAGTCTGAAACGGTCTTAGACTGAGCAGGAGGGGAATTCACACAACCACAGTCCGAATCCCCTCCTGCCACATGAATAATTGTCTGACAAGAAGTTCCTAACACAAGATATTATTGCAGCCATTAATAATAATGCATGCACAAATAAAAAAAAAACATGCACATAGTATTCCAGTCATTTATTTGCAGAAGAGTTTACAGTCCAATGTATATATTTATTTAACATGCATTTTTGGAATGACTGTGGCATTATATTTGTAGTTATATAATTTACACAAACATCTACATTCTTAACTAAAAACTGTGGTAGGAGAGGGGGGGGTGGTTCATCCTAGTGAGTGTCTGAAAATGAATTAATGCATCTTAACAATGCTAAAGTAACGCTCAGAAACAATGTAAAAAAAGCAATGCTAAAACTGTAAGTGAAAGTGGAACTGAAAATTGTGCAAGACTGTGACCACGCCAAACTCAAGCGTCTTAAACTGTGTAAAACTGAGTGTGTTGGACGGGAAGGAAAGTAAAAGTTGGAGAGTGAAAGAACATTCCTGAGGTCACATGGGAAAGAAAAGTTGATATACAGTGCACAGACTGGCCTCGGTCAAACACATCAATCACACAGAAACACCTAACTACGCTTAGAGGAACACATTCCACATGGGTGACAAACGACCTGCCAACACAGTCATCTCCTCCATCTCTGTGTACGTGCAGGACATTATGCCCCCTAACCAAGAAAAGCAGTTTAGTGAACCCTCCCATACCAAAAAACTGAATCTACTCTGAAAAAAAAAAAATCAAAACCAGAGTTCTGGCCCTGAAACCATCTGGATCATATGAAATGACACACAAATAAGGAGCAGGTTTTACATGATACTGACTGGAAGGAACCTAAGCAAAGGACGAGGGGATGGTGCAGTGTGGATGGATAGGGGCCGTGGGTCATGTGACGTGGGCCTACCTGATCCATATCCGATGGACGACACAGGGCTCTTCTGCGGCAGCATGCTCTTCATTCGTCTGGCCTCCTCAGGATGGTTGAAGCGGAAGAAGTAGGATTTACCCAGACAGACTGTGTAACCTACAGGAGACACACACACAGGGTCAGAGACAGAGACACACACAGGGTGTGAGAGACAAACATGGCAGGAGACAGGCTCACATGTGCACACTCACACTCTTACAGGGTAAGGCAAACAAACTATAATACTCTAAGCACATTCTTATTCTGGTGTTATTTCAGAAGGTCTTTGTGGTTGAATCTTTACTTGAAATTAAATTCACTACTTGAGGGAGCTAACAAAGGCATTTTTAATTAATTTTTCTGAAACCATGTAAAGCACCATTACCGCACAGGTGGAGGTGGAGGCCATGAAACAAATAAAGTATCCGTAACCATTAAAATTCAAACAACTTGTTGGCACAACTTGTGTTTAATCATAAAAGAAACTTAGAAATGTTTAAAATTACATTAGGCTAATATTGTTATCAAGAAGTTTGCAATGCATATCAGCCTCAAAGTGTTAATCCCATAAATTGCACCAGGCATTTTGCATTTATTCTGGTTTTGTGGTGAAATGTTCAATAAACCTGGTCACACAATATACAATTTGAAAGTTTTAAAACTCATGGTTCTATCTCTATAAACTATTTTACATTGCCAATGTTTTACCAACAAACATGTCTATCGATTACTTAGGAAAAATGTGCATATAGAACTCTTAATTTTATTTCATACATTCAAAAATGCATCCATGAACTATTCAAACCACAATACCCATGAATCACTTCTGCATTACACTTGATCATGAATTTGATCATTCAGAAAAACTTAAATCTGTTTTACTGAAATGTTTATAACTCCTCTAACCGCAAAGCTAACAGCAACATTGAGATTTGATTTATATGGAAATCTGTGTGATAATGGTGGCACTGTGGATTACCAGAGACACAGATGGGGACAGAGGGAATACAAACAGACAGTCATGAATAACAGAGATTAAGGACTATGTCTGAATGAGAGATTACACTCCTCCAGACCCAGTTAGGCCCCGGATGCCCTTCATTACGATCTCTCAGCTTGTCTTTAACTCAAGTGCAGAAATACAACTTTGAGGCATCAGAGTCAATGCAAATGAAAAGAGAAGTGTTTAGACTGGCCTGTGTTCATTTGGGATAAAAGTTGAAGAGAAAAACAAACAGAATCAACCCCAGAGTGGGCCTGTGCTGTGTCAGGCCTGTTGTCAGACCAGCAGAGTAACAGTAAATCCTATGGTGCTCCAAAGTATCCAAAGGGGGCAAGACCCCTGCAGAGCTCAGGACAAACTGGAGCTGAGATCACTGGTCCACACAAAAGAAACAACCCACTGCTCGTCTCATTTCCTGACTGCATGCTGACAGCACACTGACTGCTTGCTGACTGCACGCTTCAAGCATAACAGAATCACAGCAGCTGGAGGGGGATGGAGGTGGAGTTGGACAGAGTCATATGAATCTTGCCTGGGTGTGGATGCAAGCCTCTTGGGCCTTAACCCATTATTGAGATTCTAAACTCAAAAAGCCAGCACCAAATTCTGACTTCTTCCTTTGCACAAACAGCACACAAAAACTTCTAAAGCATGGTAAGACTAACTAAATGATAACAGATGTTCTGAAAAGCAACCCTTTCTCTGTGGTCAGGATTAGGGGGCACAAGACTGTCCTACCCCCCTGACCCCAGTCTTATCAAAGCCTCTAAATGTCTCAGCTTACCTGCTAGACTGGACGTCTGAATGGCTCGGGTTACATATCCAGGGTCAGTATGTTGCCTGACCCCCAATATCATGTGAAAAATTTAAACTGATTCTGACTGAGTGCTTAGGGGGAGTATCACCGAACAGTGTAAAAAAAAAAAAAAAACCTCAGCCGAGCACTCTGAAGTGCATCTCTACTTTCCAAACGGCCGAAATGCCCTGAAATCCCACAGAAATTAAGAACTGCACTCATACCACAACATAATCTGCCTTTGTGTCGTTAAATGTTGACTTCAACTATCATAGCTTTACTGGAGAGGTGGACTGATGAAGGACTAAGGGGAGTTGATGGCTAATTAGAGGACAAAAGTTGTCACATATATTAGGTTGCCTGCTACAGTACCTGATTAGTGGATAGGTACCAACATTTTTGTCAAAATTCTACTTGAGGCAGTATGTTTGCCTGCTGCCTGATTGGTGGGCAGGAACCAGAATGTCATGTCAGGGATAGGGCATAAAACCACTACGCATTCTAATAAACACGTCTTTGTTTTGCTCTGCAAGTCTCAAACATTAAAAGATAATATTTTTTTCTTTGCTAACTAATTGTTATTGACCTAAACTTTACAACTACAACTCTTACTTTTCAGAATGGGAAATTCTGAAAAGTATTTCACAGAACCAGCACACACAGAACCTATTACACGAAGGAGCGTATGCTACACTAGAGCACTTTGAGCACTGCAGAATACACTGTTCACTGAACAGAATATCAATTTCATAGTAATCCTTCCTATGAAAGATGATCACGTTTATCATATAGTATGCAATGCTTCATAAAGCAGCTATTGCACCACAGCTCCCTTCACACTATAAAGAACTACATAACATCTCGAGAACTAGAGAGCATCCAGTGCACTACAAACCATCTAATGCACTAGATTAACTTTTACATTCAAAATAAGCAGTGCATGAAAGAATGCCCCTTGGACTACAAGTCACCCAGCACATTGCAGCCAACTGAGAAAAAAAACATCCAGATGTTCTTGAGTACAAAAGCAAGCATGGAAAATGTCCAGGTCCCAATATAGCCTAATAATTAGTTCTGTTAATGCAACTATCTCTGAAAATGTTTATTTTTTCATTTGTAGCAATGTCAAGTACCTAAAATTAGCTTTAAGAAAACATAAGTTTTACAATACAATAAGTTTACATCAGCTGGGACCGCTTTGCTCCAAATTCATGCCACTTCTCCAAGCTACGAATTCAGCCATGGTGTTTACTGCATCATGCACATTAATGGCATTTGTTAATGACCCCTGACGTGTTCAGCCTGAGACTCAGCACCCTGCTGGAAACAGGGGAGAGCCATGCATACTCAGACCCAGTTTGTGGGCCATTTGTGAAAGGGTGGTGGACTGTCTGCATGACAGAGGCTTCCTGCCCAGCTGTGCAAAGAGGCAGAGCCTCAGCCGGGTTCAGAAAGTAACCCGATCTTCTGCACAAGCGCAGGGATGCAGACATTTTTCCACTGGGGCCCCTTCTGGCCACGTTAGCCAAAGACTTCCTGCTCCGTCGGTCTGTGGCAGAATGGGATGGGAGGTGGGCACAGAAGCCTGCTATCCGGAAACCCGGAGAAAGATCATAGCCCTCACAAAGCCAGAGCTCCTCCCTTTGCCTGAAGCTCAAGGTAATTACCTTTTCCCAACTAGAGGGAGGGGCTATAGAGAAAAGGGGACAACTGACTCCAATGACGAATAAAAGATGACCAGGGGAATGCATGGTATTTTGCTATAGAGATCTTTTGGATAAGCTTCCTTATCTGGCCTCTGCCAGCTACATCTATAATATGTTAACAGAAACTACGCAAAAAAAACTTTACTTGCATATTTTAAAGCACTGCACATTTTCAGGTAAGTGGCACCGCAGAAGTTTTATTTATTAGCGAAAGTTAACGAAAAAGGCTTGTGTGAGAAGAGATGAAGAGAAGGTACAACGCGGACCCTGGAGTACAGTCAAAGCTTAGTCCAGCATGTCCTGCATACTCATCCAGACAGGAGGGCCACTCTAGCTTGAATCCTGACTAGATATGCTGACTAGACTGCCCAGCTGTGAGTGAGCAGCTAAACAAAACCAAAGAGAAAGGAGGGAAAGATATCAGATGGCATTTACCTCCAAATGAGGCATCCATATGCACAGTAATGTGTGGGTTTCCACTTAGTGCAGAGTGAGCTGGGGGTGGGGGTGGTTGGTGGGCTGAGGCCACTTCTGGGGGAGTCGCGTTTCCTTATAACCACTGCAAGCATGTGTGTGTATGTACCTACACCCATGTGTGTAAGAGAATGAGTGGGTTTGAGCTCACAGCAGTTTCATTGCTGCGGAGGGACCATATAAACAGCACTCACAGCTTTGTCTAATGATTTGCAGCTCCACTCACTACATAATATTGGGGCCATTTTGACAGAAAATTACCTGAGCAATTATTTTTACTTTCAGCCCACTCCTAATCATGCTCTGTGTTATAGGACATATTTAGTCACAGAGGACAGAGACATGTTAAAGCCTTATTTGCTGTTGCTTGTTCATTACTAACATTGCTGGCTATCATAGCTCCACTCCGCCCTAAAGCAATCACACAAGCAGATACATGGCAGTTTGAGGCCTAGATGCCCACACTAAAAGCCCACCAGAATGCAGGCATTTCCATTTGACTTTCCAAGGCAACCTAATTGCACCCCTTGTCCCCAAAGGCCACAGTCTTAAAACCACATATTAACCCGAGCAGTCACAGTTCACCACTATACACGCAAAGATGACATAATGGAAACACAATGTGGAGCTCTGCGAGGCTCCGCAGCCAGAGGGCATAGGCAATTAATTTTTACCAACGCACCAAACTCTCCACAATCACGTGAACCGCATTCAACACTTCACAGAGACAATAACACCCAATTGTCCAATAACTGGACGCGTGGCTAATTCCCGGCCATTGCTAGTGTCTTTTCGATAAACAAATCCTTCTCGATAAACCGGTCTTATTTTCTAACAAGCGAAGACAAACTGTAGCAGAAGGTAGCAAACTATTTTTACTTTCTCCAAGACATGCAGAGATGACCGTTGTTCATTGGATGATGCACCCAAAATAAAAAACCAAAACGTTAATATAACCAAGTTTAATTTAAGCAGTTTTTGTTCTATTATTATTTATTTATTTTGAATCAATAATCAACTCTATAAAGCAACTCCATGAATGGAGCGTCTGAGAAGGACTGAATGGAAATTAGTTTCCAGAAATTACTCCTGTCTCAATCAATTATAAATCCGACAATATAAAAACACTTTCAAATAACTTTTCAAGAAACTTTTTTGCAGCCAAGATTGGAGAAAACGATACGATTATGGACAGCACGGTTAATAGCCTACAATTGACAATGAAGTGCCCAAATAATAAGAAGCACAATCAAAGCGGAAAATACGACGCGAGCATCACAGCTTCAACAATAAGACGCCGAAGTTAAGTAAGTTCTGTGAACTTGTCCGATTATGTTTGTTCAGAGGCAACCGACCTTTTATTGTGCTCCATTCAGCGCGCTCGACGAAAGGACACACTGTTTTGCCTGTGGATGATTAGCATGACAAAGGGATCCGTACTCAAGGAAAGACACCCACGACCACCTTAAACTCCGTCCCTCCAGCCCAGACAGTTTCCTGCTCCCACTGCTACCCTGGGTCCGCAATGGTTTCAATAGGATGGTTTGGGTGGTCGGGAGGAACGCACTACTAAACTCTTTAAGGGGGTGGTAAAGAATTAACTCAGAGTGGATCAACTGGAGCCTACAACACAACAACACATTACTATAATGTGTTGTTATTTTAATTTTATTAGCAGGCAGTGTTCGACAACGTGTAACAATATTATCAACTCTAAATAAGACTGCATTTGGTCAACGAGCAGCACCTATGTTAATCCCCCTCTTTTGTGTTGGTACGTGCACAATAGACTTAAAGACACAGCAAAATTAACTTTTCCCAGTCTTCACATTTCAGCAATAGAACTCGAAGAAACGTAGGCTATCTGTTTCTCTTGTTTTAGAAATCCCTGCGAAGTTCCCCTCAGTAAATATAGGTCATGAAAAATACAGATTAAAGAACTAAACAGAGGCCATATAAAATAACACTGTAACCAAATATGAATACATAGTTCAAAAATGATACAAATAAGCCATTTTAATGGTGGAATAAAATAAAATGAGTTGAAGAAATTCTACATTAAAATATGTAAATATTACTTAGACCACATTCAAAACATAACATTACCTGACATGGTAATTTATAGATTTGATTCTACCAGTGGGCTCCTGTGGTAACCTGCATGCTACTGAATGTCGCTTATGTGACATGATCAAATAGTAAATAATGGAAGAAATATCCAGACTCATTTGGTGAAAGTTAAAGGGACTCCATGAGGGGATATACTGCTATAATGTTTCTATCCCATTTAACTTTCTGTCCAAAGATTAATCGTATGAAACAGGTATAACTGAGAAAACAGCACAAAAATAAATAAAATGAAATGATCCTCCTCCTGCACTAAGAATGGTGACATTGTGGAAAACTTTGTTTTATAATATGACACAAACAAGACAAAATAAGAGAAGAGATGTTTTCATCTCATTCAGTCCAGAGAGTTGCTGAGGTTCTGTTGAGCACACTGTAAAGTGTAAGGGTGACTACAGAATGGCGTCTGTCTGGGTGTCATAGGTAAAAATGTCTTCACCAGAAGAATGACATCATACAAATAATCTAACCCTCATAAAAACAGCTTTACATAAACCCGAGCTCAACTAGACTCAAATTATTCTCATGTCTATACAGTACAGAATTAGAGAGACTAAAGAAACTGGTCTTTCCTGCAGGCAGTGTGATGTTTTCTCAGTCTGTTGGTAATTTTGTATGTTCTGTGCTTTGGTCAAAAGAGGGTGCTAGGTATACATTGTGACAATTCAGCTGCAGATGCCCACTTTGGATCTTCAGGCAGTATCAGAGCATACGCCATTACAGCATCACAGACAGGACTCCAGCATGCATTGCATCATGGGAGTTCTACTTAAACATTTTCTGTAAACTCCCACAGACAGGGAAGCAGCTCTTATTGCATCATGGGGAGGGGTTCACTGGAGCTAGTCCCAGATCTAGCTGATTGTTTCCAGACTTCAGCTCTGGAGTCAGTCTTTCTATTGATTCTCCAAAACGGTTAATCTCTGAGTCTGTGGTGTGGAATTGGTTCATAGATCAGTGCAAACAAAATGGTCAACACGGCACCCTGCACTTTGGAACTGTTGTTGTTTGGCTAAAGGGACTTGAGGAAGTCTCCGCCTAGATAGAGTGAAAAAACTCAGTTATATGCATATATTTGGAATGAAGCAGAGAATTCTGTCTGGTCATAAGTGATAGGGGGAGAGGGCAGTATTACATCAGTCATGGTGTAATACACTACATTAGTCACCCCTCTATCTTTTCAGTAAACAAGTAACACAAATGCAAAGAAAAGATTTACGTATACTTTATAATGTAACACAATTACCAATGGCAGCACAATACATGCATTAACTTGGGGATGGGAATGGATGAGAAGGAATCAGGGGTAGGAGGAGAAGGCAGAATTGGTGTCTCCTGTAGTTCTAGAGCACTGTGAGTCACAGCCTGGTTAAGAGGAGAGGCGTGTGATCCAAAACTTCAGCAATCACACAATGTTTCTGCATCCAGAATTCCACAAATTACATAGATTTCCTACATCTAAACTTGAATGAATATCTATAAAGGATGTAATCCTTCATAAATGTAAATGAGCAGTTTTAGCAAGTCCTCACTGTTAATTCTATCAAGTAATGTTACAAAAAATGCTACCACTACAGCTAGTTAGTCAATAGATTTCCCTGTAAGTTCCTAGTAATGATGATGTCCTTCCATTTTGTCAAGAGGCTCTTGCTGCAAATATAATTATTTCCTCGTTCACTCTGTCCATTTTCATGTTATGGATTTCTGATGATACATTTTACCAGCAATCAAGGACCTGGCATGTCAGCAAACATACTGCTGAATTGAGAGGATGAGCATGTCTCCAAGAGAATGCTGGGTCTGTTAATAATTAACCATCTCTGACTTGTTGCTGCTCAAGATATCTTTTAAGGTCTATTTTTGCATGTATGACAGATACTAACTAAATGATAAGAGGTCATTTCGATGGCACTCCGAATTGCAATACCTCAAGCAAAAAGAAAATAAGCAGCCTGCAGGTGATGGCATGACCTGTCGCTGCTCCTGAGGGCTAACAAGCCTCTACAGCAGCGTTTCCCAACCTTTTTCCTTCCACGGCACACTTTTACAGAATCTCATGGCACACCACCCTCAAAAGCATAAAAAATAAACACCCTGCAGGCCCCCTCCACACGACGTACTGACGTTGATGTGACGTGCCAACAGTAGGCATAAAAATGTTCTTTTGGAGTTTTAATTAAGCGATATGCATTTTAATGACATTCATTTTGGCTTTTGTGAATGGGATTTGTTCATTTAAGTTTTTTAAATTCATTTGAACAATAAAAATTTTTTTTAAGGATTTTTCACATGGCGCACCTGACCTCGCCTGACGGCACACCAGAGTGCCGCGGCACACCGGTTGGGAAACGCTGCTCTACAGTACATTCAGTGCTCGGCAACACTGTGGCATACAAATAGTTTGCATCACAGCTTTGTAAACTGGCTTTCTTGAAAATCAGAAAATAAGAAAAAGTTAAAACTGTTAAACCTTTTACAGCAATAGTAATAGCAATTTTCAATACACAATAGGTCATTGCATGTACTGTTTATTTTATATATCCATCTTTGCTCATCTGTATAAAAGGTATGAATAATTTTGGAGGGTCCTGCTAGAGCTGAGTTAGAGCTGAGTAACAATGATCAGCAGAGCAGACTATGGTGCTCTCCAGGGCAAGGGTTGAGTACAACTCGGTAGCAGCCTTGATTGGGCACAACTTTCTTTTGCATTACCCACCTTTTACCACTGTACCACTGTGGGTATAGGAGACATTCTGTGAAGTTACTAATGGAAGACATTTATCAACATTTATAAGCTCTATCTGCGAGCTATGAGAAGAATGGGTTCAATCTCCTCAACCACAAAACATGCATGCGCGCACACACACAGGCATGTGCTCACACACACTTCCTCCTGACCATATATACACCTTTATATAAGGTGTATTTTTTGGTGACTATGCGTGACAGTGTTTGTGTGGCATGATATATCCTTTACATTGTATTTACACGTCTGTATATTTAAATTAGTTTATATTAGTGCTTACCTTGGGTCAGCAGGGTGGCTTTAGTGATTGGAACACCATCAAGGGCACACAGGTTTCCACAGGGGTCCAGGGTGATGACTCCTCCATGGTTCTCAATTCGGCAATGCTCTGCCTCAATCCCAGGACCTTCTATGGTTATGTCCTGGGGTATTGGTGCATCCTCTCTCCCAATTCGGGTTGTCCCTGAAAAAGTTATATAAGTGAAGGGCATGCAGGCGCTTAAATCTCTTGTTTTGGACACTTTCAGCCAACCTGGGTAGCTGTCTATATCTGTAGTGCACCCCCCCCCCACCCACCCCCCCACCCATATACAGTACAGGTCAAAAGTATTAGGCCACCTGTGGTTTAAAAAAATAATCTTAGGTAGATAATAATTCAGTTAATGTGTATATGCACATTTATTGAACAACAAACCAAACTATAAACATTTTTTTCAATTTCTACCTACAACACAAAAAGATGAGTTTGATCATAGTTGGCATTTCACTGTAGTCAGTGGAACTGAGTTCTTCCTGTACTTGTGGCGCAGTTTTATGACTCTTGCTAGACACACTAGACAACACAACATACTTGTCTACTGCCTCTTGATCTTCCTGGTCTTCTACTGTTAAAATGACTTCCTATCAGCTGGAATCTTCTGAGTGTGTACAGAACACTGCACCTGGAAATATTAAGCTTTTTTTTTGCTATTTCTCACTGGGAATAACCTTGCCCGCGACTTGGATCTAGGCACCTTCGTGTACAGTCTCGTGGTGAACACCTGATTGGTATCACTTATCAAATAAAGGGTGCAAGGGAGTTGAAGGAGACTGTGCAAACTGAGTATGTCGACTGAAATTCTGTCTGGGGAAGGCTGTTTAGCAGAACCCTTAGGGTATTTCTTTCCTGTGGAGGGTGACTGACTAAGGAAGACAACAGATTATATTTTTGTTGAATGTTCCATCTTTATTTTTTAGTTGTAGTTTGTTCAGCCACTGTTGAGACCGCTTAGCAAGCAGCTTAGCAGGCTGGGATTTACAGTGGAGCAAATGTACTGGTCAATGTGTAGTAAAAGAGGCTCGCTGCTTGCTTTTTTCTTAATGATGTTCCAAACAGTTGATTTTGGTAAGCCTAAGGTTTGGTCTATGTCTCAGACTACTTTTTTCTTAGTTCTCTGCCTCACAATGGCTTCCTTGACTTACATTAGCACAATTCAGACTAGATACTGAAAGCTCACCAATACCTGCCCTAAAGACACAAGTGCACACACTAATGTAATACACCTGTGAAGCCTAAAATTGTGGAGTACAAAGCCAAATAAAAAAAACATATATTGAACATCATGGAGCTCACATATATATTTACCCGTAAGCATGTGTGTGTGTGTGTGTGTGTGTGTGTGTGTGTGTGCCTGTGCCTTGCAACCCTTACACCATTTGCTTCCCTTTGGCTGTGCTTTGAGAATGATGGTCATCTGTGTGAAATTCTCCAGCAGTATTTGCACATATTCCCACTGAAAGTATTCTGATGGCACACTTTATTTTTCTAACCAGCACTGAAATACACACCCCCTCCCCTTTGTCTGGGTACAGCACCAGAAAAGCATGAAGTGCAGACAAAGTCAATCCTACACCTGTACACATAATAAGATCCAAGGTGGGGTTCCCAAAGAGAGATTTGCACTGTTCTGTTAGAGGGAAAAACCATATCCTGCCCGTTACACTAAATTTTGCCTCCTCCCTCTACATGACCTCACTCCCCTTTTCACTGTCGTTTCACTGTAGTGCGCTGTACCCTGGCAAGTCCAAAGGCTGAGTGTCACAGCTACCCATAGCAGCCCTACACTGAGGCATTAACACTACCTGGATATTTTATTCAAACAGATCTTCTCCCTGGCTACACACCATTTATTCTTTTCCATCACATCATCTAGTTCCGGTCTACATACCACCTACAGCCGGAATACACTCCAGTCAGCTTATACAATATATACTCGCTGCCTATAAACCGTCTACCCCTTTCCTACATTTCAAAAAAAGTCTAAAGCCATCTATGGCTAAACACCATGCCCCGTCTCCCCAAACACTACCAAGCTACTGGGTATCATAAAACCCCATACAGTACCTATACCTGGACTGGACAGACAGGACTGGACCTGGCAGGCTCACAGGGAACATTTCATTCACTTCCTGTAGCTATGATGTACAGAGACCGACATCCCTAATGGGACAAGACTCCTTAAAATACAATTGAAGGGAGAGAGTGAGAGATGACTGTGATCACCGTAGGTCATACAAATTTGAATGCAGAAAAGCATGTGTGTATGACAACTTCCTAGGAGTGACACACCAATGCACGCTAACATCTGTGAAGACTGGTGTGAGATACCTTCATTGAGTGGCAGCAGGGTGATTGCCACACTGAGACGGCCACTTCCCAGGCTGACCAAATGGGGTGTGGCTGGCTGTACCTTCAGACCTTTCCCAGTATCAATCAAGTCCAAGGATGAGCTCTGCACAGGGGTTCCAGGCTACAGAGGTCACAATGTTGAGTCATGTCAGACAAATGGTCAAATGGTTCAATATATAGATAAACAGACTAATCATCTGTGAAAACACATTTCACAAAGTCTCCAAATCTATTCTGTTTACTTACTGTGGGAGGGACAGGGCTGTGCTGGTCAGACTCTATTTGGATCTGGCTCTCTAGTCTGATGCCTGCTTCGATGTCCTGCGGTTTTGAAGCAAAATGGGTTAGCCTAGACAAATCCACACATATAGACACACACAGAGGATCGTACCCATGATGTAGGGTCCTGTCAGACATTCCTACGGCCTCCTAAAAGCCTGGCCTTCAGGACCTTGGACAGTAGCAGCCTCACCTACTGTACGGGCTTGCACAGTTGGGGTTGATTAGTGATCATCCCAGGTGCTGTCCGTCACCTGAATTATGTTTGCAACGAAAGCCATCAGCGAATGAATTGCTGTTTAGGTGTCATGTGTTCAAATCCCAAACTTGCACAGTAGTCACACTGCAATTAAGTACATTTTTTACACATTTCACTGCTCTTACAGCAGAAGTCAAAGAAACTGAACTGGCAACTCAACTATACGAGAGATTGTGGTAGAGGTAAACACATACAGTACATTTACAGAGCTCTCAGTTCTCAGTCATTTCATCACGATTACATGGGTGATAACAGAAGATAATGGGTGTTTGCACACTTGTGACTGATAGGGAGGAGATAAGCACCTTTTTCTTCAAAATAACCTGCCTACAGTTGTTATATGCATACACTATATAAGTATAAGAAGAAATACTTGGAGCTCTCTTAAAAGCAAACATGTATGTGAAGACAACCTAAGAGATGTTTTTTCAAAGTTGAAACAATAGGGTTTTATATTTCAGCTGAGAAGGTTGCAGAAAGGATATGAGTCCTTAAAAGCCATACAGCCACATGTCCGGGCTGTGATTCCTGCTGCTGGACAGAAAACAAAGCATGAATCACAGGCAGCTCTGAGCTCCCACGTTCCTCAGCCTTGGCACACTTCCTGCGTGAGGTCACTGCAGTCACCGTATTAGTTTAATCCTCTCCCCTCAATTTAGAATCAAAACTGGAAGAACAATTGGTTTACACTATATTCATGCGTCTGGATTGACATGACAGAGACACGAACACAAACGGTCAGCCGTCAGCCCGTGGTGTGGCACAGCACTCTTGACTTGAGGAGCTTTCGTTTGAATTCTAGATGAAACATGGTCTTTTCATTACTTAGCCTTATTTGTTAAAGAGTTTGTTGTTTTGTCAGAAGATATTTAAAGGAAGGAACTGAGGGTGTGGTTTCGCAATGACAGAATGCCTTATGATTTATGTTATGATTATCATAAAATATGCTTGTAGGTACAGGACGAGAGCTCACTTCTAGGCCCGTCTCTGTGCCAAAAGCACATAGGTATGAGGCCCTGGCAAAAGTAATGAGCCACTAGGCATGTTTCTGTCAGCAGGAGGTTATAAACATAGAAAGAGAGATGGAAAGTAAAGAAGAAACAGGATTGACATTCGCAAGGCAGAATGATACAGAATGACTGGATTTGGTTAAAACTGAGGAAATGGGAATGAAATAAGACAAAAAATTGCAATATCCAGGATACATAGACAGTGCCCTTTAAAAGCATGGTAATGGTAGAGTGAAATTTGTTATTTTTGCTATATACTTAACTCATTTTTTAAATCAGAAGATGAATATGAGGCAAAAATACAAAGCTTTTATTTAATTGGATTTACATGCACATGTTTTACTATTTTACAGAAACTGCAGTTTTTGTGTTGACTCCCCCCATTTTCAGCTGTGCAACAGTAAGTAACAGATGACTAACGGTTTCCTTCTGAATTAATTGTTCACATAAAAAGAGCAGTGAGTATCTAGTATTGGTCTTAGCCTTTGGTTTAATCTGTGGAGACTGCATTTAAACTCATGGCCATACACCATCATGAAGATCAGATGACTGACTATTGCGGAAAAACAACTCATCTCTAAGCTGAGAGGACAGATGAGATGAAAATAAGCCTTTACCAAAGTGATGGGAAGCTGAAAGTGTGGAGGAAGGAAAGTACAGCCCATAATCCAAGGCACCTCCCCATATCTGTGAAATATGAAGGAGGTGTCATAGCTTGGGCATGTATGGGTGCTTCTGGAACAGAAGCTTACAGGCTTTATTAATGATGCAATGGAGGATGGGAGCAGCAGGATGAATCTGGAAGTGTACAGACAGATTTTGTCTGGCCAGTATGTAAGTAAAGAATTTCCTCCAACCTCATTACCTTCATTGTGCAGCAAGACAGTGACCCCATATACATGCCCTACATAACCAAACCATTCATAAATGGGAAAAAGTGAAAAGTTTTGGACTGGCAAAGTCACTCACTTGCCTTAAATTCAATTGAGAATTCATTTAATTTCCTGAAGAATAGACTGAAGACAGAAACCCCCAAAAACAAAGATAAACTGAAAGCAGCTCCATTGAAAGCCTGGAATGGCATTTCCAAAGAAGATGCCAAACAACTGCTGATGTCAATGAGTTGCAGATTTGATTATTATTGCCTTTAATGGTTATGCAACCAAATTTTAGACTTCACTGCTTTACTTTAGTTAATCTGTTAAGTTAATTTTGCACAGCTAAAAATAGGGGACACAAAAACTTTGGGGAATGGGAAAAAAGTTCACTGTATAGGACATCAACAGGAAACTTCAACAGCCAATCACCATGATCTGTTCCCCAAACACCAAAGACAAGTGGTGACCAATACCCCTCCTCAATAACCATAAACCAAGACCTTAGACCATATGTAATTCAAAGTTGGTAGCTTCCTTGGAGAAATTGGGGACTTTATACGAAATTCAGATGTATGCTAAACATGATACATTTCCTGTTCTTTTTCTGGCTCTTAGCTAGAAGAATGTAAAGCCTCTGAATTAAGCAAAATTATTGACTCATTCTGCACAGATCTGGTAAAAAGAGTGGATGTTTATAAATACCTCAAACATTTGTGATAGTTTCTTATGACCAACATTTGAGTTTTCAGAAATAACTAGTTCTGTAAACGGCAGAATGGACATCTGTTGCTGAGATTGTTATCTATAGAGTGTCAGTAAAGCTCCTACAAGCGTTCTCTCGTGTCGCTTCCTGCCATATCATTCCTGACATTACATTACATTACATTTATTTGGCAGACGCTTTTATCCAAAGCGACGTACAAAAAGTACTGACAATATTCTCTTTGAGGTGCAGGCATATGTTCCAATATATTTCCTTCAAAAATACCATATTTAGGAGGGCACAGGGGTAAGTTAAGCCTCCCAGGATGTTCCGACCTCAAAATCCAAAACTATGGAGACAGACCCCTTGTGTCCATCTTCAGAGATGAGACTGTCCCCAACAAACATACCACGCAGAAAAACATTCCTCTTTCTAACAGTGTACACTCATCTCTCATTTACTGTTGCAGGAGAGACCTCAGAAATAGAAAATGTCTCCCATGGTCATAGGGAGTGAAGCCATCTATGGTTTAATAAAGAGGAAAATGTTGCACAATGCAACAGCTCAAGTCCCCCTCCTGAAACTGCCTGCACAGGAAACATCAAGAGGAGACAGATTTATAACTATGATAGGCTTCCTTTTGGTTTACAGGAACATACTAAATTTATTAGCTTTACAATGTAAAACAGTAAAAACTCTAGGATGACCAGGAAAAGGAACCCAGAGGATGTTGTTTCAGCCAAATATATTCAGTACAGCACAAAATGTCTGCTATAACTTATGATCAGGAGTGTGACTTCATATAGCTAAAATAAGGTAAATGTTTAAATGATAGATCAGAAATCAGAAATGTTCACTTTGCCTCAGTCACATTTTCAATTGAAAATGTCACCTTTTGAGTGGTGTATATCCTCACTCCAACACACACACACACACCCACACACACTACCCATCTCTATAAATAGGGGTATCATTTTTTTAGTTATAACCTATTGATAAGGTATATCAATCTGCTACCTACAATTACACTAAAGTCTTAATTTGCGCGGCCACCTGACATTTATAGGAGCATAAATAGCCTACACTGATGCGGGCACGGGTAGCCCACTCTTTTACATTATTGTCTTTTCAAATATTCAACAACAAAAACTCAGATTAGCCTACATTCAGCGTTATGATGGAAAGCCGCATAGTATTCACAGTATACACGTTTCCTATTATTGTACAACAGTCGATAGTCTACACATTAAGTAGGTGAACTTACCATCGTTTAAATGTGTTCGTTTAAGTTGGGTATTATTTTTTACAGAAATCAGTAAAAGTGTAAATCCGATAGTTGTCAAAAAGCAAGCACCGAAGAATCCGATACGTTCCCTCCCGTTAGTATCCAAGTTGTCAGCAGTGCTGAACAGTCTTCCATAGGTACCGGTCCGCAGTTAGCACGTTGCGACCTGCCAGTTCATCTCCAATACTTCGAAGCCGATCAACGTCGCCGCCTCTTCGTCTGCGTCGACATACAATAACTGGAGCAATTTATTGGGAGGTATGTGTTGGCAGAGAATTGGGAGTGTTCCACCGGCCGTAATGGCTGTCCTAAAACAAACATAATTACTGGCACCAGAAACTTGTTATAATCGGTAGTCTAGTTTCTGGCACATTACCAATTGACTGAAGCCTAAGTACTGAAATTAAACCACATTTATTTTTTTTAGTAGACAACAGAAGAAACTTGCATTCCTTTCACGATACGTCCATTTACATGTCAGAGGTTAACTGCATGGTTCAGCGCCTCAGCAATTTACCGTTGAGCTGATCGTACAGCAATTTTGCGCCGCGATTGGATACATTGTGGCACAACATTCCACTGTATTTGTGTAACTTCTGGAATGCATTTAAAAAACTATTTTTGGGGGAACCCCAGTAAAGTTTAACTCAACACGAATCACGCAGACATGACTTCAGTAGCGAAGCGAATCAATGCGAATAATTTAAATGAAGAACAATCATGCGCGTTGAAAATATAGCTGCGAGGCAACATATTCTCACAACAAATACAGCCAGTATGGCGTCGATTAAGCACTATTGCATCCGCTACCGTGTCAAATTGAGAAGCCTACCCTGAGTATTGTCATCCACGCTGTCAAGAGCCGCAGTGGGACCGCGTAGCAGGCGCGATTCTGTGTAATAATCGCTAGACCGTCTTCAGTTTAAGTAGTTACGCGTGCATCGAGCAAGAGCTTGGATACATTGGGTTTCTTCCACTTGGAAAGAGGGACCTTTTCCAGGGTAAACAGGAAGCCATATCCTCGGGATAAGTGCCCGGCCCTGCGTTTTCAGAAATGTCTCAGGAAGTTTCCTTTCTGTCTCTGACAAAGGCGAGGATATGCCTTCCTTTGTTTTTGCTGCAAATAAAAAAATATTTTTTTATTTTCGAATAAAAAACCTAAAATGTTGGTACTGAATGAACGTGTACCTACATTGAACACGTCACTAGTTAATGCACATTACTGTTGCGAACATTTCACTTTCAGTAGGCTATTAAAGCACTGAAAGACTAAGCATTTTCCTATTACCTTTGTTAACTTTGGGACACCGGACTTCTGTACTGTTGGCTCTATATGGAGCCTGAGGGCACTGCCAATTTTAAGTGCAATGCACTTTGTGTCAGGTTAAGTCATCAACAGGACCCAACAGGAGAGGGGACAACAAAAGCTTTGTAGGAATGCCCTCAAAAAATTGTTTCAGGCCCTGTTTACAGTTTTATTATTATTATTATTATTATTATTATTATTATTATTATTATTATTATTATTATACACACACACACACACTCAATGTACTGTTTTCCACAAGAATCTGAGAGAGAGATATATATTAATACAAGACCAGAGTTTGTGAGGCTCTTATTGTATGACTTATTATCAATTTCACTCCACCTCTCATTCACATCCACTGCATCATTGCCCCTTCACACACATTAACCCACAGGGGGACCAAGTTGTGGCTCAGCTGTGAACCAGTGAAATACCATACAGTCAGTTAATATTAGTAGCTACAACCTGGTGCAGCCTCTTTGGGAGGAAATGCATATTTGTCAAGGAACAATTCTCTCATAATCAACTGCAAATGAGGGACAAACTGAATGTTCTTAAAGTGTCTCCATCTCCACATTGTACTGCCATCTCAAAAATACACTCTGAGCATAAAGCATAATCACTAAATGTACAAAAGTGTCCCTGTTATTTACCATACAATCACAACACAATCATGGTCACAATAAATCCTTCTCCCCTGGCTCAGCTGAAACACTGAATGGGAAACAGAACAGACAGGGAGGGATTTTGGATCAGACTTCACAATAAGGGCTAGTTGTGCTGCAGGAACTATCTTCCTGTTATAGAAAAGCAACAATCGAATGTGACACTGTTCATGCAATTATTTTCAGAAGTACTTCCTAAGCCATTAACAAAGACATCATAACCTCTGTGTTTCTATGGTCCTCCATTTCAGCCTCTAGTCTCATTGATGGGATCTGTTATACGTGAATATCCATACCAAATCAAAATTTCTCCATGTTCCCTCCATGCACACGTCAGTGTTTCCACTGTAACTTCTGTCCACTGGTTTTTGCATGAGTGTTACCATTGTCATTTATCATGGATACAAATCTCCATATATCCTGTGATAATGAGGCATACTGGTGTGAACCATGGGAAAAGGTCCCAAAATCTTTCATCTGACATAAATAATTCAGACTGGATTTGGGGGCATCTGTAAAAGGAGCTTAAATCCAATGAGACTCAGGCTGTTGTAATGCTGGTCAGCGGGAGGGTGGTGTGGAATGTGCTTGCAGCTAGGAGTGCACATTTGGAGAGTTCAGTGGAAGTGTCAGCGACATATAAGGCAGATTTGATAGAGACCTGGCTGGCCAAACTTGGTCCTCCCAGCAGCCTGTGTGTGTCAGTAAGCACAGGGAATTTAGATGCCATCAAGACCCATGTGCTGAGGAATGCATCGTTCTCTCTTCAGTGTAGAGGATCTGAGCTGCTCCCCTGCCTTTATTTGAAGAGAAAAGGGAAAATGAAATATAACTGAAAAATGCAGACTGGAAAAAATGTGAACAAAAACAGTCCTGGTTCCCACAGAGCAGGTTTACTTACAGCAGCTTTACACAACTGTTCCCTCCAATATTTCTCTTTCCCTTCCTGTTCTTTTAACTCCCTCTGGATCTCTGCCCCTTTAAACACTGTTTTACTCTTACTTTCCCCCCTCCCTCAAATGCACATATCTATGTATCTCCCTGTCTTTCTCTCTCATCTGGCTGCCTTAATGTTGTCTGTCATCCTCTCTTTCCACTGTGAACATCTGGTGACTGATGTCTATGCCCAGAGAGCCATATCTAATGAGAGTGCCATTTGTATGTGCAATGGGACTTCTGACCCAATCATCATAGATAATTTCATCTATGACTCTGAGCTAATGTTAGCTATTGGATACCAATAGCTAATAACTGTAGGGCTTATACGCTGCACAGACAGGTTGTGAGAACAACAAAGAAGACCAGGTCAAAACCGAGTATATGGCTGGACCGGCCGACCAATGGTGTGACTTCATAACTCGGCCGACCAATGGTGTAACTTCATCACTCACTCAGTCACTCAGTCACAGACATTCGCATTTTTCATGAAGTTATCCGTAGCCTTTTCAAGGTTGCTAGCAAGTTTGATTGCTTTGTTAGTGAAGTTGGTTACACGTACTGTTAGCTAGTTAGCATGCATTCTGTATCAAATTTTTCTCCTGATTGGAATAAATACAGGTGAATTACAGAGATAGATAAGTTGCAACAATAAACAGTAACAGCAGTTCCCATGGGGGGAAGACATCTTGATGGAAGAACAGAATTCGATACAAAAGCTACCCATCCTGCATCTAACACGTTAGAATAACCAGGTAAAAGGTGCACGAATTTAGCTAAAGTGTGGTAATACTGACATTGCCAGTGCATATGCCTTAGCATAGTTATTTTGTAATATTTTCAAATAAAAACTCCTGCATAGTATGCCTTTAACATGGGGGATGGCTTTTTCACTTTCAGTTAACAAGGGGAATAGCGCTCCCCCATGTTCAACAACCACACTATTATTTAAATCGTTGCTGAAATCAGGAGCAGCACCTGGCCAGTTTTGGTGTGAGTTGGTATTTGTGGGAGAAATTGTGTTTGCTTGAACTGGGACCAGGCATGGGATCCAATACTGAGACTGAAGCCTGAATGAGCCTGTTAATCTGAACTATGAGCAACTGCAACCGAACATGTGGTTCTTTGATTAGGTATAGGAATTAAAAATTTGATGGATGATGATTTCGTTTAGTTTAGAACAGTAAGGTTAGCTAGCTGTGTAATGATAACTAAATTACAAAAGGAAGGTCCAAATTCACAGGTACTCATTGACAGATGTTGGCTACATTTTTATTATCATTATTATTATTACCAAGAAAGTAATATGCAAGCAAAATGAGCAACAGGCACCAAAAGAAAAGAAGAAACCTGGAGCACAGAGAATGAAAAATAAAAAATAAAAACACATTTGCAACCTAGCTAGCTTTAATGGTGACAATTAGCTTGCTAGCTAGCAAGCAACAGTGCATTGAACCACCTCAAGCAAAGCTCCTCAATACACTAACAACACAAGACGCAAAAAAATTCAGACTTAATATTTTGTACCAAATCACCTTTGTATTATTCTTTTTTTATTTTTTTTATTTTTTATTTTTTGCTGTGAACCAGTGTTAGTCTCTCCCAAGTGAGGCATATTACAAATATAGAGTATCAGCAGATCATGGTCGGTCTCCATGTTTTATGTTTCCCAACCAACCAATCAGAAATTAGGTCACCTTGTTAAATTATTTTATTTGCTGTTTGTTGTTTTGACATAGCATTTCTATGATTGGCGAAGCACCTTGTGCAAAGTTAACTTGAAAAAATGCAACAGAACAATTGGATAGCCAACTGCGAGCCAGACTTACTCACCCAATCAGTGCCTGGCCTCACTAATGCTAGCTGAATGGAAGCAAATCCCTGCAGCAATGCTCCAACCTTTAGTATAAAACCTTCCCAGAATAGTGGAGGTTGTTATGGCAGCAAAGGGTGAACCAGCTCCATATTAATGCCCAAAATTTTGGATGAGATGTTGGATGCCAGGCGTCCACATATTTTAGGCCATATAGTGTATGTAACATATTGACGATGTTTCAAGTATGTATTTGTGCCCCCCCCCCCCCCCCCCCCCCCCCTCACATTCTGAAAGAAGTAAAGAGCTACCAGGTTAGTACAGTTTGCACTATTAAAGCAAGCTGTCCATCCACATGACTGCTGGCCCCCAAGGTCACGTAATTGTTAATAGTCATGTGATCACTGGCCTTATGATCATGGATATCTCAGGTCACGTGAAGGTTGAGAAAGCAGGAGATTGTTGAGGTTGATGACAGTGGTGGCAAAGTCCACCAAATCTACAAAGTCAGATGTAATTATGTTGACCCCATTGGCTCCTGGCTTCTGGGCCTCCACCCATGTCATGATGGTGGGCAGATTCCTGTAGACAGAAGGAGAAAGAGCAGTGACACAGAGACACCCAGTAAGGGCTCTTACCCATTATCCGTTATCTGACTCCAAAATAATGTTTTAACCTTTCCTCTGTGCTAACAGTTAGACATAGAAGAGTGCAAATGATCCTCCGATATCCATTGCGAAGCCAGAATCATGTCAGGCACAGCAGATTTGGCTTGGAATAATTCTAACTCGGATATCTGAAAATATCATTTTAACAAGTCAAAAGGAATTACAGATATCTTTAATTATCATTCAATATGAGTGATGAGTCTGTGACATCATTATAGATATCTTAAAAGGTTGTCAAAATGTATTTGCAGATATCTTGTATTTGCAGGTGTATTTGCATAATGCAAATACAGATCTCTTGAATTGTTGTTTTTACTAGTCAGATTATTAATGCAGGTATCTTGAATTATCATTCTGACTGGTCACACTGTTATTATGACTAGTCAAAATGCATTTGCAAATATCTAAAATGTAATTATGGATAGTCAAGCGAAGCTATGAAATGTTAAAAGGGCTTGCCATAGGCACCTGGATTGCTGACTCGGATGTGTAAGACTGCATGTCATGACAGCACAAGAACAAGCGCTGCATGCTCATAACCCCATTGGTGCCATCTGCCATTTGGTTGCTGTCAGTATATACAAAGTAAACCAGACATTTTTGAGTCAAATATTCACATTGCACTACTCACTGGTTTAGCAGATACCCCTTATTCAAGGTAATTTACAGAACATTTGACATGTTTATACAGCTAAAAATCCCATCAACTCATTCATATTAAATATTCTGACAATGGCAACGGGAAACATGTTTTACTCTGTCCTGTTGATAGTGCCTGGATCCCTAAACACAACTGTACTATTAGGTGGTATAAAAGCTGGCTGAACAGCCTTGGTACAGATTCTACAAGTCTCTGGAACTCTACTGGAAGAATGGAACATTCTTCCAAAAGATATTCCTTTATTTTGTGTTTTGATGATGGTGATGAATAGCGCTGTATAACATGTCGGCCCAAAATCTCCCATAGGTGTTCAATTGGGTTGAGATCTTGTGACTGCGAAGGCCATAGCATATGATTCACATCATTTTCATACTCCCAACAGGATAGAAATTCCCCTTCCCTCTAAGCGGACAAGTAGACCCAAACCATGCCTGGAAGATGTCTCCCACAGCATAAAAGAGCCACTGGACCCCCACACTGTAGCGGTCACACATTCAGGCCTGTACTATTCTCTTGTTGTACACCACACATGCACATTATATTTGTTCATGTATTTTTCTCAGTACTGGCTTTTTGACAGCTTAGGTGTGTTTAGGTAGTTGTTTGTTTGAATGGTAGAGTCACTTTTGGAGACAAAGGTCTCTAAGATAACAATATTGACACTTTTGGGAACAGCTTTTGTTGGGATGACACAACCGTAACTTGTTTGTTGAATGGAAGGATGGAAGACTTAAAGCATAATTGCTACTGAATGACTAATTTTACTGGAAATTGAACAAACGCAATGGAGGTATCTGACACTTGCACAGTATATATATATATAAATATATATATATATATATATATGGCTGCAATAGTACATACCTCTCCACTAAGTGGTTACGGAGTCCCTTGACAAGTCCTCTGAAGATGGTCTTCACTCGGGGTGTGAGGATAGCCTGGGAAACGTGGAAAGAGCCATACTTGGCCCTCTCCCCCAATGTGGTCTCCAGGAATTGTATCAGTTTGTATGCATCTGTGGTGTTAGCCCAGGGGGCTGGGATCTTACTTCCAGGCCACAAATGGGGGCAGTCATCAGCCAGTGGGTGGTGGTAGAACACTATGACCTGGGAAAATAGATTTGACCTAGATTTACTGCAATATACACATATTTAATTTTGATATTTGTGTTTTTGTGTTGCATGCTGCAACACCTAACTGCCATAAGAGCACCATTGTTATATATATTTTCCAGGAGTGTGGTCCTGGGTATGACTCTATCCTCTTGCATATCTGGTGCTTCCACACAAACTTCAGATGACCTCACCCATTTCTCCTGCTACTTCTTTGCACAAACACCTATAAATTCACAACACCCCCTCACCTGGTACTTATTCTCCCACAGGTAGTCCAGCGTGATGTCCTCCACCACATTCGACTTACAAAGCTTTTGTCCAAACATCTGCTGCAGCATGGTTATCAGGTACCTGTGGTGCTCCTTGCTCATAGCGTAGTGGTGGTTGAAGTCCAAGAAGACCACCTCTTTGGGATGGCTGTTGAGGAAGGTGTTGATTTCATGGAGGCCGTCACGCACTTTGTGGCCGAAGAGGCCGTGGATGAAGTAAACTTCGTGTCCTGGCTCACCTGGTTTTGAGGACACCCGCAGGTCAAAATAGCGGATACCACCCTCCAGCTGTTCTCTGAAAGTAAGGTTCTGGGTCATGGACCACTTCTTCATCACTTTCTTGGCCACCAGGTGGAACGCAGTGGCAAGGTGCTTCACCAGGGCCTTCTGGTCTGGCCCTACTGGAGCCTTCTCATCCACCCAGAAGCTGAAGGAGTCATGAGACCCTGGAACAGACTACAGTGACTCAGTGGGAAGTTGCCTCCTACATTACTGTAAATGAACACAAATTACATATTCATTTTAATAGTCAATAAGGCTTTTTTGGGTTTTTTTTACCCTGGGGGCAACTTTGAACTGTTTGTAACTGAATGAGAAATTGTGTGAATAAACAATGTGACAACAAATAGACAAATGCGAACCAGATATTAATGTAGCTTCCCATTCATACAAGAGTTTTGGAAATCTGTTGAAACTGTTCTCAATAATGTATTCTCAAATAAGAAGTGTTGCTGGAGTATCATATTTTGGTTATTCCTTCATAAATATTTAAAACAGCCAGGACTTGGTAGTGTTCTCAGACTTTTTGTCCCCACTGTATCTTTGCTTGATCTACTTGAGGAGTTTAAGTTGCCCTGCAGTAAGTCTTTGTATCGATCATCGTTGCTATATCAGGTAGCCTTCACAGCTTGAGTGATGAGGTGCGCTAGATTAGATAGCCCTTTTTTCCAAACTTTGGATGACATACACTGCTGCATTACAGGAATATAGATGTCAGTTTTGAGCATTTCATGCATTGTTTATTTATATTAATTTATGTTACCGTGACGCTCTTGCCTAGGCTTGTCACTCATGTTTGACTAATCAAACCCCCCCACCTCCCACCGCTCTGAGTGACCTCAGTGGACACACCCATGTCTCTCCCAGAGAACCCCCTTCGTCATCTGCATGACCCCTCAACTCTACAGTCAGTCTATGTTCATGGTCTGATGAATCGCTCATTCTCTGGACTCTGGTCTTCATGCCCATCAGTGAAAATAGAGCACTGGAGCAAGCTATATGCATCCAGTACTTGATCATGCGAATACAACAATGCAGCAGAAAAATTAACAGGGCCTCGTTTGGTGGGGAAGGGAATTCCCCAAGGCCAATGTTCATCTGTATGAAAATGTGAGACAGAAATGTATGAGTGGACTGAGCTGGTGCACAGCGAGATGGGAAAGTGTTGTAATAGCAGGGGTTCTGTAATTGGGCTTCTTATTACAGGGTTCTAGTCACCTGTACTGGAATGATTAAGACCCTCTTTCATAGTGCTACCTTGTGCTACATTTGTGACAGGTGCGTGGTAGCAGGAACAGACATAACTGACGCATGATGACCTTCCCCGATACACCCAGATGCTGACACTAGGAGGACAGTGTGAAAGGCCATCTGCACTGACACAGCAGAGTGTGGAGGGATTTAGGTCAGTGCCCAACTGACAGATTAACAACTCAAATCCTGTTCGGCTTGTTCACAAACAAGATGCACACAAGTACTGATCACTTCACCCCTCAACAAACAAACCGTTTAGCATTTGGCTGGTCATAAACATGAAACTTACATTAAACATGAAGGCCAGCAATTCCATGTGTTGCTTATCCCCCAGGCCATAACATCAGACACCTGATTGAAATGCTTGCTAACTTGATGGTAGGGGCTGATGAGTACCACTCAAAAAGGGGAGCCTGAATAAAGTGGGCTGTGTGGAGGTGAACTGCTGGATTTCAATGCAATGACTGAAGTCAGTACAGGCTGTATCTGAAGTGTTAGCTTCTTATTCTATACGCCTGGACTTCCATGCAAAAGGTCCTGGGCAAAAAATGGGCCATTGTTTCTCCTGAATATTTTTTTCATTTAGTTAATCAGGAGAAACTTATCAGGAAAATTAATCAGGAGAAACAATGCTTGTAGTATCTACTGCATATCTGGCATCAGCACGGTGGTTTGAGGCTCATTTGATACCTCGGACCCTTGATGATTTAAAACCATTTAGCCAACAAATGTGTTCTATACTGTATCAGCATAATTTACAGCTGAATCTAGTCCCACCCCCCAATTCCCATAGACATCCATTCATCCATTCGTTTTTGTATCACTTGTAGAACAACTTGAAAACAAGATATCCAGACTCATGATATTGATAGGTCACAGACATCAGGAAGTCATGGCATGCAAATGATATGCAACCAAATACAAAACATGACTCTTTTATTTGACATTGTTAATTTGTCTACTGTATAAATGAATTTCCCTGTTTCTAGCTTTTCCCAAAACAGTTCACTGTAGCAAAAGTAAACAAGCAAATGGTGGCACAGCAGGTCTCAGGAGTGCACTTGTTTAATTGTTGCTAATTTTCAGACCAATTATTTGTTGTTAAGACCATTAAAAGCTTAATATTTTGCCATTTTGGGCTCGGCCCATTTTTTTGCCCAGGAGTGTACACTTCATCAACCTCAAAGCAGTGGCACATTATCTTTTTTAAAGGACATAAAAAAAACATTTACTATCAGTGATCTTAATTAGAAATTTCACTTTCAGACATTGTGTCAGCATTCACTGTCAGTATTCTCATACATCAGGGATACATTATAATGCAATGCAGTAGCATGTTGCGGTAATTTTGCGCATTATAAAAAATAAGTATTATATAGTTATAACATCCCCTCAGTGATCTACTTGAAAATCATGAGTGCTGACTCGGCGAGTACACTACCTGGTACTGCTAGATACTTCATGGGCATGGAGGTGAGAGTGGGGCTGAGCGAGCCCATCCAGTCCGCATTGGAATTGACTCCATCCAGGACGCCCACTTTATTTCCAGTCTTCAGGTCACTGCCTTCAATGCAAAAGTAGTCTAAGATCCGAAACATCTGTAGCCATTCCCACATCTCTAATAGGATGTCCCAGTGATTCCTGCCACTCTGTCTGGAGTATCAGCACATGTCCTTAGAAATGTAACTTGTCCGCTGCCACAGTCACATGCCTCAACATAGTGAATCATTAAAGGCCTTGGCTAACTGTAATCCTCTTAATCTGATACTGCTATGCTTTCAGAAGCCTGTGTGAGCCTTCTCAAGATTAGATGGGTGGGTTTCAGCTTCAGACAGATCACAGAAAATAGGTATGAGATCCTTCCCTTTACAAAGCGCATGCAGTTGCTATGCATCACATGGTCAGTGAACACTTTAATTTGAATGAATTCTGTAAAAACGAATGCTTCGTATAGATGCATGCTTGAAGTTGAGGTTTTGATGCACTAAAACTGCAACTTCAAGCAAGTAAAAGGTGAAAAAATGAATAATACAGTATGGAGACAGGATTCACTATCTATGCCCGACACATTGATTATGGTAAATGGACTGCATTTATATAGTGCTTTTATCCAAAGTACTTTACAATTGATGCGTCTCATTCACCTATTCACACACACACTTACACACACACCAACGGTGAAAGGCTGCCATGCAAGGTACCAATCAATTAATCGGGAGCAAATAGGGGTTAGGTGTCTTGCTCAGGGACATTTCGACACGCTCAGGGCGGAGGATTGAACCGGCGACCCTCTGACTACCAGACAACCACTCTTACCTCCTGAGCTAAGTTGTTGGAAAAGTCCAAACGCAGACTTTGTGCAGTTTTAAGTCAGAATCACACGCAAGATTTTCCATCAATCTTGCTTACAAAAACTGTTTAAGACAGTGATAAATACTGTTCATCAAAATGCATGTGAAAAATTTTGAATGCCTGATTTTTCGCATGCAGTAATATGAATCAATCTAATCTGTAGAGCTGGTAAAAATGCAAGAGGCTTGACACCAGGGGGCAGTGTCCCATTCCCCTTCCCTTGTAACTTAAATGACCAAATGAATCTTTTTAGGCCAGTCGTCGCACAACCCTCCATATCAGCCCAAGGGCTAATTTTGTCTACCATGTGTGAGAAAGGGAAGTCTCTGTCCTAAACTACAATATAACATCAACTGGATCATGCTCAGGCATTACGATGAATACTTTTGCAGCATTAACTTAGTCTGGGTTAGGTTTGTCATTGTGATTTTAATGGTGATATCAAACATGTCCAGTTTACAATACCTTTCATACAGGCTGTAGCTCAGAATGTCCATTTCATTCACTTAGCAGAAGCAGCATTGACTTACAATGTAAAATATGTTCACGGATGGACATTACCTTGAATATTATTAAATGACTTATTTTAAAAGAAAAGGGGTGTGGGTGATGGTATGAATAAGCTTTATGCTAAAACCGGATGTAATTTTTAGAACAAAATAAAGTGTGGAATAAATAAGTATGGAAGGTGGGCTCTCTCATGTGTGCTACTTGATGTGTCAATGTTTATGAGGTAGAAGACTGCACTGTGGCTGGAACATAAGTGGCCTTTATCACCCCTCCCCTAAGTTAGACACTTCCTGTGTTCACACTCTAACACCTACCAACGAGGCTTAGTGCAGTCTGGGTGCTGTGGCCACCTTTGCTCTGGTAGAAAGCGAGGAGTGCAGTTTACATGTGGAGCTCAGACAGAGGTGTGTGTTTGTGCAGATAACAGGCTTTACATCTGTGCAGACAGACCCCAGAGACAAGTGTGTGTGTGTGTGTGTGTGTGTGCATACAGAGTCTCCATGTATTTCTGGGAATGGATCTAAGAATATATCATGGAAATATTAACAAGCAAACCTGTGAGCAGTTGCTTTCCAAGAAGGGGAAGGATGGAACTTTCTTGATTCGAGACAGCGAGACCATCCAGGGTGCCCTATGCCTCTGTGTTTAGTAAGTATCGCAACCACTTTTATCCCCATCTTCCCAATTGACTCTTAAATGAATGTTGTCTTCTCTCTTTCTCTGCTTTTCTCCAGGCTCTCCTCTTCACCTTCCCTGCTCCTATCATCCTGCCCTACTCTGCCTTAATTATAGCCAATACCACAGTACCAGAATGCCAAACCTACATGTGTTCAGAATAAGAAAAGTCAGTCAAACTCAGTATAAGATGCATGACTGCTTTTAACAATTTAGACTTTTTTTTCTACACAAACGAGTTTTGCCAAGGTAAATAAAACAGACATGAGTTTTGTGATCCACATTATTATTTAAATATGCTTGTACAGATTGCTTTACAATTGTGCTGTCACACTATGTGGAGTTAGAAGGATAGCTGACTTTCTGGGGTTTTTTTTGTTGATATTTCTTTTTTAGTGTATTCCTAATTTGGCCCAGACAGTTGTGTGTGTGATGAAACATATTGTAGGTATTCATACCAGCTGGTTTTATGATGGAAAATATAGGGCATTTGGGACTTTGTGGTTAAAAATGAAATACACTTCAAGAAACTTTTAAAGTTAGTGTTTTTACACTTTTAGTATTGTTGGTTTTAATTGTCACTGTAACTGAAAATATGGCAAAAAGGTTTATCAAAATTTTAAATCATTTGCAACCTCCTGGTTCACTTCTACAAGATGCAGTTTGATGACATGCTTTCATGCGATGAATAGTTGAGTTCCCTTTAAGAATTGCCCTTATTTTGCCTCTGTCCATCTGTATGCTATTGTAAAACTGGAAGTAAAAATTCATGTACTGGCTTGTCTCTCAACCAGTCTCATCATTTGCCAGCCCCTTGCTTGCCTCAATTCTGAAACGGATGTCACATTGTCAAAATGCATTTTTAGAAACACAACTATATTTAAATGACACCACGTCACCCTTATTGTATGATAATTTTTATTCATGCAACACCAGTCGCATGAATGAATGCAAAGTCCAGATTTTTCAAAATTGTTTGCGAAACCATAGAAGCCATTCAAAACCCAGAAATCTCTTTTCATTTAAGAAAATATTGTGAAAGTCAACTTGAACCCAATTATAAATTCTTGTGAATTACAAAATATCAAATCATGTTCACAATCATGTAAAATCGATTTTGAAAAGTATATTACATTACAGGCATTTAGCAGACGCTCTTATCCAGAGCGACTTACACAACTTTTTACATAGTATCCATACAGCTGGATATATACTGAAGCAATGCAGGTTAAGTACCTTGCTCAAGGGTACAACGGCAGTGTCCTTACCCGGGAATCGAACCTGCGACCTTTCGGTTAAAAGCCCAGTTCCTTACCCACTGTGCTACACTCCGTCCTCTCATGCACAAGCATGATGTCTTATAAGTCAAGGGCATTCCAGTTCTTCGCAAACAATAAGGTGCAATTTTCCTACAAGTTCAACAGTATTTTGTTATGGAAACCATCATAAATCTTTAGTAAAAGTCCTCCAAAACCAATATTAAAATCAAACACAAAAATTCTACACTTTAAATAGCACATCATACACTATTTCATAGAAGTGAAAGAAAACAATACTGGCATTATAAAAATATCATAATAAAATTAGCTTTTTGCCTTCATTTGACAACCAATCTGTACTTGTGTGACCTGCTCACTAAGAGTTTATACCAAGTAACTTGACTACACCACCTGGGAAGTTACACCCAAGGAAATAGTTTGTAAAATCTTATTTTACACAGGTTAACCCCTCACAGATGAAAAGCAGACATGTGGCTTCAAGTTTAAACACAAAAGAGATTGGAATAAGATGCACTATGTATCAAAAAATGATTGATCAGCTTTTTGTGCCAGTTTTTTGTGGGGATTGAAAAATGTAGGGCAGCAGTGTAGTATAATGAATAAGGAGCTGGGGCCTCATTTATAAAAATGTTCTTATATTTATACTTGAACTTAGTCTTAAGATCATTTTCGACGGTGTGCTTACGTTCGATTCATAAAAGATACTGAGCACAAAAAACCTTGCTTACGCAGGTTCTAAGAAGCCCATTTGTAACTTAGGCACCTGTGATCTATAAATCTCAAATTAAATTAAAATTGACAGCACTTGAACGTGCCTTACAATCAGTGATTTACCCTTATATAATGCTAGCACAAATGAGGGTTTAGTCAGTAATAACCATGGACCAAAAGAGAAAAGCAAACTTTTTGGAAGACAAGATCACGGCGATGGTAGCGGAGATTGAAGACAGGCAACGCGTATTATTCAGTGAACTAAATAGTGGGTTGACAAACAAAGCCAAACAGGTAGCTTGGGAGTGTGTCGCCGCTGCAGTGATCCAGGTGGGCCAGCAAGACAGAACTGTGGCTGATCTGAAAAAGAAATGGTCTAACCTTCAACTGCAAGGGGGAAAAAAAGCCATACATAAACAGCAGGAAAATCACATGTCTAGACTTTGCGTAGAGATAAGATCATTTCCATGTCGAAGTATGGTTTTATAAATAACTACTTATACGTGGTTTTCTGCGTACGTCATACTTAAGGTCAAAATTGATCGTAAGTCCTTTTTGTAAATGAGGCCCCTCGTCTTGTAACCTAAAGATCACAGGTTCACTGTCACTGTACAACTTGAGCAAGGTACTTAACCTGCATTGCTTCAGTATATCCAGCTGTATAATAGATACAATGTAAATGCTATGTAAAACGTTGTGTAAGTCACTCTATATAAGAGTGTCTGCTAAATGCCTGTGAAGTAATGTAATGTACAGAAAGCTTGAATTATGTCCTGAACTTTAAACTCTTTATGGGGAAAAAGTATTTGAGCAACTTGTACTATTTATTTATAAGGCATTTGATCTATAGCAGCATATTAAGCAATATGAGAGTAAATAAATGTTATAAAGCGCTGGCTTAGCTTTAAATTAGCTTAAGGTTAAAGAAGCCAAAGTCTTGACATGGCAATAAGGTATTACAGTTTTTTTTGATTGCTAAGACACATTTAATGAAACAATTCCCCTTTTTCTCAGAACTATCCCAAAACTACATATCAATCAGCACAAACCTCAAACATCCATGCCAAACTCAAATTATCTTCTCAAAAACATATACTCTTCCATCAAAATTAAACTTTGCCTTCAAATGGCACACACAAGCCATCGAAAACACAGACAATGTAGATTACACATAACACACCAGTGAGATAAATTCAAAGCACTACTGCAAAAACCTTTTATAGCAGTGTGTAAGGAGTTATTTTCTCCTGGTTATTCTACTTATTTTATGGTTTTCAGATTTTGATCTTTGCAATGTTACACTACTAACAAATGAGGGAGTGTGCAAATTTCCAAATATTTTATCTGTAGTACTGAAAAGTGATGCTGAGTGAAAAGTACTGTACAGTAACCACAACACAGTTGAAGGAACAAAAAAATGTAGTATTTTCAAAGGAGAGTAGCATTCATAAAAGGAACTCAGTATATGCAGCACTATAAACACAAACAGCAATAAAATCTAAAGAACATATCGTCTGTAAATACACTTCAACATTACATAGACAGCATATCCTCTCACAGTAGTACAGCAGATACAATACGTAACATTACAGTAAATTATAGTACCTGTTTTCTTGTCTGAAAATATGGACAATGGATGCCACTGTGAAACGATTCAAGTTTGGCTGAACTCTCTGTCCAGCTTCCCTCATCATCATACCATGCACCAACACATGGTCAAGGTGGCACGTATTTCGTCTGGGACAAATTGTCTCCTGCCTCTTCGTCTCCTTTGTCTTCCTGATCTTTGGACAGCTTGTCCATTTTGAGGATCCATTGTTCAAAAGCACACAGACGCAAACTGTGGCCCTATTTACTGATCCAGAGATTGTGACCGGTGTGTAAACAATTTTGCTGCCAAGTGTTTGCACCTAGAGAAAGGTGTGTTACCTGAGTTTAGGTTGTGATGACTTGAGTTAACTGTTTTGACTACTAGTGTTTGTTGCATGAGCACAGTGTGTAACCAGTGATTCATGAGAGCATTTGTTTGTAGAGATTTGCAGAAAAAGTTTAACAATTTTCAGCATGTGTTAAAACAAGTGAAAAGTGTTTATAGTTTTGAGAGATGTGTTGGTCCTCTGAGAACTGAAGTAATAATTTGGGAATTTTTGCTAAAAGAACCAGTTTTAGTGTGGTAGCAATCGAGAAAAACTGTAACAATTTTGAAAAAAGGAAGGAAGCATGCAAGAAATAAGTTGAGAAATAAGTTGATAAACAATATAACCTGCTATAATAACAAGAAGAAATGTTAAAGGCAACAAAAGAGCTGAAAATAGAGAAAAGTTCCATTAAGTTTTGTGAAGCAAAAAAGTCTTAACTCGTTGATAGGATATTGACTTAAATGTATGATAAAGCAGGCAAGGAGGTGTGCAAAAAGCAAGGTTATTGCGAAGCAAATTGTGAGTGTTAAATTGTTATAAGAGTAAGTAAGTTTCATGAAACAGACGAGCAAAAGTAGCTTTAAAAAATTAGGGGAGAGCGGGGCTAAATTTAATGCGGGGCAAAATGTAACACAGACTTTTTAGGTAGATACATTGAGCTTGAACAAAGTATTTCAGGTTAAACATGCAAAATTACGTCTTTGACTCCAAAGTACGGTGCGAGATTTCAATAAATATTTTGAGAGATACTGCCCAAAGTCTTTTTTTGGCTATATAAAAGTAAATTGGAAGTGTTTTCTGGCTACTGTATTGTGTGTGTATGTCAAGGAATACAAATGTATTTAATTGTAAAGAGTCTTTTAGTGACTAACATAGTTTTACTCGTTGCTAGCCAGGCAAAAAGCGCATTTATGCTGCAACTGATCAAAATCACTACAGTATGCAACTAGGGGAGGCCGTGGTTGTTTGGCACAGGGGTTGCTTGGCACACAGATATTTTCTGGTCCTTTGAAAGTCACCGACACTAAAATGTAATATTTAAATGTGTTTTCTTGAAATTCAGTCATGTATGATGTTAAAACATCTGAAAAATGACTCACTTTTTTGTGAGGCAATCATTTCAGCTTTGTAGTATCACAGGTATCACAAGTCCTCACATTAAACGTATCATAAAACAGCGTTCGATATGAATATTGAAAATGTATTACTTTCAGTTAGTAGAGATTAGAATCAGATGTAAGATTTGAAAGTCTGTGATGAGTGATGTTAGCTGGGTAACAGATTGGGAGTTGGGTGCCAATGTGAGCAGGATTGTTTGGCAAAATTATTTTGGGATTCTGCCAACCAACTCTGGAATAGGAGCGCAATTAATGTGCTAACATGCACTATACATATATGTATAATGCATGTGTTATAACATTATTAGCTGCATGCCTATACCTGGGTTGATTTTCATTATCTCAAAATAATAATATTTAAAAATATTTTATATATTTATTATATTTAAATGTATTCCATTGAATATTCATATTGTATGTTTCTTATTTGAATTAAATTTTGAAAAATGTTCCTTCTAGTTGCATCATTCTTTGTGACTATAGCTGTTATCATTGTGCCCATCAACCCCAACAATATTTTTCCCATGGAAATCAGGAAACGGACTGAACTGCCTTTTGCTAAACACCCCTCAGAGCAAACTGTGTTATTCTTTTGTGATATTTATTAATAATTTCTAATAATATGTACTGATTTAAGTAGGCTTATATGGCATATTTTCTTACCTTTTTCTGGAGATTAATTCATCAGCTACATCACTGTGGTATTCAAAACATAGTCAGCTATATTGGGCTGCTTTTTTGTTAAGTCACAATTAACACTCTCCAAGTAGTATTACACAGCAATCAATTGTGTTCATTTTCAATACATCAACTGTTCTTCTATGGAAAAAAATAATTGCTTAAATCCTACAGCTGTTAAGGAGTCAGATATCCCCACTCCTTAGAGAGCCAATGGGCCACTTAATCAGCTTAAGCAGGTGAAACCAGTCTGTGAAATTACACAGCAAAGCAGTCATTCAAAGCAAACGACTGAATTGTCTTAATTTCATTTAAAAATGAAACAGCAAAAGAACTGAATTGTATTACAAAAGGAAATGGTATTCATAGCTTTTTGTGTTTGTGTGTGTGGGCATGTTTGTATGTTGGTATCAGTGTGTGTGTGTTTGCATGTGAGTGTGTAAGTGCGTGCGTGTGCAAGAGGCAAAGTATGTTGTTGACGTATGTTCAGAACTGGTGACAAAAGAAGTGGTTTAAAATTATATTTAAGCTTAAAAGGTGGCCCATTTATTATAATGTGACGTGAATTGGGCCAGGGTTTAAAAATGGCATTTCACAAAAAAATCTTTTGTAAAGATCTTTTGTAAAAACAGATGGATGAAAAACTTAAGAACAAACCTGAATTAATGAGTGAAGTAACATAATGGGTCGAGATGCTTCAGTATAGGTGTACTACATGATACAATTAAGCAATTAACATCCTATCATGCTCTGTGGCATGTATAATAATGCTGAGCAGGCCCAGTTGCCCTAAATTTTGGATCATGATGGCAAGAGGAAAAGATCTAAATGACTTTGAAAGAGGGTTCATTATTGAGGCCCTGATGGAAGGAGCTCTTCCTCATGTGACTGAGAATGTTAACGCAGGACGTGGTCTGTCGACAACCCACATTACAAAAAATGAATGCACATGTCAGAGTTCAGTGGTGCAAAAACCATAAGCGCTGGTCTACAGAGATGTGGAAAAAAGAGATCAGATGAATCATCCTTCACCATATTCTCAACTAGTGGGCGAGTTCATGTGTGGCGTACACCAAGAGAACGGTACAGGCATGAATTGCATTGAAGATGGCCAGGTGGCTCATGGAGGCCCAACACCATACTAAGACACTTTATGTTCTTTTAATTTGTATGTATATCTGTGTTGTTCTTGGAAAAGCCACAGAAATCATTTGTATCGAAACAAATCTTTGGTTTGTAAGCCCAGTTCTCGTTAATTTATGATCCTTATTACTCACAAGTAAAATCTGCTATGCCAGGCCACTTACCATGTGCTTTCGCCATTGGTTTTCCCCGATCAGCCTTCCTGTAAATACCTGTGCCGCCTACCGTAGCAATCACACACCAATCAACACCATAATTTCATATCGAATTCTACTACAGCAGCAATATAAGACTATTTTACAATTATTTGCTATTGGAATGTACAGTGTTCGGCACCTTCAACCTTAGCCCAACCTTGGTCCATTCTACTTGATGGTCCAAATAACTGACCCTATACGTCAGGTGTCTGCAACCCTGGTCCTGGAGAGCCACATGCTCGACTGGTTTTAATTGTTACTCTGTGCTTAATTAATCAGAGCAGTTGATTACCCAGTTAACTCACCACTCCTGGTTACTTGGGTCTGAATTTGGTGTTAATTTAAAGGTGAAAACAAAAACCAGAAGAGCTTGTGGCTCTCCAGGACCAGGGTTGCAGAACCCTCCTACAGGTAAACTGAACGCCATAATACAGTCTGTTTAATGACTGTGGATATTAGGCCATGCTTTTTATTGTAGGCCATTACCTACTCAGTTGCTCACAATAATACAAATCTGCAAGCACATAACTGCGGCTTGTCGGGGATATTGAATCAGATTATTTACAGGCTTTGAAACGAGAAGAAGGGTCCATAAGTTTTTTCTTCATTAGCCAATATATTCTGTAAATGAATCGAAAATTCTGTCTGTCAAGTGACGTGACGTTGGTGGAATGCAACCGTTAAAGTTTCAATATAGCAACTAGCAGCTTTTTAAAAGCGCATTACACGGTTGAGATATTAAAGAGTGTAATTTAAATCCTAGAACTCTTGTAGGCTTTTGTTAATTATAGACCTTATTTTCTGCATAATTCAAAAACCCTATGTGAACCAGGGGGTCAGGATTTCTTTCCTAACGCGTGCCAGCGGAAGTAATGTTTTTTGGGCTTCTCAGCCCAAATAATGAAACTGCAATCTCAACGGACTGTGCTGTAATGTTTGATGTAGCCCCTAAAAATCCTAAAACTCCAATGAAGATTTGCCGTATACTATCATTGTGGTTTGACAGCTCTTGTTCTTTTGGTGATGGCTGAATCTTTTCTTCAGAACAATATCCTAGCCCACATGTTAGCCTATGTTGTTGAACTATTATGGCTATCTTTTAAATTATTTTACACAACTGTATAACGATAGTGATTTTCAATGAGAAGTAATTTAATTTAGGTGTCTGTCACCTGTATGAAGGAACAACGAGGGCAACAGGGATCTTTCGGTGGTGAGGTTAGCCCTTGAGGAGTGGAGACATTTTCATTCTCTCATACCACTAAGCTCCAAAAATATCAAGGCTGACTACCTACCTCACCAGTACGAGCCCTCCCAGACTGATCACTGACCAGAACCATTCCTTCCTAGTGCTTGTGTTGTGGGTCCAGTGATGTGGGGAATAGAAACTGCTGTGCGGGAGGTGCAGCGCTAGGTAGCAGACCCTGGAGGCAGGATTCCCAACCGCTATGTCCAGGCGCTTAGTTTGCTCGGAAGTTCTTCTGTGGGGACATTCTTCTTTCCTGGGGGACATCCAGGGGTTTAACTGGAAATGGAATTTCTAATATGGAAGTTCGGTTGGCGCACCATTGTATCTGTTCCTTTGTCCCTGCTTGCTCCACCTGTGCCCAAAACAAAAACTCCAGACAGTGCCCACCCAGTGTACTGCTTCCTTTATTCATTCCTAGCTGCTCATTGCCCCATCTATCCATAGAGTTTATCACTGGTTTCACCACAATTTTTGTAATTGTTGTTTTTGTTGGAGATGCCTTCTTTCAAATGAGACCTTGAACGGAGATCCTGGCTTGCTGTGGTCATTAAAGATCCCATGATACTCATCACAAAGAGTTAGCGTTTCCCAGTGTCCTAGCTAAATTTCAGATCCAGCTCTCTCAACCTGCTGCCTAATCAGTCCCCAGTTTAATTGGGTAAAAATCATTCTCTCCCTGTCTACCTCAGCTGATGTGTGGTGATGTTTGGTGCAAAATAACTGCCAGGCATCACCCAGGTGGGTGCTACACATTGGAGATGGTGAGGAGAGTTTCCCTCTTATCCCTATAAACTGCCTTGAGTGTGATAGATGTGCTATATAAAATCAAGCCATTATTATTTTCAGGAAAGAAGATTCTCCGGCTATTTTCTGCAAATGTCTGACATTCCAACGTTCCAGACAATACCTTAATTTGTCTTTTTAAAAAACAAACAGAAACTTCCCACACTTTTTTCCACAGGTTTTAAGGCGTGCCCCTTTCCCTGTGCTTGCTTACCATGTTAAATGCACTTTTGCACTGTCCTGTCTCATTTGACACATTATTTCTGAAACAGAGATAAATAAAGTATGAATGCATGTTTATGCACTGCATTTCCTATAATGTGTACAGGTTAAAATAATGTTTGAATGAATCCACACCAGTACCAATGGCAACTATGGCTGGGAGCCCATTCTAAAATAGGGAGAAAATATAAATCAATTTCCCAGAAAATTAAAAAGCAACCAAATTAACAAATAAAATAAATTAATGAATTAATAACTAAATGTACTTTGCACTGTGTGTGTGTGTGTGTGTGTGTGTGTGTGTGCGTGTGCATACGTGTGCATGCAGCAAACAGAAGATGGTCTATACCTACCGAATTCTGCAGACCCACACAGGACAGTACACTTTACAGGTGAGTCCAGTACCGTATTGTCCGAAACGTAGAGATGTAACCATCACCTGGTGGCATACATTTTTACATACATTTTACTGGAATGCAATCCACTGAAAACAAATGCTGTGGTTAATCTTTCAACATGGACATGAAGCCATGAATTATGTAAACTCTGCACCAACTGTCATTAATTTTTTTACCTCAAGAAATGTATTTTGATCCAAGATGTATCCAGTCTTGATTAGTCCACCAAAAAGGCTTCACACAGCCTGATTTCAAAATGAATTAAAGTTGATGGATAAGGGAGAACCAGCTATGGTTCTGTATAGTCACCGACTATTGTGGAGCACAATTCCTGTAATAACCATATTACTTATTCTACTGAAGGTTTTGGAGAAAAATAATGACATCTGGGCAAGTCCATACTGCGGATTACTAGACTACTTTACACCCCGATTTAGGAAATTGAGAATTGTGTAATGGTACCTTCAAAAATAAAAAATAAAAGTTTGACAAAGACGAGTAACCAGTATGAACATTCAAAAGTGTCTGATTATGTAAGATCATCCAGAATGGTCAGTTTCCCCATTAACGTAGTTAGCTAATAGCGTATCTATTGATGTTGTTTTTGCAAGCATTCACTACTCCAGATATTGGTCTGTACCCTAATTATAGTCATATTCTGAATAATCTTTAGAAGGCATGTTTGAATTTTGCCATGAGATCTATGTTTTATTCAGACATGCTCCCTTTTGCACCATCTAGTTTAATTTTTTTTTTTTTTTTTTTAAACACAGAATACCTTATTGGGAACAATCATTCTCAACAATTTCCATCAGTGACAAAAAATATAAATTTAATGAATTTGACTAACTAGTGTGATTTAATTTCTTTGCAGTAAGCTGCTTTTATCTTAAACTGATTTCCTGTTTGGTCTAAGCATTCATAAAAACAAACCTCTTTAATTTTCTCAGCAACTTTTCGAGAGATATCACTGTTGTAATGTTTACTTCTATACAGAACTTGAATAGTATTTGTGTCCGTTATTAATTATGGACAGGGTGGTTTGCTACCTCTCTAGATATGTAAACTTTTCTGACATGACAGCTAACTAGTGTTGTTATAGCCAACGACACTGCAGTAGTGAAGCAGTAGCAGCCAGTAGTAGTGCTCTGCCAGTTGCAGTGTTCTTCGGCTCTCTCTCCAACTAACCCATCTGATCATGCTTAGGCTTCTGCCGGTGTACAGGAGAAGTTCTTCAAGACACTGCAGGACCTCATCAAAAACTACAAGACACGTGGCCAGGGTCTGGCCATGCACCTCCGTCATGGTGTAAAGAGGGAGAGTCCGCCACAACAGAAACATGTCCAGGATGAATCACCTGACTATGAGGGTTAGTAAAGAACTTTACATTCACGTTAACCCTGAACCCCATGATGGGAACAGTATTGAAATTCTTGCATAGAAATATAACTGAATATTTTCTAGCTGAAGACAGTTGTGTAAATTGTTTTGGCCTTAATATGGCCTCAAAATACCAGTTCACTGAGCCGCAAACAAGACCCTAAACCTAAACCTATGGGGCACAAATACCTACATGGAAATATAAATACCCTTCTGAAGTTCGTGTGAGAAATATTTGTGCATTAAAGTGATCCTTTAACCAATGTGGGTCAGACTATTTGATGATGCTGATGAGGTCACACTATCGCTGTTTACTTATCAGAAGTGGAAGATTCGTCGGACTACGTTGCTGTCCTGCCATCTTGAATATGTTCAATGACCCCCATCGTCCTGCTCCTTTGATTTGACTGTGGACACATTGATGGCTATGTCCTATGAACTTCTATGTCATCAGTGGATGTCAGGAACTTGCCTGTTCCATGGATGGCCACACAAAGGCCGGTGTCTCACTGCAGCCAGAAGCAAGCATCCAGTCTTAAGCATTTGTGTACTCAAGTTTTCACCTTCTTTCTTTTCTACTAAATACATTTTTTTAATGAAACTGCATTTAGTTTGCAAGTGAAAAATATCAAGTTTATTGTTAGCTGTCATCCACTCTTCGACATTTGTGTAGTCAAGTTTCCATAAGCTTTCTTTTCTACTAAATACATTTTTTATGAAACTGCATTTAGTCTGTAAGTTAAAAATACCAAGTTTACCGTTAGCTATGGATATGGATATGGTTTCCCACCCAATTATCTTTGTATAACTTTGAATCTACAAACATTGTATTTCACAATGCTATATTTGTGCATCCAACCTTGAACTGAAAAAATTAGTTTTTTTATTAGCATGTTTCTGAAATGTGCTTCCTATAATCTCATTGGTTCTGAAGTCTTAACTGATGTTATGCTTTAAATCTTTGGGTGAGTTGGCTTGAATTATTAACTTGTGAATGCGTGAATCCATATATTTTAAGCCCGATATTTTAACAACCCATATTTTACAAAATAAATCTACGATGAAGGTTAATCCACAGAAATGGAAATGGCCGTTTCCGTCTTCATCCCGGAACTCCTCTTAAACGAAGCAAACTCACAAACGCCACCAACACTACATCTTTCAGCAGAAATATGCAACTGTTTCACAAACCCAGTTGCATCAGCCCGCCATTACATCTGTGCCACTCACCACACCATGTGCATTTCCCTGAGCTTTCATAGAAATCACATGGGTGTAACCCCACCCCACAGGAACACCTGGTTCACATCACTTGAGGCCAGCCACCAATTATAAAAAGAAATGGAAAGGGGATTATGTGTGTGTCCGAATGTCTTACGTACTTGTAACACAATGCAATGAAATATTCTAGTATAATTATAATAGTATACTGCATCTATAATCGGGCACCAGAATGGATGTGCACTTTTAAAAATAAAAATGAAAGACGCAGTAAAAAATTTGGACATGGCTGAACCTGATCAATGGTGCATCATAGTAGGCCTAGATTATTTTTAAAAATACAGAAGAGTGCTGATAAACGCTATTTCTGTGCTACGGAAAGCAAACAGACACAGTTCCTAAAGTGGTTCTTCTATATAATGAAAAAACGTGGGTCAGTTTGTTAATAGTTCTGTTGTTTCACTTCTCGATCTGTACTGTGATGTTATTCGAGAAAATTCTGCAATATAGAGCTTGGTGGGAAAAATGTTTATTAGGTTTCAATTGGTTTTAATTTTACAGGATCACCTTGAATCCTTTAAATAAAAGAATATATATTACTTGTAGTCATGGTTAATGGTATTAGTTTCAATGAAAATGTCAGAGCCTCCAAGCAAACGGCTATTTTAAAAAACCCCAAAAAAAACAGGAAGTGGTAGGACTGCCTGTTGATGGTGGCTTGATCATGTCACCGTTGAGGGCAGGCAAGTGGAAACTGTGACTTTCTTCGTTCAGTGCTGCACATCATGACAACTTTGAACAATGTTAACCTAATAACCAAATAAAAAGCATGCAAAAATAATAATAACTATACTTTTTATTTTGCATCATGTGGCAAAATGGTGATGTGTTGAGCAAGCGTGAAATACTTGAAATGCATAACAACAGTTGACATAAGTGCAAAATATAGGCCAGTTAAATGAAATATTCCTCATATTCATTTCTCATTAACAAGTGTTCTGGGTTTGAACACGCACATCCAATGTACCATAGCTACAGGTGCTGTGCGGAGTCCAAATTAATAGGAAAAAACATAGTTTGGTCGAAACATTGCAGTGTTGTACTTATTTGGGAGCATCTTTCATTAGCTACAGTATGATGACTTCATGTTTTTCTCATGAAAGTGTTGCCATATGTTTCCGCTGAGTCCAAAAATGAACCAGTTGTATTTGGTTCTGTACACAGCACATGCTAGCATACTGGCATACTATCTAATGTTTTACAGGCTGTTCAGTTTAAGGTGTTCCACACTGTTCTATAAAATGTGTTGCACACTGTTCTGTAAAATACATCACAGTATGTTACAGAAGAATAAAAACATTTTCCTCACTGCTTGCTTATTTTTTTTAAATGCATTTATCTGATCAAAAGGTCACAACTGCTATATGTTAATGAAGCCATTTTTTCTGATCTGACAAACTCTTAATATATAGAGGTTTTTAAAGCTGTATCTACATATTGTATTGTTACAAAAAAATGTGACTGCTATCTGTAATGCCTATCAAGAACGTGATATACCCGGTATATCATGTTTCTTGAATTTGATGTGCGCCATATTGCATCATATTTGCTTCAGCTGCATGTTGTTTTGGTTGGCTTTCAGTGTTTCCTTGTGGAGAGCATGTTGAAGCTGCTGATGGGGGTTATTATTATTATTATTATTTTTTTTGTAGAGCCAGAAAAGTGCTCCCCCTAATGGACATTCTTGACATACCCAATACTCTCTTTCATGTACCTCAGATTTAGCAAACTCTACCTTGAACATGATTCCAGCTTCACTTTTCAAAAATGTTACCTTAACAGAATAAATGTTTTATCTGATATTCCAGTGAATACTGACAGCCAATCAAAGTGCTCGTTCTTCTGTTTTGTCACATACAGTCAGACCATTTTAGGAACTGCTTTTTCCAGCTCTACAGCAGCAACAAATGAAAGGCTCTGGTCACCAAGATGACTAAGTGCACATAAGGGTTAATGCATTCAAAAATAAAATTGAATACCCTGTTTAGGGGAAAAATATGCCCAGGTTGTGACTAATCTTACTGTGAGCAGAGGGATCTGCCTGCTCTGGGTGGCTTGCAGGCCTTGTCTCTACTCAGTATGATTCAACACACTACAAGACAGATGGGCTGAGAGATGTTCCATCATAAATGCATACAAGAGTGTCTAACATGACCTCACCATTACTCGGTACCAAATATTTGATTTTACCCCATTGTCTCCTTTCATATTAGGTAAATGCATGCACATTGACTGTTAGACTACAGTTTGCTCCCAGTTCAGAGTTTTCCCACTGACAGGAGTTTTCTGACTGACAGTAAGTATTACTCCAAACAAAGAAATTCTGATTCATGTAGTAAAAATCATAATAAATACACTATGGTATATGCATAAATATCATATGATTTGTTAATTTGCAAATGTTGCTACACATATCAGTGGTTGTGCCACAACAATTCAGTAATGATGGGATAATGTTTTTTTGTGCTTGTTTTTTTCTTTCTGAAATTCAAGAAAAAGCAGGAAATTAGCCATTAGCTGTATACATGTTAACAACAAGGTCACCTCAGAAATAAATGTTTGGCATATTACATATGCGGAGCTATGTGCTCAACTTGGTTACAGAGACAATACCAAAGGTAACAGCTAATTAATCTATCTGTTCTTTTAATTCATTGTAATGCAGTTTGTGCTGCACAAAAGCATATGAAGTGTGCTTAATAAATAAAGTATGATTGACTGATTGATTGAAGGTTATTCCCAGCAAGAAATTGAAGAAGCATAAGGTTTCCAGAAGCAGTGTTCAGTACACACTCAGAAGGGTCCAGCTGATGGACAGTAACGTTGACAGGAGAAGACTATGAAGATCAAGAGCCATTGAACAAATATCTTGTTGTGCTTAGCAAAAGAAACTGTCCTAAAATTGCACCAAAACTACAGGAAGAACTCAATGCAACTAGAGCGAAACTAGTTCTACGGCAACTACAATCTTCTGGTCAAAATGGATGTGTATTTGCAAAATTCCTTGCTATGGGCTGTCAACAAGAAGAAAAGTCTCCAGGGGGCCAAGCACCATCAACAGTGAACCAAAAAGATTGGGAAAAAGCAGATGTGCATCCTTTTAGACCAGCAGTTGCCATTTCACTGTAGTCAGGGGAACAGTTTTTTCTCTAGCTGCGTTGAATTCTTTCTGTAGTTGTTGTGCAATTTTAGGACAGTTTCTCTTTCTAAACATCAGCATAATGCATTGGACATCATACTGGACATGCCTGCCAGAATTTGAGTTTTTGAGCATGATAAAGGGCTGAAAATGTAGGAAAAGCCTAAAGAAAAATAAGGAGAATAATAATTGGTGCTAGGCTCCCTAAAAATTGGTCTTGTTGTGTGCTTGCAGTGGGTATTGCCTCCAGCAGATGGAAGCATTTCTCCACTCAGTGTTCCTTCCTGGGCATGTTTAATCATCATGTGACCAGCTGTTGATGCATAATAATGTGCCAGATGTCTAGTTTTGTACCAGAATGTCTGGTTTTCCGATTTGCTGATATTTGCTGATATTTTCCAATGATCGGTTTTCAAAATATTTGTGCATCCATGGTCCCCCCTGGTCAAGAAACCCAAAATTGGCTTTGTGTGTGTGTGCTTCCTGTGGTTTTCACAAATTCAATAACCCTGCTGCCACGGCGTACTTTACTCTTGTAAATAGAAGCGCAATACAGGTTTGCAAGCTTTCACTTTCTTATGACAATACCATTTCTTGTAAGGATTTGGAGAGTGAACTACACTGAGGTTCCAACATCAAAAACAACAAAATTCATAAATGACAATCTCTCACAGAGAGTTATTTGAACAGCCACACAATATGCAGCCTGTCTTCATTATTACAACCAGACCCTTGCTTACTTAATCTCTGTGTATTAGCTGCTCTGTCTTAGAGTCAACACATCAAAAATATACAGCTGTACATTGATTGTTTTTCTGTCCCCTGTTTTGAGACAGGCCTGCTGGAAAAATCCAGAATGATCTTTCAGCAGCCAGGAGAAAGGAATTACTGTATTTGCTATCAAATTATTTCGGGGTTAAAAACAGAAGCTATAGGGCATGCATGGTTCTGGTGCTCATCAGAGTAGTTAGAACAATCAGAGGGATGGGAATTGCTGGGTAAATAAGGCTTGATTTTGAGATACAGTTGTTGCTTAAACCTCTAAAACCATGATAAAAAAAGATGTTATCATAATTAAACTGAAACAGAGCAGTCAAAATGCCTTTAGTATACAAGTGATCTGTGATTATTTTATCCTGAACTTTCTTAGCTGTTCTGGCACACAATGGCTCCGATTGATGGGAGGGTGATGTGTTGTGCGCTTGTATGGCATGGGGGGCTGTGTGTGTGTGTTACTTCTCACCTCTAATTTCCTGTTCCTGCTGATCAACCCCTGCTAATTCTATTTCAGTTCACAGGGGGTCATGACAGTTTCCAACGAGGATGATGGGGAGGAACAGCTGGCCACTGATGTAAAAGCTGCAGAAGTGTGTGTGTGTGTGTGTGTGTGTGTGTGTATTTGTGTGGGTGGATGTGTGTATGTGTGGTTTTCTCTTATTTTCATTTGCCTCTGTTTATGTGTGTGTTTGTGTAAGGGAAATTGATCAGAATCCACTTTGGACCAACTGGTAAGCTTTCCTGTTCTGACTTTGAGATTTGTGATGCTGGTTTGACAAGTTGCCTTAACAGGTACACCCCTATCACCTTTCCTCTTATGTCAGGAATACCCAGGATACCCAGAAATGCACTGTTCACATTGAATTATTTCAATTCAATCCATAGACCTATTGTGCAACCTGAGCCAGATTAACAAGTCTCAAACCCTGGAAACAAAACAAAACAAAGAGAAAAAACAAAAAATAAAAATTGGTCTGATGGATGGATGTTGGGGAGCAACTGCCAGCCACTGACGTAAGAGCTGTGTGTATGTGTGTGTGTGTCTGTGTCTGTGTCTGTGTCTGTGTGCGCGTGTGCGTGCACGTGTGCAAATGTGTTAATGAAGCTTACTGGTAAAACCTGAACATATGTCAGGTTTTGCCTCACTCTTCCACCGCATTTTGATCAATAACCTCTGAATTTGATTTTGATTATAAATAATTCTATCTGAGGCTGTGAGGTGATAAAAGAAAAAACAAAAAAACATGTCAGAATGAAACTGCAACTTTTTTTTCCAAGGTTGATCATTAACAGGCTACAAGCACAGGGCTGTCACAGTAAGAGGCTTTAGTCTTTCATGTTAAACACTGAGACACTGCTGACAGACATGGCAGGTGAGATGGGAATTCTGTCAGTGCACTGTCAGCACATGGTGTGGGGGATACATGCCCTGTGACCCCTGACGTCACCACTGCAGGCATTGACAAAACAGCATTCCTGGTGGGTCTCAGCTCCTCTGACTCGGTGAAAGGGCTACTGCAGCCCCAGGTCAAGTTGGGCAATGAGCATGTCACCTAGGATCGGACTGTGGAACGGGTATTACTGAACCTTATGGAGTGTGTGTATGCATGTGTGTGTGTCTTTGTTTGTAGTGAGGCAAATCTGAGGCCACTGTCATTCATTTCACGAAAGGAATGCAGTCTCACCTGTACATTCATCGGTCTTCTGTAATTAAAATTCAATGGAATCTTTTACTCACCCTGCATTTATGTGAGTTTCGATGTCTCATGTGGTCAATCACTCAGGAAACTGTACGTCATGAATAGGTCATGATCAGTGTAGGGGGATAGGCCTTCCTGATTGTGTGAGACTATTCATTCTGACTTGCTGTGAGAACCCTAATTATCTCTAAACTTGAAACTGATAATGTGCAGGACTATTTGGAAATACGCTCCACTCCCTGACTAGGGTAGGGTGTAGCAGTGTGATACTGTCAGGGTTTAGCATAGCAGTGTGACAATCTCGGGGAGGTGCTTAGAAATGCAGTACAACCTGAGTGGTGAGTCACTATATACTGTAATGCTCTATTATCAGTGTGTTTTGCTAGGTGAACTTTGCAATGGGTGCCTTGATTAAAGTCATATATGACATATATGATTGCAGTGGGTGGTAACCTGTCAACAGACCTATCAACAGACCTATGGACACCAAACTACTGTACCTTGGCAGTTCTTTCTTCACTGGCATCCTGAACATTGCTAAATTTGAATATTGTGTATGTGTCACACTGAATGGTTTCAGATCTCCAGACAAAATGTAATATTAGACAAAGGGAAGTTGAGTAAACACAAAACACATTTTAAAAATGTTTATTTTCTTATTTATTTGATTAAAAAAACGGCATCAAACACCCATATCACCCATGTTAAAAAGTAATTTGCACATTTACAACAATGCACTTCACAGTAGTCCCTGGTCTAAACCCCCTCAAGGACAACAGTGGCAAGAAAACTATCCTGAATGGCACACAGGAAGAAGCCTTAGGAGGACCCAGACTCAAGAGGGGAGAGCCCATCCTCCTCTGACTTCCTACCCTTGCTTTCGCACATATAAAATAAATCACAACACAGAACTAATTGAAGGGCCGTGTTTACACTAAAGTATTCAAGAGGCAGCTGACTAGAACAGGCCACATACAGAGCCTTGTTCATGTTTGTTCATTTGTTTTCATACATTCCTCTCTCAATTTAATTTTGTTGACCAGCAGTGTAACAACTTCATCAATGAAAAGCTGCAGCAGTATTTCAACCATCACGTGTTTGCGCTGGAGCAAGAGGAGTAAAAGAAGAAAGATATTAAGTGGGTCTTCATCTACTTTGGCATTTAACTGCAAGTCTGCATCAACCTCATTGAGAAGATGTGAGATGCCAGAGATCACAGACGCTTACACATAGAAAGACATACATAATACAGTGTGAGGATATGGTATTTGTCATTATTTGAGAATTTATAACAGACATTACCAGTTTCATACTCCCTCCCTTAAACCCAACAATCTCCAAATGAAACAATCATAGTTTTTCAAATTCAACATCATTGTCTCCTAGTCAGCCCCCAATTCAGTCACAGTCCCTTTAGTCCTTTAGTCACTGTCTCACAGGTCACATCCACGATTCCAATCCATAAGTCACAGTCTTCTAATAATATAGCAAACCTATTTTCATTCAGTAGCCTCTCAATCTGAGCACTAAGCACAGATTATCTCTTTTGTCCTCAGTCAGTCTGGGTTCATATGTCTCTCATTGTGTCCCAGGTTCTGTGGCAGTAGTTGGATATCAAGCTACTTTCCAACAGCCCTCTCTGCTACCTATGTGAAAACCAGGAAACTTTTTGATTAGCTTAATGTTGACTACTGGATCTTGATCAATCATCAACTACATCACAGAGAAGATAGTGGAGTAGAAAGTCCAAAGTACATGGCATTTTGTGCACATTCTGGTATTTGGGCTGTACCTGCATAAGGAGCTATGTGCTAGTGTGCATGCTGCCAAATTGACTTTAGATGCTGCAACAATTAGGCTAACAGATAGCACTAGCTACTCCAAATTAGATGAAAATAGAAAGATAAAGTGACTTTGAGTACTCAGAAAAGCGCTATATAAATCTGAGGTATTATTATTATTATTAGGTCAAGACAAATTTAAATGTATAAATTCTGATTTTATTTTTCCAACATCATAATTAATTATGTCTTCCTGAAGCTAGAAGAATACACAGGGCTCCCAAAGCCAAAGGTGGAAAGGGATCAGAAAGTAAAAGTAAAGGGCCCAGGAGTTCAAAAGTGATCTGATCAGATTTTGACTATCGGATTGGATTAAATCCTGCAAATGGGTAGTTCAAAACCAAAAAACAGGATTGGGATCACTTTGGAATCCGATCAGATCAGGTAATCGAGTCCTAGCTTTAATCTGGATCAAATCTTCAAAATGCGTAGTTTAAAACTTTAACATAGGATTGGGATCATTTTGATCCAAAAAAATCAGGATTACTTTGATCCCAGTAGAAGGGTGGATTTAGAGTGGATTACCAGAACAAAATATAGTATACAATTCATTTCAAAATACATTTCAATATAAAAAATATGGTAGAGTTTGTAAATTAAAATAATACATTGTTTGTAGGCTCAATGGTTGCAAAATTTTTATTGACTTTTTTCTGTCACATTCACAGTGGCCTCTAGCCTACCTCTCAGAACAGTGTATTCAACCAAATAATAAGTTTATCATCATAAAGTTATCTCAACAAATATTATATCAATCATAAATAAAATTTTGAATCATCAAACAATTATCTACAAATAATAGGCACTAGTCCGTTAAAGCACGCCTTGAAGATGCTGCTCTAGAGCTGCCTTTCAATGAAGAGGATCTGTGAAATTTTTGTTGTTGTTGTTGCCCTATTAGATTTATTGTTTTTGATTAAAACGTGGCTTTTTATTATGATTTATATCAAGTGCTGTTATATACTTGGCAATATATGATTTATTATGTTCTTCTTAATAAATGGCTCAAACTGCTATTCCTTGTATCAAGAGCTGTCAGAGCTAAAAGATAATTTTAGATGTTAAAAAAAGAAAAAAAAAGAAAAGGTTGTTTACATTTGTAGGGCCATAAAAATTGACAAATCGAGTGTGCAGAGCAACTTATGTCAGGCAACTCTTGTGGCAGTTGACTATGGATGGCCTAAGCAATCACATTCTCACTCGTTTCCATTATCAACCAATCACATACAATACATTTTCTCATACTCATCTAATCACATGCACACGTCACCATTGGAGCACTTTTTTAAACCAACAATCAAAACCTCCAGTGCTACTGCTTGCCTGCGCTGCTTTTGCATTCTTTGCTGCAATGGGTACAGATTTGCACTCACCCTCCACCACCGTAGCACCACCTGTTGTTTGGACCTGCTTCTAGATACTGGGGGATGGGGGCAGGGAGGGGGGAGTGTTCTAGTATTCCTCCTGTTTAATAGTGGAGATGTATTGAGCTTCCAGGTAGATAAGGTAGTGCATGCTGGTGCACTGGTTTCCTCAATGTTGGTGTGTAGCTAAAGGACATAAGCCAGTCATGTTGCATCCATAGGACAAATCACATCAACCCAACAGGGGAAAGTTGTGCTCTCAAGTCAAAATGTCAGTCTTGGTTCTTCCTTCAGGAGTCTATGTCTATGTTCTGTAGATCACTTGGAGGCTCAGGTTGTATGTGTTTCGAGCGACGCCTGGGTTCACCGGTGTCATCATTATGTTCAAATCATCCTTTTGGAGTATGTGTCTTGCACCAGATTCTGGAGCAAAATGGAATAAAAAAAAAAGACTTCAATAGTCATCAAGTTTATGGTTCTAAATGAGGGATGAGGACAGGAATTAACTGTAAATTATAACAGAAAATATTTAAAGAAAAAATGTACATTAAATTACCTGATCCCCAATAGAACCAAGACTGCAACAAATAATGTAAATGCAACTCCTACAGCACAGTGACGGCAAAATCCTTGGTTATCTGTGAATCACATCATTGAAAACACTTTCATCATAATGCATTCATTTTATATAGTCTGCAAAGGAGGGAGTTTACACTATATCTTGATTCTCACATAGAGAAACGTGTGCGTGTGTGTGTGTGTGTGTGCGCGCCCATGCGATTTTTATATAGTCCACATTCTTTTTTGTATTTAAACAATTATCTCCAGATATGTCATGATTGCCGCTATCCCTTGTTGGTTTCCTGTTATGGTAACTAACAAATGAGACCAGGGCCTCTTGCTTACCTCGATGTGGCTGAGGAGCAAGAGTGATATCCGTGTAAACCAGGTGTTGGTTTCGGAAGGCTGACAATTCACAGATATAGGTTCCTGCCTCAGCTGAATTTTCCAGGTTGTGAAGCCAGAGGGATCCATTCCCTTTCAGAACCTGGTCAGGGTCCACTCTTGCCTGGTCCTTCCAATGGTTCAAGATCTGTCGGGTCAGACTGTCGAATGTGAGGATGACCTCAGAATTGTTTTCTCTTGCGATTGTCCATTTTAGGGTAAAGTTGTGGGGCTTGAAGGCTCCTGGGGCAAGGCAGGGGATGAGCATGTTTCCTCCGTGGAGTTCTAAAATAATTCAAATGCATGTTAAATGTTAAATGCGTCATCTGTCACCATAGATTGTGATTACAATAGGTGTTTAAAGTCAGACATTCTTCTTACTGTTACGTGTAACAGAATATAAATTAGAATAAAAACAGAATGGAGTTCAGCTCAGAAGAAATAGCATACATGCGTTGAATAAAAGCTCAACCTTGATGTCTCAATGATGTCGTCCACTTCTGTTTCCCATCAGCTGAGGTAACGGAGCAGATGTAGGTGTAGTCAGACACATTACCCAGCATCCTTACTTTGCTCTCTACTGAATACAACTCTGAACTGTTGTTTTCACGGATGGGATCTTTGTCCTTTAATGTATCTGACTGTGTGGATGGTTCTGTGGTCCAAGACACATTAGGACGTGGGTAGATGTCCTGGGACAAACATTTGACTTCGTTACCTATTTTCTTAATGTTCACTGATTGGATGGGAGCTGCAGGGAAATGGAAAAGAGATTCAATGCGTTATTATTTTAGTATCTAAGCTATGAAATACCAACAGAAATGTATGACAGTTGACACAAACACACTCCGTTCTGTTTTCACACTTAAACATGTTTTTCAGCTGGTATGGTATGATGTACAAAGTAAAGCAAATTACATTTTGAGAAAGACCAGTAAAAGATTTGAATGTCTTTTTTTCCCTTTTCACTTCAAATAACTGGCTGTAGGCTTGAATGGCCCAGAATTACCAAATTTGGTAGGCTGATCTCTTGGACCTCTTAAATTATGATGCAGATTGAACATCTGATGGTGCTATAGTACACATGACAAAATTTTCAAATTCCAAAGCATAGCCCCCTTGCCCCGTTTGACCAAAAGTCACAGAATTTGGTACACAAGTCTCTCCTCACAAGGAACAAATTTGCCTCAAGGACCCATAAAGGGGCCAGTTTTTCCGTTTTCAACCTCAGCACTGGGTGCAATGTTGATATCTACTATTTCCACGCAAAAAGCCAGTTTCCACATTGGGCTCCGTCCATTTTTGACAGCAAAAATATAAATACTTCAGTCAGTGCTATCTTGAATTGGTTGCCATTTTTTATTATATTTACTCATCTGTTACTTTTCTCAGTTCTCCCTTGTTTTGCCAGAGGGTGGCACCCAACAATACAGTGCCAAATTGTGCTGATTGCCCACTTAAGAGTTATAATAGTAGCTTGAATTTGCAATCATTAAACAGTCATAACTCCTGCACTGTTTGACTTAAAGATTTTGCTATCAATGTCAGTTGATGTCACTCCTCACAAAGAATGAATTTGTCTCAGAGAATCACAAGACCAACATGGTGGATTTATTTATTTATTTATTTATTTATTTATTTATTTATTTATTTATGGAAAATGCTTAAAATGCTCTTCCTCCTTTTTTGCAAACACTTTATACTGGTGTTAATATAGATGTTAATCTATCAGACAAAATTATGCTAACTGAATATTGTACACATTCTGATGTCTCTGAAGTTATGTCACAGAATAAGCAGTGCTAATATTAACGTAACAGACCACATGGCTCATGCTAGGAACTGCAAGAGTAATATGTGTATTGTGCAGGTGATTTTAATAATTATGCAGTGTAAAGAGTAACATTCTATTATAAGTTTCATTGGGGACACAACTCTCAACGGAAACTGAGGACACAAAAAATTCAGTTCAGGTCTTCAAACTTATCACCTCGTTCTCTAACATCTGACTATTCAGATAATTTGACAAAATCAACTATTTTACCCCTTAATGACAGTGCCTGGAATGCTGAAATTCAGACAATGCCCTATATCCTCTCCACTTGCAACATCAAATATTTCGACATCAACCAAGCTGTCAGAGCTGTTTATCCTCAATTTCAAAACCAATTGAACAGGATATGAATCAATGGACAAACTTACTTCTCTAAATGGGTATATAGCTGCTATAATATGAATATATGACCAAAAATGAACTTGTCTTCTCATTGCTTTCCATACAATCAACCACCACTTGGTTCTCCTCTCTGGACTCTATCATCAGAAATTTCTACAGGAAAAATGCCCCCCACCGCCCCATTTTAGCATGACAATGCCCCTGGGCACACAGCGAGGTTCAGAAATGGTTTTGTCGAGATTGGTGTCGAAGAACTCGACTTTGGGATCAAGTGGAAAGCCAACTGCGAACCAGGCCTAATTGCCCAATCAGTGCCCAACCTCACTAATACTCTTCTGGCTGAATGGTATAAAACCTTTGCAGAAAAGGGGAGTTTGTTATAGCAGCAAAGGCTGGACCGACTCCATATTAATGTCCATAATTTTGGATGAGATGTTGGATGTCAGGTGTCCACATACTTTTGGCTATGTAGTGTACCTTTACAATTAATCCACTAACATCCAGTTAATTCAATATTCATTCAAGAGCTAATAAAACCCAATACAAAATACTCAAAATGGGCCTCTCTGACAGATTCCTGCAAATACTGTGCACTCAAAACACCACACACTTACATTCATGCCACCTGGCTCTATCCACCAATTCAACACTTCTGGGAAGAAATTACACACACCATGTCCACGTTTCTGGATTGCAGCATTCCTCTTTTTGCCACATTGTGCTTATTAGGCAATATTTCTTTTGGTTTGTCTGATTGTTTGTCTGTCTTGGCTGTCAATTATTTCACTGCCACTAGGTTTAAGAGGTGGGAGAGGGGGTTGATTCCTTTTGCCTATTTAGTTTTATATTTTTTGTGGGTGATTGTTTTGGATGATTGTTTTGGTATCAAAAGACTGAAACAAATTACACAAAAAGAGAGAGTTCTGGGGTATAAGTGATGCGCGACTTACCATGTACTTCCATGTTGACAATGTTATTTGTGTTTCCCTGTTTGGTACTGGTGTAGCACTGGTATGCACCACGGTCCTGCCTGTTACAATTCTGGAGCAGCAGTGAGGCATTTCCATTCTTTATCTGGTCCTTGAACAGAGATGTTCTTCCTTTGAAACGCGGGATCTGGTCCTTAACTTGGTCTGCATCATGGTAATAAGCATGAACTGAGAATTGATTTTTGTTCCAGTGAATGACCTCATCACCAGTTGGTGTGAAACTGCATGGCAAAACACAGTCCTGAGAGAAGGTACAGATCACGGGATCTGGAATGGAAAGCACCAAGTTACAGATTGATATTAGAAATGCTACATGCATTTTACCATTGCAGGCTATATCCATTTACCTATGCAGTGTATAGGTAGTGCATTGGTAATTAGTCAGTTTGTTTTTGGGTGAATGTGAGAATATAATGGCAAATAAAATGATTATTGTCTGAAATTATACAAGACACTTTTTTCTAAATACAAGTAGTCAGATATGACGCGCTTACATTCTATGTAGCTAGTATAAATTTAAATTAATCCTAATCTATTTTGAACACAAATACAGAATTTTGGTGATATACAACAGTTAAATATGAAATAAGAAATGTTCCCAAACAGGGAGCTTTGTATTGTCAGTTTGTTTCACTTTTCATTCTTCGGCTTTGGTAGCAACCCATGACTGCTAGAATTCTGCTGGAATGCAGATATGGAAAATCCAGTTTCAGAAAGTAAAAATAATCCCCAGTATTTTGCTCCAGGTTTTTCAAATTAGCACAATTCTTCAAACAGGATCTAGAACTAATTTGTGAAATCAACTGAGTTAATGGGTGGAAGAAACACATGACAGAACGTCCTTTCTGACGCCTGGACATTCTACCTCTACACAGGTACAGTATAGGTCCTTGCGTGAAACGTTTACATTGCATACCAGTCTATCACACAATTATGTGTGACAGACATGAATACAGACCACATTCATTCTTTTTAAACAAATATTTCCAGATGAGTCACAACTGCAATTATATTGCCTTATCTGAAGGATGTTTTTTAAAAGGTGGCATAAACTTATGAAATGGCTGTGTATTCACCACTGTAGTCAAGCAGAATCGTTTTCTCCAACACATACATTCTCTGAGCTACATTCTTTGAAACTGATGTTTTTCATTGTTCCCAACACTTTTGAAAACAGAGGCAAGAAACACAACCTCTTCTTTCTGAGGTCAATCATTGGCTAACTTGTGACTTTAATAACTCAGTAACGCTACAAGCCATAAACAGAATTATTTTATGAATGAAAAACCTTACTTTATATTTGTATCTACCCCTCATTTTTCAATTTTTTGGCTTGCTGATTCATATATTCCTGATGTTTAAGAACAACTACTCTGCTTTCATATTGCTACTATGAGAAAGGTAAGTGACAGGAACATGTAAGCAAGAATGTCATGCAAAATACTGCTCACACACTTATGAAATAAGCTTGTCTAATATGATCTACAGCTTTAAATATTCACACATTTTTATTACTGGATATTTTGTTGGAGCAATTGATGTACAGCTCCTTGCCCAAAGACAGAACAGCAGTGTTCTCCCTAGAACTCAGAGCCAATCCTCAAAATCATCATTAGTTGTCCCTACCAGCTGACATTCCAACTTCCAGGACTGTACTACAGACCATATATTCCTGATGTTTAAGAACAACTACTCTGCTTTCATATTGCTACTATGAGAAAGGTAAGTGACAGGAACATGTAAGCAAGAATGTCATGCAAAATATAAGACATACCTGTAGGTTCAGTAAATGGCAGTGTCCAAGCCCAAAACAAAATCACTGCTGCTGCCCATGCCATAGCACTGTACCTTTCAAAATACTTTGGACTTTGGAGTCGACAAGTGGAGGTTGAAGATAATTTTTTTACTTCCTGGTGCTGACGTATAATGGGGTGTACCTGTCGGTCTGCATTCTGTTGCCCATACACATACCTGCCAAGTGGCATTCTTTAGGTACTCCTCCTGAACGGGTAATCCAACATTCTAAAACACTTGACGTACATGTCCAATCTTTGTCCTTTTCTTTTTTTTTTCTTTTCAAGGCTTCATGGTTCAGCACCGAAGTACATGTCTGACATGCTTCAAAGGTATTAACCCACCAGGTCCCTTAGATCCCCCTTAATTATAATTTGGCTGAGGCAGACTGGCATGAATAGGGGGCGTGGGTGGGAACCAGGAACTCAAGGAATCTGAAACAAAAGCAAACACCATGCGCGCACACAACTCATGCATACAAAAACAAAAAAAAAACAAAAAAGGAAAACACAACGGAAACTCAGGCAGACATCCTGAAGTGAACAGACTTAGAAAAATGATCAATTACTTTAAGGATGGTGGTGTTACCGTTGGAAGGGGGAAGACCAGTCACAAAGTCCAGGGCTAGGTGGGACCATGGACGTCTAGGCACCGGCAGGGGTTGAAGCAGCCCAGCGGGGGGTTGGTTGAAGGACTTGTTACGGGCACAGACATGGCAGCCAGCTACAAAGCGATTAATCTCCTCAGCCATTGCAGGCCACCAGAACCGCTGTTGAATGAAGGCCAGCGTTCTTCTAGCACCTTGGTGGCAGGTCAACTGGGAAGAGTGCCCCCACTGGAGAACCTGAGAACATACAGATCTGGGGACAAACAAGTTAGCTGGACCGTTATTAGGAGAGGGTTCTTTCTGCTGGGCATTGCGCACCGCGCTTTCAACGTCCCACCCCACTGCGGCCACTAAACATTTAGCTGGTAAGATAGTCTCCTGTTTGGGGCTCTCCTCATAGGTGCAGAACTTGCAGGAGAGGGCATCGGGTTTGGTGTTCTTGGAGCCTGTCTGTAAGACTGAAATTGAAACGGGCAAAAAACAGGGCCCAGCGAACTTGACACGAGTTGAGGCGTTTAGCTCTCCTTATGTACTCTAAGTTCTTGTGATCAGTCCAAGCCAAAAATGGGATCTCGGTGCCCTCCGACCAGTGACGCCACTTCTCAAGGGCCAGCTTCACTGCCAGCAGTTCTCGGTCTCCAATGCTGTAGTTCTGTTCAGAGGGAGGGAGACGGTGAGAAAAAAAAAGCACAGGGGTGAAGCTTGTTATCGAGGCCTGAGCATTGCGACAACACCGCCCCCACTCCCATATTGGAGGCGTCCACCTCCACAATGAACTGACGGGAGGGATCTGCGGGGGTCAGAATAGGTGCACTAGTAAAGCGTCTTGAGCTCGTTAAATGCCTTATTGGCAATGTCTGTCCAATGGAACTTAATAGCAGTAGAAGTAAGGGCAGTAAGAGGAGCAGCGACCTTACTGTAATCCAGCACAAATCTCCGGTAAAAATTAGCAAAGCCCAGAAACCTCTGGAGGTCCTTACGGGTCTTGGGGATGGGCCATTCTGACACCGCCCTGACCTTACTGCCCTCCATCTGGATGCCTCCGGCGGAGATGATGAACACCAGGAAGGAGACCGACTCCTGGTGGAAGGCACACTTCTCAGCCTTTACATACAGCTGGTTCTCCAACAGCCGTTGTAGCACCCGCCGGACGTGCTGCACATGCTCCTGGACAGGCTTGGAAAAAAATCAGAATATCATCAATATAGACAAAAACAAAGCGGTTTACCATATCTCGTTGAATGTCGTTGACTAGAGCTTGGAACACGGCAGGGGCGTTGGTAAGGCCTCAAACAGCATGACCAGGTACTCATAGTGTCCGGTAGGAGTGTTAAAAGCGGTCTTACACTCATCTCCTTCTCTAATGCGGACCAGATGGTAGGCGCTGCGGAGATCCAGCTTTGTAAAAACAGTTGCCCCCTGCAGGAGCTCAAAGGCAGATGACATGAGGGGTAACAAGTAACGATTCTTTATGGTAATCTCATTAAGACCCCCCATCAATGCATGGTCGAAGGGAGCCATCCTTCTTTCCAACAAAGAAAAACCACGCGCCAGCGGGGGAGGAGGAGGGGCGAATAATCCCGGCAGCCACTGAGACTCACTAATGTATTTGTTCATGGCCTCGACCTCTGGGGGAGACAGCGAGTAGAGACGGCTCCAGGGTGGTGAAGTACCAGGCAGCAGGTCGATGGAGAAATCTTACGGGCGGTGTGGGGGCAGCGAGGTGGCTCGGGACTTGCTAAAATCTGTCCGTAGATCCAGATATTTGGGAGGAACCGAAGACAGGTCAGGGTACTCCTCCTGAGGCACTGGGGGAGAGGGCAGGAAACACTGGGCAGGCCGGAGACAGTGGGTGTGACAAAAGGGACTCCATCCCATAACAGAATTCTCTGTCCACATCTGCCCTACCCCTTGACCACACTGTACACTCCCCTGAAGAGTTCGCAATTCAGCTGTCCACCACACTATCCAGTACCCTTAACTCTTTTGCCCCCCTCAAAACTAAGCTGGTCACTTTTGCCACTCCATCCCCCTGGTTTACCCCCGAACTCCGTGCCATGAAACAGACTGGCCATTGCCTGGAGCGCCTCCACAAAAAAAACTGGTCTCACTGTCCATGTCCAAGCCAACCAACTCCACATTCAGACATAGAGAGATGGCCTTATCGCTGCCCGATCCTCTCACTATTCCAACATAATCCAATACTCCATCGGAAACCCCCACACCTTCTTCTTCACTGTTAACAAACTTCTCAACCCCCCTGTAAATAATACTACATCTGTCTCCCCATCACTCTGCAAATCCTTCCTAGAGTTCTTCCACACCAAAATCACCTACATACACCAAACTCTCACCTCATCCACACCCCCTTTAGATGAATTACTCTGTACTACTGTTGCCACCACAACTTCTCCCCCCTGGTTTCACCTTTACCCAAATTGACAGTGCTTCACTCAAACTCATTTCCTCTGCCAGATCAACCACCTGCTCATCAGATCCCGCCCCCACTGCCCTGATTAAAGCCTGCCTCCCTACTCTGCCCTTACTTCACCAAGCTCATTAACCTGTCCCTGACCCACTGTGCTGTCCCCTCCATCTTCAAGACTGCTGCCATCACCCCAATCCTTAAAAAACCTGGCCTGGACCCAAACACCCTCTCCAACTTCCGCCCCATCTCAAACCTCCCATTCATGTCCAAACTTCTGGAAAAAGTTATTGCTTCCCAAATCCATTCATACATGTCCAACAATAACCTATTTGAGCCCCTTCAGTCCAGCTTCCAACCCCATCACAGCACTGAAACAGCCCTCACCAAAGTGATAAATTACCTCCTCCTATCCTCCGACTCTGGTGCATATAGCATACTCATCCTCCTGGATCTCTCTGCCGCTTTTGACACAGTCAACCACAACATCCTCCTCACCCATCTGTCTCACCTAGGCATCACTGGCCCATCTCTCAACTGGTTTCACTCATACCTCACAAATAGGTCAGAATTAATATCTATCCATGGTCACACCTCCGATCTTGCTACTGTCACACAGGGTGTCCCACAAGGTTATGTTCTTGGTCCACTCCTTTTCACCATCTATATGCTTCCTCTTGGCCCCATCCTCCGCAGCTTTGGTCTCAATTTCCACTTCTATGCAGATGACACCTAAATCTATATCAGCTCTACATCCACAAATCAGCCATCATTGAAACCCGTCTGACACACGTCAAAACACAATTTTCTTAAACTCAACTGTGAAAAAAAAACTGATAATTCTCATCGGACCTAAACCCCAGCTCACAAAACTACACAACTTCTCCCTCACCATCGACAGTACCCCTGTCTCCCCCTCCGCCCTGGTCCGCAACCTCGGTGTCATACTCCATCCATCCCTCTCCTTTGAAAAGCACATCACTGTCAAGGTTTCATTTTTTCACCTACGCAATATCTTCAGACTCAGACCCTCTCACCCATCCCAATGCAGAAAAACTCATTCACGCCTTCATTTCCAGCAGACTGGACTACTGCAATGCACTCACTGGTCTTCCTTCCCGTCTCCTACACAAACTGTAATTGGTTCAGAACTCGGCCGCAAGAATACTGTCCCGCACATCCTCCTGGTCTCACATCACCCCTATCTTGAAAGATTTACACTGGCTCCCAATCACATCATGCATCACATTCAAACTCCTCCTCCTAGTTTACAAAGAGAGAGGGGCGCAGAGACAGAAGTAGCGGTGCAAAAGTTAGGGGTTTATTGTTCCCAGCACATGTTGACCAAAAAAGTGTCAAGGGGAAAAAAACCAACATGTAAAAAAAAAAGAAAGTGAAATGCTCAAATAACAAAATGTCTCTAGATCTGCTCTTGCCTCTTAATACAGAGATCTAAAATACAGCAGATTAGCAGTTATGGAACCTTGTAGCTTAGACACACACACCGTGGCACCCCGAAACAAGACAGAACAAGGGGCCCAAAATACTTAATGGTGGCCAGCACCAATATACAGAAAGTGACAAATGTATAATAGCTATTACAGGTATTTGAGTAATGACAACAAAATACATACAAGTTAATATTTATATTGCATTTGTTGACTAATTTTAAGAAAAAAAATACATTTTAATAATAATTTTAAGATGACTGTGGGTCCTGTGGTCCCCTCGGGCCACGGATGCAGTGGACTGATCAGCCCTCCCACTAGGAACCAAATAAATGTTCCTCGTTTCCGCCCGCGACCCCTTTTGCGGCAGACCCGTCTGCAGGAATGAAACTTAAAAGCAGGTAATACAAACAAACCGTGGTACAATTACATTATGGTAAACTTAACGTTAAAGTGCGTGCACTCACTTAAAACGAAAGTAAATAAAGGATTGTGAAAAACAGAAACCGTGTGGAGAGTTATTTTAAATGATATGTATAAATGTACTCGGAAATGTATGGTAAATGGGGTGAATTGGGCTTAGCGCAGCGACCTGTCTGTGTGACTCGCTCTGCAGCCATCACAGCGGGTTGTGTTTAACCGACCAGGAGTGGCCCAACACCACAGGAACCTGGGGTGAGTCTAGCAGATGCAGAACGATCTCCTCGCAATGGTTGCCAGAAAGACGACTCACCGGGGCTGTGACGTGGATAATGCTGGCTAACCTCTGTCCATTCAGGGCACTGGCCATCAAGGGAGTATGGAGGGTGGTGACAGGCAGTCCCCATTGGGCGGCCAGGGAAGCATCGATGAAGCTCGTCTGCACTGGAATCAATCAGAACAGAGAGGGGGCACTGCTGACCCCCCATTAGAGAGTGGCGGGTAACAGGGTCCGTAGGGCTGGTGAGTTCAGGACAGGGGTGACGCTCACCAGTAATCCCCGTTCTACTGGCGAGCGTTATCTTTTAACAACGCACAGGTGGCGACGAAGTGTCCAATCTGGCCACAGTAAAAACAAAGCCTCTCGTTCATCCTCCTCTGCCTCTCTGCAGGAGTCAGGTGAGTGCGGTCAACCTGCATGGGCTTCGGGTCACGCAAGGGAGTGGACCTAGAGACCAGAAAGATATGTAAACGTAATTCTGAAGACCACAAGGGGGCACTCATGGTTCTCTCCCAGCAACGTTGGGTTAGCCGATTGTCCACACGGATCGCCAAGTCCATCAGGTCATCAAAACCGGAGGGGGTAACGATCTCATCCTTGATGTAATCGGCCAGCCCATTGACAAAAGCATCATAATGGGATGGGACTGCACGTTCACTAGTGGTGGCGAGAGTGCATAACTCAATCGCATAATCGGAGACAGACCGGCGACCCTGGCGTATCTGGAGCATATGGCAACCAGCCCATCTCTCATGCGGAGTGGTCGAACACCTTTCGCATCTCTTCAGCAAACGAAATGTAATTACTGCAGAAGTTAGCACCGGCCTCCCATACAGCAGTTCCCCACTCCCTGGCCCGACCTGACAGCAGGGTGATAGCATATGCAACCTTTGCATGCTCCGTAGGAAAAATGGAGGGTTGTTGATCAAAGATGAGTGTGCACTGAATCAAAAATGACCGGCATGTACCTGGTTCACCAGCGTAGCGCTTCGGAGGAGACAGACGAGGTTCCTGGGCTGGGAGGGCAGGCGGACTCGGATCAGGGAGGGTCAGTGGTGGTGACGGAGCTCTTGCTTGCGACTGCTGGAGCCGCTGTAGCTGAGCGGTGACCTCCGTCATAGTACTGGCGAAGGACTCCAGCACTTGCTTCACCGACTCCAGCTAGTGCTGATGTTCACCCAACAGGGCTTCCTGCCGTCCCAGGGCTGATTGCAGCTGACCTAGGTCTTCTGAGTCCATGTTGGGCCAGATCGTACTGTCAGGATCTGGGGTAGGACTCAAAAGCAGACCCGAAAAATCAGGGAAGAACTTGGCGGTTTATTATCACACAGAGCAGAAGAATCAGCAAACAGTCTCGTAAACCACAATCCAGGCGAAGGTCGAAAATCCAAAAAACAGTCCAAAAATTCCAGACAGGCAAAGGCACAAAACGGGTACAGAGATCAGAACAGAAAAGCAGGCAAGAATTCGTAACCAGAAGCAATAGTAATCAGAGGAGTCAGGCTAAATTCGTAAATGGCGAAAAGCGGGCAAAAGTCGAAAACCTGGAAGTACAACTAGACATAGAAAATGGCTTGAACGTCACTGAGTAACACAAAGGCACGATCTGGCAAAGACTAACTGAGCTAACAAAATATATAGCTAGAGAAATTAGTAAATGATGAGTTGCAGGTGGAGACGGCGGCAGAGGCTTGATTGAATAATTTGGCTGAGGCAGACTGGCAGGAATAGGGGGCGGAGCGTGGGTGGGAACCAGGAACTCAAGGAATCTGAAACAAAAGCAAACACCATGCCTGCACCCACACACAACTCATGCATACAAAAAAAAAAAGGAAAATACAACGGAAACTCAGGCAGACGTCCTGACACAGCTTTTAGCTTCTATGCCCCCAGCCGTTGGAACACCCTGCCAGAGGATCTGAGGAACACAGAAACAGTAGATGGTTTTAAAAGGAAATTAAAAACATACCTCTTTAGCATGGCCTTTACTTAGAATGCTCTTATATCTCAGTTTATACTACATTTATGGCAAATTAGTGTTCGTCTCTCTGCTGCCCCCGATTTTAAAATTTTACATTTTTATTTAATTTAATTTAATTTATTTAATTTAATTTAATTTAATTTTATTTAGCTCATTCGGTATCATGTTTTTGGTATCTCTTTGTACCATTTGTACTGTTTTCTATTTTCTCCTCTAATATTTTTCTCCTTTTTTATTTTTATGTACAGCACATTGAGCTGCATCACTTGTATGAAATGTGCTCTATAAATAAAATTTGATTGATTGATAACTGCTGATGTGAACATCACAGAGACTTGGGAAATGGCTTAAATGAAGCTTGACACTTGTACCTTTTAAAATGACTTTATAGATTAGTAACTTAGACTACTTTATATTCATAATTTAGGTAGAAATGAAGTGGCAACAATGGGCTTCATTCACCAATATCTTCTTAAGTTTTTTCTTAAATTTGTTCTTAAGAAAGGTCCTAAGAAAATTCACGACGTGTTCTTAAACCGCAGAATTGTTCGCACGTGTTCTTAAAATGATGAATCCCATCGTCTTTGCAAATGTAAAGCACATGCCAGTTGTTCCTAATTAGCACAGGTAAACGCCCCACCAATCCCCATAAAAGGGCATGAGACTGCAGGGCCGTTTGCACACACAGAAATCGAACAGAAAAGTCGAGAGCGAACAAAGTCAATAATGCCCAAACGAAAATCTAAAGAGGGTGGAGCACCGGACTCCAAACGTAAGAAAAACTTCAGTAGTTCTGAAGTGGAGGTATTGCTGCGGGAAGTGAACAGCAAACGACCTGTCATATTTAGTAGCGTCAGTAGTGGATATAAAATAAGACAAAAAAAAGATGCATGGGATGCTATTACTCGTTCAGTGAATGCTGTATCCAGAGAAGGGCGCACAAATGATGAAGTTAAAAAAAATGGTTTGATGTCAAATCTGAGTCAAAAAAAAAAAAAAAGGGTGGTGGGAGTGGGTGCAAGGAATTGCGTGTTATGCATTCAAACGACAAAGCACTTCTCGTCACATTAATACCGCTAATTAAATCAACCGGCAGTAAGCTGCATCATAGTAAACTCGTCGCTGCACAAAACACTGCACAAAAAATGTATTGCTAGTCATTTTGGTGTCACACCCCTAGTGTCACACGCCTCTGAATAAGTGTTCTCTTCTTTAGCATGTCCATGTGTTTAAAGTGTTTAAGTGTTACCTAAGTACCTTAGTTTGTATTCAATATTTAAACATATGCTTTGGCAGTATAGACCAAACATTGCATAATTGAAACCCCCAAAAATAAAAGGTCGCTAAAATGGTTTGTTTTTTTATCATTTATTTTCAGATGAACTCCCGCTGAGGCAACCACCCTCTGAGGTGGAACCTGGCACCTTAATGCTTTGTAAAATAATGAAAATAATTATAAAAAATATTATAAATGATAAAAGTATTATTGTAATTTAAATCCTATAATATTATACAACTGTAGAATTGAATAAAACGCAATAACCAATTATTTTGCACAAACATGTCAGCACTCAAATGTGCGTAAGTGTGCTCTTGAGTGTGCGTAGATTCTGTTCTTGCCTAAGAACAAATCCCAAATAAGAAAACATTGGTGAATGTCAGAATCTTCGTGAAAACTGCGTAAGTGGGTTTTAAGAAGAAAATTCTTCTTAAGAACAGTTGGTGAATGAGGCCCAATGCTATTATCTTTGCAGAACTGCAAAAATGAAGTTGTTCTTCAGTTTGAAATGAAATACTGAGAGACCACATATATAAAACAGATAAAACTATATATGCTCAGGATCATAAACGTTATGACCACAAACATGCAAAATGAGGATGATATACTAAAAACCTATAAAGCAAAAATAAATGTGCCCTGGCGTTTCTTTGTGTCTCCAAATCTACCCAAAATGTCTAAATTCTGCATTTCTGTAAATTATTACATAATTAATGTATTTTTCACAACAAATCAACTGTTTTGACTCAAGAAACTCACTTTTGCATCATTTTCAAGAAGATATTACTTTATAAGAATTTCATCAGAATAAGGGTCCATGGTATCTTGGAGTCCAAAAACCATATAAGAATATATATTTATCCCTTATGGTGGTTTAAGATAAAACATTGAAATTGATATTAAAAAACAATGCGAAAACATTGTGACACACTGTGCTACACATTACTAAATATGTAATATGTAACGTGTCATCATTCATGCTTGTATTAGGGATGGTGCCAAATACAAATACCATATTCGGCAACACTCGGATAAAGTGTTCTCCTCCAGAATTTGACTAATATTATTGACTACAATATTACGCTTTTGATTGGCTTTGGAGTCTGTTATTGGCATTTTTCAACATAGGAACCCAAGTTCGTTGTTATTGAGCTCTCTGTAAATCCCAAAAATAACCACTTTGGAATAAGATTTGAACTCAACTGAACTCAATCTCTGCTGTTTTACTGTCCATTCTGACACCCCCTCTCATTGTCTTCATTCTCTGAACACAACACCATGCCTCCTTACAGATTGCTAGTCAGCCCTTCATTGCTAGCACTCATTGGCACTGCTGTGGCCACCCCTCTCCTTCTTTCCTCCAACTCAATTGAGCTGTCACTGCTTTGCTGCCCCTCTCATTTTCTTCAGTCAGTTGCTGCTATTCTGGGATTTCCTAGCCATCCCCTTTGCTCTGATTCCCTCGGCTTTTCTACAGTTTCACCCAAATCCATGTCACCATCTCCCCATCTTCTTCCCACGTTTGATCCTCTCACAAAGCAGTCATGCTCTACTGTCATAATTTCAACCATTCACCTGCATCAAACCACATTGTCCCCTGACCCTCAAGTTTAATGTCCATGGCTCTGCCTGTAAATCAGCAGGAGCCAAGCTCCTTCAGATCTCACTTTTCCAACATGTTTTTACAGAGAATATAGAGTGAATCTACTGTATAATACATAAACATACCTGCAACTTCAGTCCACACATCCACATGCAGAATGTACTATGGCAGTACAGCTTTGAAAAATTCCCTCATATCACCTTTTTTTTTTTTTTTTTTTACAAGTTTTTTAGGCTTTTTAAATTCTATAAACTCTCATTGACTGACAGAATAATAGGTGATCTTTTTTCAATTTTAATGAGTGGCATTCAACAGCATATTACATTATAGTGGTGATGGAGATATCGATACCTACCTAGTGGCATTCTTTAGAGAGGAAGAATGTGTGAGTCAGCTGTGACTCATACATTGGAATACATTACATTTTTTAGCCTATAGCCAATGCCTACTGGAGCAATGACACTGGAACATAGGAAAGAAGTCAGAGGTCAAGGTATGGGCCTGGTGTCAAAAAGTGAAAGTTGAACATTTTACCTCATGCTTGCACAAAGTATGTGGCCACTTAATCATTGCCAAATCTAAGCTTCTCCAGTCCCAGTGAGGTTGATTGGTTTAATTTGAAACACTGATCGAAAATATGCATGTTTTGAAAAAGAAAAGAATGTCGCTACAATTCTGACCCTGCATTGTATGACACACAGCTTGACACTGCATGCAGATAACATTTTACCAAATAGAAATTTGCAAAGTGTGCCCTGTCTGTTATCTCTTTGTGTCTTCTTCACCATAAGCTTAATACAAGTATAACAACATAGCTGTAATAGTCATGTATGCAATACGTTAAGATTTGGGCTACTGTGGAGTCTCTATTGATTGTAATTGCAATAGGGATTTAATCCCAGTTTATGCTCCCAAATTTGACTTCAGTACTTTCTCAACAGAAGATTAATACAATCTTGCGGGTCCACAATAAAAATTTAATATCCCAAATGCACAATCTTGTGAAAGACTAAATTTGTTTTGTATATTTGTGTTTCTTTTTAAAACATTCTTATGAGACCCGGCTGGAGACCAACGTACTCGGTGTACTCTCAGTAGTAGAAGGGTGTAAAAATAATAATAGACTCAAACTGGAACAAGTGCATTTGCGCACTGAATCACTTTCAAAACACATTAGAACTACTTAAACTCTCTCCATTCTTTCTGCTTGTCTGTCCCACTTCCTGCCCTGTCCGACTCTCCACTCTGGGACCGGTACATATAAGTTACAGTAAGTCATTGTGGGGAGAAGATATAAATATAAGTATTCAGTGGTGTTACCTCACTGTGTCTCAATATAGCCCCCGACAAATGTAAATATGACAAGTACACTGGCCTTTTACGTTGTGACAAAAAGCGCCGTCTCTCACCACGGGCAGCAGGGGTGAGACGGATGCATTGCACTACGCTACACCACAGTATACTGACGCATCGTCATAATCATTCATTTACCCTCGTAACCCTTTTTCCCTTCCCCGGCTAACTTCTTTGTGGGTGCACACGCAAGTTGTTAGGTAACGTTATGTAGTAAACATTCATTTTAGCGATCCTTTCCTTTGTTATTTTCCAGCTCCTGTTGCCTATATCAGATACAAAACGCACACACAATATTCAAGTTAAACTGGCTTTATTTACTTGTCTTACAAAGCGAAGACCATTGCGTGTTAGAGCTGTGCAATTCTCCGTGGCCACTGTTTCTATTACTGCAGGACTTCCTGGTTGCTGGGTCGAAGGACCCGAGCTACGCAGTTCGTGGTGGCTTTGTAGTGCCTGTAGTGCACGAGTGCAAACTCTTCACGGATTAAATGGTTTGTCCCAATTAACGTGTATTTTGTGTTCTATAAATAATGTGTTGTATTTGAGCTATGGACTATTAATATTGTTAATTCTAAATTATTTTGATAGTAACTTTAAACTGAAATGATTATGTAAATGGTGCTTTAAAGTTGCATGTCTGATGTAAAATTGAGTGGTATCTTCCAGTGGGCAGAGACACCTTGGTATAAGTATCCCTCTGAGGAGAGGTGAGGGATGTTGGTGGTTGTTCCTTGACCTGAGCAGTCCAGTTATATGCTGCGATGTACTGGCAGGGAAAAGTTACTGTGTACAGTGAGGTTGTGAGTGAGTCAACTGTAAATAGTTTTCCTCAGTATTTAGGCCTATGTTTTTTTGTTTTGTTTTGTTTGTTTTTGGAAAGTTAATTTTGGTAATTTTTGAGCAATTTTTGTTGGCAATTTCTGGGAACTGGACCCAATAAAAAAATCTTGCACCAAAGTGCTACTTCTGGCCGTGTCATCATTTAATGTCATTTCAAGAACTTACTTGACACACATTACTGTATTTGTATTTATTGCAGCCTCAGTCCGTTCTACACAGAATAATAGTAAGTGATTCTACTGTAATGCTGTGTCTGACTTTCTGTTTGAATGACATCATATCAATCCATGTATTTGGTGTCCGGTCTTGAAGTGGCAGATCTTGTGGTTCCCATAGTGGTTGCTGTCACATTGTGACATCACAAGACTTGGTTATTGGCCTGTGCATTATTTCCTCCTTTATCTGCATTGAAACAAAAAAGATAATCAGTCCAGAGCAAAGAAAGGCTCTCCAGCTTCATTTACTTCTTGAAAAAATAATGATTTGCCTGAATATGAACGGATTGTTAACATATGTATACTTGCTCTGAGACAAAGGCATCATTGCCTAAGAGCATAGCTTTGGCAGAGTAAACTACTATGAGGTCAATTGGTCATACCGGGCCTCCTTTGATGTAATTCTGTGCCATCCTCGGAGGTCCTGCTTAGTTGTGAGTGGTCATCTAGCATGCACACAGACACAGACTCTGTGAGTGAAGTATAATCCAAATGAGACATTCGCCACCTCCAGTTAGCTGTTACTGCTGGGGCATGTCGCACTTTGTTTAGGCTTGGTCTGATAGGGCCCTGCTATGTACACTGTATTTACAGAGCACAGGGGTGACACACCTGCAATAACTTATAAGTGCAATATTTTCCAGTGAAAGGACTATTTACACTTCTTGCTTTACAGTACCTCTTTGATTTGTATACACAATCATGCCTGTAATGAAGAGTGCCAAGGCTGCAATTACAACAGCGATGATCCAAAGATGTTGCTGCTTTCCACCTGTATGGTAAAACGCAGTATATTAAATACCAGGGGTATAATACAGTTATTAGGTGTGTGCTTTCTAAGCAGTATACATAGCTCCACACATCTATCAAATTAATTCTCACCTTCAGTAGCTGTCTTTGCTGCAATGAAGCTGACATGGTTGTGAATAAGATGTTGGATTTGGCTGGCTGAAAATGCACAGGTGTAGGTTCCTGTCTCTGCTGAGCGCTCCAGGTTCTGGAGCCAAAGGGATCCATTTCCTGACAAAACCTGGTCGAGGTCCACTCTTGCCCGGTTCTTCCAGTGGTTAGAGAACTGTCGGGTCAGGCTGTCGAACGTGAGGATGACCTCAGACTTGTTTGCTCTGGTGAGCGTCCAGGTGAGAGTGAAGTTGAGGAGCTTCATTGGAACAAGGCAGGGGATGGTCAGCCCTTTTCCAGACACAGTGGAGATTTCTACAACAATTCAAATCCAATTAAAATCAACAATGTGTCACGTTTGCCTAGAGAGGTTGTGATTCATTTTGCATGTGTGTGTGTGGCACTTGTTTCTCAGATAAGTGTTAGTGTGTTTGTGTGTGTGTGTATGCGCGTGTGTGTACGGGTGTGTTGTACCTCTTTCTCTTAGTGAAGCAATCCATGTCTGTGTGCCATAGTAGGACTTGAGGGTGCAGATGTAGGTGAAGTCAGAAAGATTTCCCATCCTCTTCTGCATGCTTTTCACAGTGTACAGGCCCTGCGCATTGGCTACTTTGCGTGTGGTAGGTTTTAATGCCCCATATGGTGCGGGTGGATCAGTGGACCACAACAGCTGTGGAGCAGGGTATATATCCTGAGATGAGCATGTTACCTCTTTGTACCCACTGAGGCTGGTCATCAGTATGGTTTGTATGGGGGCTGCAAGGACAGCAATAGACAATGTGTCAGGGGAGTAACTACAGTGGCAGTCAGCATGGTCTTGGAACTGATGGACAGTTGTGGGCATGTTATGAAGGACTTCTATAGTTAAAATAAATAAGAAGTGGTCAACTTAGGTCACTGAGAACCATGGTGCTTTGTACACAAACATGCTATGATACGGTGAACACAGAACATGGACTAGAAAGTGAGACTATTCAAAATTGCTCTCACTGAATCTGCGTATTGTGAATGTAATATCCACGTAAGTTCAGACACATTTGAAGTCACACAGACATCTGCACATTTAATCAGAGCTAACCTCAGGAGCTAGCATTTAGATCATGCAGAGAGTGGGAGTGTGTGTGTGTGCGCGTGTGTGCGTTTTTGACACACATAACCAAAAAACCAAGGAATTAGTGTAGAGCAGGGAAGTGACTACACTACCCACCAGTGTAGCACAATAAACTAGCCCCGATGTTCATGGCTATGGATGACTGATTCTTAATGAGAATTGTATCTTATCGGACCTATGTTCTTGTAGTTGTTCCAGTGACCTTCAGCATGCACTTATTGTATGTTGTTTTGGAGTGTCTGCCAAATAAATGTAATACGGCAAGCATGTAATTAAAGTAGCCAGAGCCATAAAAGTTAACATATTGATATAGTCCAGTCAATACATGAAAAATTAATTTTCTGATAACAGCATTAAGACCCTTAAAATGTGAGGTAATCACAGATTTACCCTCAAATGGCTGACTTGTATTCCACATATGACTCGTATGGCTGTGAAATGTTTTCTTCTTCTTTAAACTGCTCATGATAACATCGCAAAGATGGTGTCTGCTTCATATGTTTTGACAGCATCCACGTTACAGGTGTTACCAGATTCAAGGTTGCATTGTAAATGTGACTTCACTTGGTTTCTCCGCAGATTCCTGTTCCCTCAGTGCCACCAGCAGGAGAATAGCTAGGAATTCTGGGGCCCCTGAAAGAATATTGTTCCGGGCCCCCCTTCTTTAATAAAACAAAACGGTTTTTTTGCTGTGGTCTCCCCTAGCTGTGGGCGCCTGGAATCGTCACCATTTTTCACCCCACTAGTGATGACCCTGGCCACCATTGAGGCTGAGGGGAACAAATCCGAGTGGGGAAAGAATACAATACAATATCAACAATGTTTTCAGTACAGGTGTTGCAAGGAAACAGTTGGAGACTCTTGTTCCTGATTTTAGAGTAATGAAATGTATAGGACAATCTGTTAGTCAAAACACTAAAGTGTAAAATGCTACAGAGAAAATTCCAAAAATTAATGAATCGATGGACAGGTGGATATCACCGTAATTCAGATAAAATACAGTCTACAGTACCTGAAATAAGAATTGTATAAACATGTTGTGCTTATTATATTTCAAACATACCCCTTAAAACTGTGGAAACCAGGTCTTAAGATGTAAATGTGGTGGCAAAACACACACCTTCCACTTTGACAATGACGACAGAATCCTGGTCCCCCAGCGCTGTGTGGACATGGCACCTGTACCTGCCCTTGTCTTCAATGCCACTGTGTTGAAGGAGCAGTGAGGCATTTCCCCAGGCAAGCTGGCCCTGAAAGAAAACTGTCCTGCCTCTGTAGTGCTCGTCCTGCTGATCCAGCACGTCGCTGCCATTGTAGAAGCTATGAACAAGGGCATCCTGTCTGTACCACTGGATGACCTCACCTCCCGCAGGTTTAAAACGACATGGCAGTACACAGTCCATGGAGAAGATACAGGTCACATTAACATCTAGAAGGGAGAACACAACAGGTGTGAAAACAATACGGGTGCCACATTACATGTAAATACTGTATGTGCTTTCAAGGCAAGCTGACCATTACGTTGTAAATAATGAAATCATATTGGGGTTTACAAGTTTACTCTCATACAGTATCTCTTGATTTTCTAGTTTTTACTTTTCTTGCCTAGAAAGATCATTTTGCTTAATTTAATATTATATTCCTTGTTTTTAGAAATTGTATTAATTCAATTTGTTCTGATGCCACCAGCACATAATTTCACTTATTTCCAGCTCATTATTCTCACTCTTATTTTTGAGTTGCTTTTCTACCATATGATATCAAACTCTGGGGAGATGTTTGTATAGACATGTATACAGTAGCAGTTGTCATTGAGCATTTTATGGGTAGTTAATATAAATAATGAATGGCACAGACAGCAGTGCATTTTCCAGATGTGTTAATGTACTACAATTATCTAGTAATATGATAATAATGTGATTAAGTATAGATAATGTTTCAGTGAACATGAGTAGGATCATATAACATTTTATTATACTGCATATGCCATTAGGTACGCCTGAGGGCAGTTTGGAAATGAGTAATAATGTTGAAGTTTTACTGTGGTGTTTTTTACAATGGCTAATTACATCCACCAGATGGCATATATTCCCTGCTAACCCCACCATTGAAGTTTGAGAATGGGCATGACAATATAATTCTAAGCTTAATGTCTAAATAAAATGTTTTGTTAGATCTTACTTTCAAGGGCTTTAGGATATTATTTCGATGTTCATGTAAAATTTCCTGACATATTTTACAACTACTACTCTGCTTGTTGTTTCAAACTGAAACATTCCTCAATAAGCTGTTTTTTCAAACAGATCTTACTGTGCAGGGCCTGTGCTAAATATTTTCTCCCCTAGCAGAAAAAACCACAAACTTTCTCAACCAGAGTTTACATACTCTACTGTCACCATCTGTGGTGTATGTGACTGCAGGCCTGTTCCTACTGCTTTCAAAATAGGAAGGAATCATGAAATGAAACATAATAACATTCTTTTCTTTCTCCCCCCAGTGCATACAGTACATTTTCATATTGTGTATGCATACATATATTTATATACAGATATGTATGTGTATGTATTGTATATACAGATGGGTGACAACAAGTGAAAAACAAACACAAAGTGTCTTAGTAAAGTGCTGGGCACCATTCTTCTAAAAGATATTCCCTCATTTGGTGTTTTGATGATGGTGGTGGACAACGCTGTCTAACATGTTGGTCCAAAAATAGGTGTTCAATTGGGTTGAGATCTGGTGACTGCAAGGGCTATACCATATGATTCACATCATTTTCATATTCATCGAATCATTCTCGGACCCCTCGTGTCCTGTGGATGGGGGCATTGTCTTCCTGGAAGAGACCACTCCCATCAGGATAGAAATGTTTCACTATAGGATAAAGGTGATCACTCAGAATAACTTTGTATTGATTTGCAGTGACCCCTCCCTCTAAGGGAACAAGTGGATGCAAACTATGCCAGGAAGATGCCCCCCACAACATAACTGGACCCCCTCTCTGTAAGGGGCAAGCATTCAGGCCTTTGCCATTCTCTTGGTGTACACCATACATGCACTCACCCACTTACCAAGAATTTGGTGAAGGATGACTCATCTGACCATTTCACTTTTTCCACATCTCTATAGACCAGCGCCCATGGTTTTTGCGCCAATGAACTCTCAAATGTGCATTTGTTTTTGCAATGAGGGGTTTATGTTCAACCCTACTATAATATCCCTCTCTATGTAATTGTTGATGGACTGTTCTTGCTGGCACATTCTGATCATATCCTGTATTGACATACTCAGTCACCTGAGTTGCTCTTCTGTTCTTCCTTACATATCACACTAATGCTCAAGCATCACGGTCATCGAATGTGCGCTTTCGACCACAATTTCCAACCCTATTTACTGATGTCATTCCCATAGATCTAAATGCAGATGTCACAGTTCTTATTGAAACACTAGCCAGTTGAGCAGTCTTTGTTGCAGAAGCTTGTGCCCCAATAACTCTTTCAAAGTCACCTAGATCTTTTCCTCTTGCCATTTTGATCCAAAATCGAGGGCCTGCTCATCATTTTTATACATCCCAGAGAGCATGATAGGATATTAATTGCTTAATTGTACCATGCAGTACACCCGTATGGAAGCATCTGCATTTGTTATATTTCTACACTCATGTATTCAGGTTTTTCCTTTAATTTGTCACCCGTCTCTATGTGTTACATATATAATTTTTATATTATCATATATCATTTGCTTAAACAATTTATTTTATTATTACCACTCTTTGGAGGAGAACAACAAATGTCTGTGGTTGCAGACATAGATAGCTCTGCCCCACACTGGGCTCAAAATTTTAAAAAGACATTGCACAAGATAGCTCATATATTTGCCCTGTATCTCATGATGTCAAAACTGATAAAAACATTGACAAAGCATGAACATGCCTGTGCATGCTACACTTGTAAAACTGTGAGTTCCAAAAATGAACTCATCTTAGACTTTTGTTCAGTTTGTATTGAATAGTTATGAAAGAAATGTAGTGAAATGTTTTGGACCATAAAATCACAGGTTATAATATGGAGCTGCATAAAGGAAAGTCTACAATGTATTGAGCAATTAAAAATTCCTTTTGACAAAAAAATACAACATTCAACATGTCACTGATTGATGGTATTTCCTTAGAGTCAATGCTGAAGTAATTTTAATTCAGCGAAATGTTAAGAGTGTGATATGATTCAGATGTGCAAAGTTTGTATAAGGTCTTCCTAGTCCTTGTGCTGTGATCGTTAGAAATATCACTTCGGAATTTAGGGCATAGAACTTCCATAGAGCCCCAGCTGGTTCAGTTTCAACACATGGTTTCTCCTCTTTGGAGTCCCGTCAGACAGCCTGCTAAGGCGTGTGGCTCACAGAAATAGTGCCTCAGCATTACAATTAAGGGACATTATCAATATTATTTGATTCAGGTAATGGTTCTGAACAGAGACCAAGACGGGGCTGAAGGTTTCAAAATGAACAAATAAACCATCATGCTCCAAGTTATGTACTTCACAGTGCCAATGAACAATAACCAAAAATTTGGATTTGGATTTCTACAGAACTGTGTATGTTCACCACTTTTCCTTGACATGTTGACTTTTAGCTGCTGTGAAAGCTAATTTGACCCTAAAACTGAACAAGAAAAGTGGCTTAATCTTTACCTGGAATCTTCTTACAGGCTGCCATTGTGAAGATCCATATCAAACTGCAGACTTGAATATTTGCTGTTCCCATGGTTGTTGCTTTGAGAATTCACTCAGAGGTGAGCGAGGAGAAAGCTTTTTATCAAATATTTTTTCCTTGTAGTCTCCTCTTCACAGCCTTTGTAGGGAATATCTGCCTTTTTCACAGGGTCAGGGGCTGCTGTCAGAAAGGTGCATTTATTGTCCGCATCCCTCACCGACTCTGGCCAAAAGAGCAAGCAAGAAAATCCACACGATCCCTCTACTCAGGAAGCTCAGAGTGAGAAATGCTTCAGATGTGTCGAACCATGGTGGAGATGAGAAGATATCAACCAGCTGTCCCATATGCATGCATCAGCACGTTAAAGTGCCACCGCTTCTCTGCAGCGAATAGTGCACTCTGTTCTAACTGCGACGTGCACCTTCCTTTCCTGTTCTCAGAGGGGCTGTCCCTCTGAGTGAAAGGAACCTGGGACAGGACAGGCAGGTTGACTAGCAAACACACCTCCCTCTGTGTTTAGTAAAGGATTCAATTCTCAGGCCCAATGGTGTAATTTGAGTATAAAAACTCTCTCTCTCTCTCTACCTTCTCTCTCCCTCTTCCTCTCTCTTTCCTCTTTCTCTCTCTCTCTCTCTCTCTCTCTCGTATTCTCTCTGTTTGACTGCTGGCAGTTCAACAGTGAGGCAGAGAATGTACTTTAACAATCAATGCCTCTTTAGGAATTCACTTTCACCCTCATGGGCCATGTGTTAATGTAGAACCCATTCTTCCCCTTCTTCTCTGGCTAAGAGCGCTGTGCAGTAAATTACCTGGCATAACAGAGCAGTTATGTGTCTCATGCTGGTTTCCTTTCTGGAGAACGGCACCAGATGCCTTTCAGAGTGAGTCACATGTTCCACAGTACTGTTGAGCGCCAGACGGCCAGAACTGAGCCAGCGAATGTTCCATACAGTGTTCCATTCCACGTACAGTTCTGTGAGGCAGCTGCGGGGCTTCTTTATGAAGACAGTCTGTTTGTACTTTGTAGTCCTCACTTTCAAATGGGGATACACCCATGATTCACTGCACAAACATTTCCTTCCTTCCTTTCATTTATTCAGCTGGGGAAAGAAAAGGACAATCTCAGGTAGTATCACGCACGTTACTATTCAAATTCAAAACCATCTGGAAACTGATTCAAGTCCTGCCCCCTAACTATTAACTTGGCTTAAGTGATAATTATCATAGCGTCAGTTACTCTTTATTACACAGTGCACTGTGAAATCAGACGCATGTTGGCACAGTTCCTTGAATTTCTCAGAAGCTGGGGCATGCATTTAAACTGTGAGGCAACCATTGAGATTAGCACTGTTGTATTGAAAGAAGCCTTTGAGGTGAGGTGGCTATCATATATCCTTTTCTGTACAGTGGCTTCTTTTAAAAACCCTGCAAATCCTTCTGTAAGACTTTTTGCATTAAAGTGTAGAAGAGTACAAGATAAAGATATCCCTGATAGCAGTCTGCCTGCGTCTCAACAAATCTGCAGAGGAGTCAAGCCTGTCCCATGGATTTGTGCCAGAAGTGGCCCGCACAATTATTGGACAATGTCACCTTGCAGAATCAAGGTGCATTTGGTCTACATCTGGAACGCAAATGTGCGCTTACGGATTAGGCAGACATGCAGTAGCTCAGGCCAGAGCCACAATACGAGCGCACTCAAATTTAAATTCGAGCTTTTATGCATGTGTGACTCATTCTGAATTTGACTATAGCCTATTATCTAAATCATACACGGTATGCCATATTTCTATTTCTATGATGAATTATTTGGCCTACTTAATACTATTAATATAACTGTTATTTTTATTATTACTATCATTATCATCATTATAAATGTTAAGAAATTAAATCTGCTTTGCCAACAATGGTTTGACCATTCATGCCATTAAAAGAAATGAGTTAATCAGCAGCCAGCTCACCCTACACCTACACTAGACAGTGTGTTCTGTCCATTTTGTCCAAGTATAGTCTACCAAAAAGACAAACTTTAATGCTATTTTGGGTTTGTAAAAATGTTATTTTTTTATTAAAATTAAAAAGAAAACTAATTTCTTTGCTAGTTGTCAGATAAGTAATCATCTGTGTTTATTTCTGAGCACAGGCATTAAGTCATTTTTTCTGACAGCGTTTAAATATGTAAGATAATACATAGGTGTCAAATCACTTCAGTTGAACAGGATGAAATTAGTTCATGAGGAGATCTGGAAACGTAAGAACTCCTAAATTTCTTTAAAATTCTCATTTTTAAATAAATGAATGTTAGCTAACTAGCGTAAAAATTAATTTGGGTAACCAACATTAGCTAGCCAAGCTGCTGATCTGAACTATAATTTTAAAAGTCATATGATGTAATATAAGCTACTGTTAGCTTTTGCATCATTTTGTGTATGCAAGTATGTAGCTAGTGGATATGCTTCCGAGTTAGTGTTTAGCTTTATAAAAATAGAACTTTCAATATATTATTGGACAAAATTTGATTCAATATTAGGTTCTCAAGGGAGCATGAAGCATACCTTAATGTGACTGTAGTTCATTTGTTTTTACCTAAGGCTATGTTTACACGCCCAGTTTCGATTTTCTGCCTATATATCTTCACTGCCTATTTACATCTCCTTTTAAAAGTGACTTATATCCAATACCTGTGTCAACATGTTATACATTTGGCACAAGCATGCGTGCTCAAGGGTTTGGTTGCCAAAAATAAAGTAAACAACCATGGCATCACAGTGACATCGCTATCTCCAATCTGCTAAATAAGTCAGCCATCCCTATAGGCATTGAAGTGCGGGAAGGGAGCATTGACAACAACATGGTAGGATAACCCTGAACATTACATCCATGCACATTCATTTATCCCCCTAATCACTGTATCCACACACTCATCTATCCCCCTGAACACTGAATCCTCACACACTCATCTATCCTTCTGAACACTGCATGCACACGCACAGAACGATACACCTGATCACTGCATCTACAAACACTCATCCACACACAGCTGAAGTCATATAGCATGAAAATGTACTGTCTACAGTGAAGACTGAAAATGTCTAGAGTAATAACTAGTCAACACACATCCTCTAAATTTCCTTCCATAAATCCATTATCTACAGCCGCTTATCCTGGTCAGGGTCGCGGGGGATGCTGAAGCGTATCCCAGCGTGCATGGAGCGAGAGGCAGGATACACCCTGGATAGGTCGCCAATATATCGCAGGCCCATGTAAATGTCCTGTGCTCAAATAGATGTCATAGTGGTAATTATCATGCACATTATAGCCTATGAGATTTAGCATGTATGAATACTAGAATATGGAACAAATGAGAATCACTTCATGTCAGACTTGGGTGTGTTTCTCAAATTCCTTGTGGCATGTTGCCCATCATTTGACAACATGAAAATGTTTCTCAAAAGAAATACCTACCTATTCATTCTTCCTTGTTCTCACAGATGCATACAGTTGGACTTAATGCTCTACTGGAAGAACAGGAATGATTCCTTCTGGACTGAAGAGATTGTGCTCCCTCAGTTTTTTATTGAGGATTTAGATTATTTTGGATGAGCCTTCTACAGTACAAGTAGTACAGGCGCATGTGTACATCCCAGAGAAGTTTCTGACATTCACGCTGTGCTCTCCTATGGATTTAGCTATTTCCTGTTGATGCACAAGTTCTGTCAGTCTTTTTTGTACTTCACAGAAACAGACAAGCACAGTACCAGTACTCACATTCTGGTGTGTTCATTGTGTATAAAGACAAATTCTCTCTCTCTCTCTCTCTCGGGACTTTTATTCCTCATGGCATACATAGCTATTTCTGGCATAATGTGGTTTAAAAGAGTAAATAATCCCTCAAAAGCATGGGGCCTCCAGTGTCGAGTTTGAGAACCACTGATTTAAGCATCTCATTTAGGATACCATCTGGCCCGCTTGATTTCTTAGGTTTGAGATTCTGAAGTCTTTCCTTCAGGTCCTACTAAGTAATGGTTGAGTCCAGTGGATTTTTAATGATATTTCATTGCCATTTCTAATTAATGTCACAATGTAATGATTTTGGTCTGAATTTATGCCTAATGGTCTTGTTTCATACAATGTTTTAAAATGGTTAATCCATATGTTTTCATTTTTTGTGGTATATTGTGCCTTTTTCATTCTGAGCATACGTTTGTATTGCTTCACAGTAATTAAGGCATACATATTTATTATTTGTGTCTCTATGTTTTTGATTTGATAGGTTTCTAAGTTGTTTTCTAAAATTTTAACAGTCCAAATCAAACTAGTTTTTCTCTTTGTGTTTTGGTTTGTTTCCTATTTGCTTCAGTTGGGATATTTTTGCAGTTTCTCCAAATGTGTGGTTAATGTTGCACTGCTAAATTGGCTCCTTTTTTACCGTGAATGTACAGTATGTGGTTTCCAGGAAACTGTCTAATAGTGTTTTGTCTATTGATTGCTTCCTGGAACTCCTCTGTGCAGGTTTGAGCCCATTCTGTATGATCTCACAAGATTGTACAGCTTGCTGGACTTGTTATTTTCTGTCCTTTTGAGGAACACAGTGATTTTCCTGTGTTCTGAGGAGTTAGTGTTTTAACAGTGAATGCAATGAAAGAGAAAAGGTCTAGATCTGTTATCATGTAATCAACGGTACTGCTCCCAGGCGGTGAGCAATAGGCGTTTCTTGCAAGTCCCCTCATAATCTTTCATTGAAAATGTACAGAACCAGGCTTCAATGGAGCTGCAGGAGGTCTTTCGTCTTCTTGTTTACCTGTTGGTCAGAGCTGTTTCTAGGGACGTTAGCATAATTTTTAACGTAATTCTCACCCTTTATGTGAATATTTCCTGTTTCAGTGTTGAAATGAGGTAGGGAGCCTGTTTGAGCATTCAAATCTCTGCAGATTAGCATGCTTCCCTTACCCTGCAAATGCCATTTTGGAAGTTAGAAAACATGTCCTCATAATGGGGTTTCACTTGAGGGAATGTAGACTGCACAGAGGAATATGTCTTTTGTTGTGTTCATTTTCTCTTTCTTGATTTTAAGCCAGATGTGTGAATTCTGTGTTTTAATTGTTGTTATGAAATTTGTTTAATTGTGGGGTGTTTGGTGGATGATATGACTTCTTTGCAGTCTAGGGGACAGTGAGTGATGGAGTCTGATTTACACCAAGTTTCCTATAGGATCATGATGTCTATATTTCTAGTGTTTTTTCCAAACTCCAGGGTCTTGCTTTTACATCCAAATAAGAATGAGTGAATACCCTGGATGTTCCACAGTGTGATAGATAGGACAATCGGGAGTTACAACAAATGTATCAGTTTGACTAAATTAGCCATTTTAAAATGAGGAAAAACACACATTTGAACAGGTCAACATAGCTCAGGAGGTAAGACCGATTGTCTGGCAGTCGGAGGGTTGCCGGTTCAAACCCCGCCCTAGGCATGTCGAAGTGTCCTTGAGCAAGACACCTAACCCCTAACTGCACTGGCGAATGAGAGGCATCAATTGTAAAGCGCTTTGGATAAAAGCGCTATATATAAATAAATAAAAAATGCAGTCCAGTCCAGGTCATTTTAACAGGAAATAGATTATTTTAAGTTGTAAATAGTAGGTGGTGTGCACTCACTGTACCCAGCCCATCAGCCTGGTGCACATGAGTCTGAGCAGGTTCTCAATTCTCTTCCATGCCCGTGTTGCTGGCACTGGTTGGTCCTTGCTGCCTGGGCTGTGGCCAAAGATTACATCTTTCAGCATACTTCAGAAAGGCTTTTTAAAATTCATGTTTTTTGTTCTTCTTAAAGAAATAAAAAAGTACATAGTTGTCCCTGTTTGTTCTTGTCATTGATGTCCTGAACAATTTTCTTTGGTTTGTCTCATTTTAAAATAAGGATTTTTGTTTTCTCTCTCTCTGAGAATGCATACCTTTTCCACCCTCCATAGTAAATAGATGGTAAATAAAGTGAAAATTGTCTTTAAACAGCAGTAAATATAAACAATATAGTCTCTCTCTGTCCGTCTGGATTGACAGGAGGGCTGTCCTGACGCACTTCTCACTGGGTCCACTCTCTCCTGATCTCTGGAACTGGAATCTTTGCCCAAGCGGAAGGCTTGTAGTGTGAGCACTTCATTTTGTTGTAACATAACTGTGAAGCTACTATGCGGCACAGTTTCATTGGTAACTAGCATTCATCAGTCACAGTATGACAAAAAAATAAAATAAAATTGACTTTCTGAAAATAGTACATTGATGATTTATTCCCTGACCTGAAATTGCACCTTCATCTCTTAAGGGCAAAAATTGATTTGTTCTAACCAGACTAAGTATTCAGTTAGATTTTGATTAAGTTAAGAAAAATTTACAAAAGAAAAACTTACAGCTTTAGCCCAGGCCCGGCTCAGACACACCCTGATGAGAACATGGGGAAACTCTGACCACGGTGACTCAGCAATGAAAGTGTGGCAAAGCCACATCCAGCCAGGACTCTGCAGGAGGCAGTGTAGGTAAATCTATTGGTCTCGCTGACCACAGTACACCTGCAGGTTTTCATTATCCTGGCCTGCGGCCCTCACATGTACGAGCAGACAAAACTAAGTTGAAAGCACCATTTGTTCAAGGGAGAAGTTGTTTGGAGGGCAATGATTTCATGGCAGTTTAAGCAGCTTCACTCATGCACAGGACTTTGTTGTGACAGTCAGTTTGCACAATAAATGTGTGTGCAGGGGACTATTGCGCTGATAGTGCATGCTTTGGAAATTTCACAAACATCCTGAATTTGTTACGTGGGGAGCTAAAATGTGGACCTAACTGCAGAAAGTTACAGACCAGCTATCAGATGTAAGCTCAAACAGTTAAATGAGCAAAAAAAGGCAGGAACAACACATGCAATATCAAACCAACAAAATACTTGAGACCCTGCTCAAAACTGTTAATGATAATTCAGGAGATAAAAGTAACAGTTGAAAAATGTCATTAGTCAAAGTAGCAAAGAAACACAAGGCAGACAATCAAAAACTAGATCTCACAAGGTATAATAATGCTGAACAACAGACAAGCTTATAGCTTCAAGCTGAGGAACTCGAGGACTGAGCACTGGAGAGAGAAAAACAGCTCAATGAGAAACAGATGCAATACAGAAGAGATGATGAGAATGTTTCTTACAGTACTGCCCTCTAGCGATGACCAGGTCATATAACAGTATTGCTCAGTCCTACATCAGTAACTAAGAGATTTCGTAATATATGATCGCATTCATACTGTCATGGTAGCAAAATCACATCTATAATTAGCATGTGTGTGTTTGTGTGAATGTGCTTCTCTCACCTGTGCAGGTATCACCTCAGTGTTTGCCATGTTAATCACGATCACGGGTGTGTCAGTCTCCATGTCTCAAGTGTCGTATATGTTCCATATGTGATCCTCGTTGTATTCCTGTCTGTCATTGAATACACTGCAGTCAATGACTTCACTATAGTTTAGGAGATTAAGAAATTGAAGACACCATTGCCTGTGTCAAAGGATGAAGGGTCAGGGGTCAGGACATCTTGTTTTTCAACTGTCTTTCAAGAAAGTGCTTTTTTGTCTAAGCACAAGATTTGTCTGCCTATGTCTTTATTGACTAGATTTTGGTTGTTGGCAAACTGAGAGAAAAAGAAAGAGGGTCTCTTCCCATGCTGCAGGCCAGCAGACGTTCTCTCAGAACACGGCTGAGCCAATGCCCACTGAGGGGACCAGGCTCCATTGCAGACCCTCCATTAGGAACTATATAAAATTCATCATGAGCATCAGCTATATGATTGACTCCTACTCTCAGATCCTTTTCCTTAAACCCCTCCGGACCACTTGCACAATGCAGTACACTTGCACAATGTCAACACTTCAACACCTCTACTCAAACGTGTAATTTATGAACACCTTGCAGTGCTATAGCAAACCCTGGGAGATCTGGCCAGTCTGTAGGGAGGAAGACTTAGGGGAATTACCCTGAATGAAATTCCTGCACTGATCGCATTGAACTTTGGACAAAGAACATTTGCACCACTTGAAACAATGTCTACATCATGGCATGCACACCGTAGTATGGGAAAAGACAGCCCAGTGGGTCTCTGCTGAAGTTCTCCCTATCACCAGAGAGAAACTACACAAGAGACTGAATTCTGTATAGTACAAATGCATTTGATGTTAGCACAATAAAATTGTTCAACATCATTTTTCTATAGCTAGTATTGTAATCGTTTATATTCAGATACTGTACGTGAAGTGTAAAATGAAGAGCATGTGTGCACTATATGTGAAAATCTGGATTGAGTTTACAGTATGACCTGAGAACAAAAACAGATTGTAACAGCTCAGAAGAGAAACCGAAATAAACTTTATTACATTGATTTAGTCTGACGGATTTAATAACATTAAACTGTACATTGATTAATCATGGACATCGACACAAACATACATGCTTATCTGACAAAGATACATTGTTCAGATTATTCAGCGTGCCCTACATAATATATGGAATTTTTAAATAAAATGAAAACAATAATATAAAAAATTAATTGCAAATAAACATTGTAATTGAAGAGATCTTTAAATATCTATCATAATTATACTACAATACCTTGTAGTTTTTATCAATTTGCATTGTTTTGTCAGTGTACATAGATTAGTGCATTGCAATGCTATTCAGAGAGTTAAAATACATTGTGCTGTCTCATTAGTATGAGGGAATTTTTGGGAAACTGACGTCTCAGGTATAGAGGTTACTCTGTGTTTGCCTGTGACTGCATATATGTCTCTTTAGAGGGTTGAATAGGGTTGGGTGTGTGTTTGTGTGTGTGTGTGTGTGTACTGAAACAGAAAATAACTGCTTCACAATCAGGAGAAACACAATACAGCAGTTAATAAGCAACAGCAATCACACAGATGGTGAATTTAATATGCTTATGCCTATTTAACATAGAAATCTACCTCATACATACATCGAAACACTTTAAAATGTCTATTGGCCTACACTCCGATGCAAGGTCTTTTCCCCAGAATTCACTGCCCCCTTGGGGTTCTGTGTCGGCTGTGGATGTCATTCAGAACCACGTCTCCATTGGGCTCCTCCAGAGCGGTTATCTCCCTGTCTTCATACACACCACCTACAGCAGGTGAAGACACTTAAATATGTTTGGGACAAAGATACATTTATTTGTAAGCAAACAATGCACATGTGGTTAAAATGCACATTCTCAGTAATTTTTTTTTTATCACATTTTTATAAATTTTGCTTTCACCATGTAGGAATTATAGCACTTTTTTATAGTTCACATGTCCACCCATTTCGTGGCACCATAATGTTTGGGACAAAGGGCTTCACAGGTTTTTCTGATTAGTCATGTGTGTTGAATTGCTTCTTTAGTGGTATGGGAGCTTTCAGCATCTAGTCTTGATTCTAGGCTTTTTATTGCCTTTGGAGTCTGTAATTAGTGCTTGTCAACATGAGTTTTGACACTGAAAGTCAAGGAAGGCATTACGAGGCTGCGAAATAAGAAAGAAAAAACAGTCAGAGACAGGCCAAACCTAGGCCAACAAAAATCAACCGCTTGGAACATCATTAAGAAGAAAGAAAGCACTGGTGAGCTCATTAATTGCAAAGGGCCTGGTAGGCCAAGGAAGACCCCTACAGTCGATGATGAGAGAATTCTCACCATAATAAAAAAACAAACAAACATTTGTTCAACAGATAAGGAACACTCTTCAAGAGGTAGGCCTGGATGTGTCAGTGACTACTGTCTGCAGAAGACTTCATGAACAGTTACAAGGTCCAAAGCCCCCCCCCCCCCCATCTATGAAACATGCTGGTGGGGATGTTTGGGCATGTGTGGCTGCTATAGGTATTGGCTCACTGATAGCAGCAGCAGAATGAATTCTGATGTGTACAGAAACATCTTATCTGTCGAAGTTCAAACACAAATGCTTCCAAACTCATTGCTAAAGCAACAAATGTTTTTTTTTTTTTGAAGTTCATCAAAGCCAAAAACAGGAAAATTCTTGACTGGCTAAAAAAACTTAAGGCAACTAGACACCAAATCAAGCAGGAGCTAAAGATGGCTGCAGTACTACACATGACTTTAATTTACACAACATTGATTTGTCCAAAATATTATGCTTTCCTGGGGGACTATGTATGAAAGTTCTGCAATTTCAAATGTATAAAAATACCCTTAAATAAAAGCTATGAACGTACACTTTAACCACATGTGAATTTTTTATTACAAATCTAAAATTGTGGAGTACAGAGTCAAATCAAGAAAAATGATTAATCAAGATAACGATTAAGCAGTACCTAGCTTTAAAAAATGCTAGTTGAATACTTCAGTGAATATTCCAGTGTTTTTAAAATAAGATGCTACAAGAAAGTGCTACAGACTGCTTGAATACATGTGTGATCCCAGAGAATCAAATGCAGTTATAATTCCTTGAAATTACTACAGTATTAAACAATGAGGGGGGGGGGGGGGGGGCACAGTTGGGTGCGAATGAAGGCTTGACAGAGTATTAAGAGTGTGAGTAATCAGTTGGTGCTCACCAATGCCACTGGCTCCTCCATTGCTGTCACTGGCCAGGAAAGAGCTGCTGGAGGTGTTGCTGGAGTGCAGGGAGTTGCTGGACCCAAAGGAAGTCGCCTTGTTATCTCTGAATCTGTTGGTCGTCCGGTGGTGGGTAGCAGTGCGGCTCCAATCTGAGGCGTCACAAGAGAAGCAGGTGTTAGACAGAGGACCTGAGAGAGCTCAGCGAACAGGGGTTTAACACCTATCCTAGATGAATGCACAAGCCAGTTCTCATCAGTGAATCAGCTGTGGAAGAATGAGCTTAATTCCTTTGAGTTACGGAGGCTGCTCTCTGCCCGTGTGTTGCCCGGGACATTTGATGAGGTCAGAAGCCAAACCTGTGTTCTCAAGCAGCCGCAGTTTCCCACAGCACAGGTAGGTCCTCCACTGCCTGCGCACATTGTCTTTGATAGCACAGTGGAAGATGAAGATTAAAAAGCCTGTGTGTGACAGAGAGAGCCAGCATTACCCATGATTAATTTGCCATGAGAGACAGTCAGTGCCAATCTCCGCACTAGTCAAAACATTCTGGAATGCAAACATATTGGGAATGGATGTTAACAAGGAAGTTCTTAATCAGGTGAGAAAATGACTCATGTCTACCTAACTTAGAGGTCTCACCTTGCAGCGAATTGAAAATGGCGAACAGATACATGAAAGCCAGGTTGACGGGCCCCCAGGCGAAGAAAGCGAAGCCCCACGTGAGTCCCAGGATAACGGTCAGCCCGGCCACGCTGCGCATATTGTGCAGCGTGGAGCGTTGCTGTGTGTTGTGGGGGTTCTGCCGCTTGATCCGGTACAGCTGGACTAGCACCACTACAAACATGGTCAGGTTCACCAGGAAGACCACGCAGAAGTAGGCCACGACAGACACGTAGAAGGCCACATCATCCTTCACCCAGCAGCTAACGAAGCAGGTGGAATAACATCAGCTTTTGGTACACACATTCCTCTATGTGCACTATTTATAAAACAACCGCTGGGCTTGTACATATGGATGGCAAACTCAACTCTCAATTGTTTATTTTTTTCTTTCTTTTATTTAACCAGATTTTTAAAAAAACATAACTCAATTCATATTTGCAGTGACTACTTCAGAATCTTTGTGGGCAACGATTGTAAGGGGTTGTGCAGCCAATCAAATTTTATGATATAAGATATAAGATATAAGATATACTTTTATTGAACCCCGTGGGGTAATTTGTCCTCTGCATTTTACCCATCCTAGTTAATTAGGAGCAGTGGGCAGCCACAGTGCAGCGCCCGGGGACCAACTCCAGTTCTGAGGCCAGTGCCTTGGTCAAGGGCAACTGCAGGAGCGCAGCTAACATGCATGTCTTTGAGTGTGGGAGGAAACCGGAGTACCCAGAGTAAATCCACGCGAACATGGGGAGAACATGCAAGCTCCACGCAGAGAGGACCCGGTCGGACCCGGATTCAAACCCGGAACCTCCTTCTTGCGAGGCAACAGTACTAACCACTATGCAACCGTGCCCGCCCAGAGAGCTGAATTTTTTTATTATTTGGGTGTGCGTTAAACATTTTGATAAAGGGTGATCCAACAGGTGGCTCTGCCTATCAACAAATTGGGAGATTTAAATGATACCAGTGTACCTACATTGCTTGCATCCAAAGAAGAATGTTTTTCATGTCTGCTATATTTTCCCCAAAAACTGTTAAATATGATAGAGGCTTTTGATAAAAGAAATCTGACTTACAAGCCATCCGTGGTGCCATTAGCAAACTTTCCATAGGAAACAAGGCCATAGTTCTTCGCATGATTAATCGCAATGACAATGATGACCACAACAAGAGGGACACCTGAAATATGCCATCAAGGAAAGGGAAACAATAGTTACAAAATGCATATATGAACAAAGCATAGAGCTGGAGTTGGAAATACATTCAGAATGTATTAGATAAAGTAGCCAAGCAGACATAAAATGCAAATGCATACCAGTTTCAATGAAACACTTTCCTCAAGATTCTTTAGCCAGACAACAGCTGAACCTACGTAAAATCTGAAGAAAAGACCAGGGGGCCCATACAGGGGACCATTCTGAGGCACCAATGGGTAACTCACCCCAGCCTACGAGGGAGAACTTGAGCATGTATCTGGACACGTAGGTGTTGAAGACCTTTACGAGAGCCAGGTACATGTGGATGGCCTCCAGGCACATCCAGGTGAAGGACACCAGCAGGAAGTAATGCAGGAAGAAGGCGGTGGAGATGCACAGGCCTTTGGCCTCAGGGTACAGGGCCAGCCACGAGTCCAGCAAGAAGGTCAGATTCAGAAGCAGCAAGGCTGTGCACAGCTGGATCAAAATCTTAGAAGGGATGTCCTTCCGCAATTTCCTGTGTAATAAAATCAGTGTGAAATCAGCTCACATAGAGTTAATTTTACTCTGATAGAGTTGAATGAACACTGAACATGAACACTGAACTCTGAACAGGATCAGGGCTTCTATTCATGCACAGAGATGTTTAACTGAATTTATGACACTGATTTTCATGGGATTTCTTAGTATACTTCTGATATACTGCATGTGTTTGCATGTGCATCTGTATTATCATGTTTTGCATTATTAACTATTAATCTCCATTATTATGATATTAAATCATCTGGTTTCCCTGTAGGTACAATAGGTTCTATAGGAATTGACACAGAGAGAAAGGTGAAAGGTTGCATGACTAACTCGAAGGCAAGATAGGTGAGTAGAGTGATGGAGAGGAAGATGGCAGAGATCCCACAGCCAATGTTGGTGATGTAGGTAAGGATGATTGACTGTACACGGTTTGTTATGCCTTCTCTAGAAATGTCCTGCAATAGAAAAGTTGCCAATTAGTCACAAATCACTCCACATCAGAATCACCAGTTGTTTCACACACAGATGAGAATGAAAGAATATAAAAATATGAAATTTCATCAGGGTTCCAAAGCACCAGGGGATCTTGTTATTGAGATGGAATTAGAACATATGAGAAATTCATTTAATTTTGCCAATTAGTTCATTCAAATTGCCTGGTTGAGTCAAACTTACCAAAAGCACTGCAAAGCTGGTGAGGTGGTTGCAGCTGCAGTTTGTCTCTTCATTTGTTGATTTTTCAACAGAGCAACCACTTGGGTTCCAACCTCCTGACCCACCTGCCAAAAACCAAACCAAACCAAATCAAAAAAATAAAAACATAGACGCAACTCATAAATAGTGACATATATCAGTTGAATCAGTTCCAACTTGTGATATAATTATTTATGAAAATACCTATTTCTTTTTTTTCTAAGAAGCTGGCAAAAAACAATAGAACTAACCATTCATACGGAAGTCCCAGAAAACGCAAGAGGCTACAAAGTTTGCCTGTGGGAAAAGGGAGAGCAATTTGGTCGGTTGGTTGGTTCTGATGATGCAAATCAAAATGCAAACACAAAAACACTAATTTCCTGCAACCAGCCATTAATAAAAGACCAGACAAGCAGTTCTCTTGGTGTACGCCACGCATGCACTCGCCCACTTGTCAAATTTATGGTGAAGGATGACTCATCAGACCGTATCACTTTTTTCCACATCTCTGGAGACCAGTGCCTATGGTTTTTGCACAACTGAATTCTCAATTTGCATTTGTCTTTGTAATGAGCAGTTTATGCACTGAAACCCTACTATAATATCCCCCTCTCGTTGTCAACGGACTTCTTGCTTACACAGTCTGATTACGTCCTGCATTGACATTCTCAGTCACCTGAGGAAGAGTTGCTCTTCTGATTTTGCATACATATCATACTAATGCACAAGCACCACAGTCATTGAATGTGAGCTTTCGACCACAATTTCTGACCCCATTTTCTGATGTCCTTCCCATAGATATAAATACAGATGTCACTTTAGCCACTGTTCCTATTGAAACACTAGCAGTCTTTGTGACTGAAGCCCCAATATGTGGCCCAATAATGAATCCTCTTTCAAAGTCAATTATCAAAGGCAAAGATATGTTCCTCTTGCTGTCTTGATCCAAAATCAAGGTCAACTGGGCCTGCTAAGCATTTGTATACATGAGCATGACAACATGATTGGATGTTAATAGCTTAATTGTATCATGTAGTAAACCAGTATGGAAGCATCTGCATTAGTTATGTTTCTCCACTCATTTACTCATGTTTTTCCTTTAATTTGTCACCTGTCTGTATATATAATTTATAATTATCTGTTATTGTAATCCCATGTCTGAAAAACATATGTATGTGTTCCAAAACTTAATCTGAACATGACGTTTTGTGGTCCAAATGCAGCAACCAAATATTAAAGAGACAGAGGGAAGAACCCCCCCCCCCCCCCCCAAAAAAGGGCAAATAATGAAAGTTCCTGGACTAACTGCACTTACAGGGACAGGTTCATTGTTCCTCAGGGTGATGAATACTTTGTTTGTTAAGTTGGTAATCGATAGGTTTGCCACACTCGTTCCCAGAATACCACTGTTCAGTTTTCCTCGAAGGTTTCTATCCTGGAGAGAAAGAGAGATTTGTTAATTTTTTTTGAGTTGTCAACATCAATCTTCCCCACTTAACTAAAATAAAAATTACTCGGGGGAGACATTTAAATATTATCAAGCATACTAAATGTGTAAACTACTTCAGACTTGGGCAACTCAACTCCATTCTAAAGGGGTCATAGTTTCATGTGTGTGTCATTACACTACCAGTCTCTGAACACAAGGGGTTAAAAGAATAACAAGTTGTACCACTTAGTTGTACCAACTAGTTAATTATCTATCAGCAAAGAATGCCTGAGGATACTATGGGAATCTGAAACAGTGGATGAATAACCTCTAGGTAATAATTAAATATGAAATGCCATTTTCAATGATGAGAAGCCAAGGAAAGAACAGCAAAAATACAAACTAAGATGCAACCTGGAACACAGTGCTCTTCTGGTAGAAGTTGAACTGGATCCTGGAGGCCAGCAACTGCTGCTGGGGGGTCAGGCCAATAGTTAGGTTGGGGGGCAGTGTAATGGAACCCTGTGGGGAGCTGGGTGTCTGAGCTCTGAGAGCACGGTTGATCTGTAGGACATTGAGAGCACATAAGACACACGAAAACATGCATCAAACATCAACACATACCGTTCAGCAAACACACCAAAGTATGCATCAAGCAGATTATTTTTCTGCATTGGTGCAGTACTAGTAATGATAGCTGCATTATACTGCATTATTGGTGTGGTGGGAACAGAGCATGAAAAAAGCAGCATTCTGCATGTGTTATGCTTTATGTCTTGAGGCACAGTCATACCTGCACATTGGAGGGGTTTGTGATCAAGAAGGTTGTCCCCTGAAAGTTGGCACCATCCACTTTCTTCACAGCCAATGCAACTGAGTCAGACAAGATGGTCTCTGTCTCTCCTTTCACAACCAGCTTCAGTCCAACAGTATCCACCAATCTAATTATCCTGATAGGGATAAGTAAGTTTTGGCTATAATGTATTTGTCTGACAGTCTTTTGTCAAGGTAATGCATAGCACAGTCAGTGGATGGTAGCTGGATGGACCCCACGATACATGGGTACTTTATGTATACCAATACCATCATTGATGTGTTTTTTATAGCTGAATGAAACACTTAACAAAATATGTAAAGTTGCACGTGGTTGCATATTGCTGTTATTCTGCTATTTTCTCCTAAAGCAATTCTATCAGAACAATGTTTCTATTTGAACATAAACATTTTCTGTTCTTGTAATACTCAAGTTATGTGCACAGTTATTTAAACACAGTGAAAACATTTGTGGGTCTTCGCATATGAAAATAAGGAGTACACATTGTTTTCACATGGGTGATAGGCACAGTCTGTGGGTACAGGTGAACTGTGACCTCATCTGAGACAGTCACTGCAGGAAACTGAAGACCCACCTGTTGGAGGAGGAGGCCAAGGTTGTAACAGGGGCATTGAGGAGGTTGCTGACAATAGTGACAGAGGTGTTCCCAAGGGTCAGGCTAACATTGGGCCCAGACAGCAGGCCCTCCAGCTTGGTGACAAGCTGATCCACCTGGGAGGAGTTGAGGGACGAGACGTTCCGCGTCAGTTCCAGCAGTTGCGCCGCCTGCGCCTCTGCGCTTGCGGTCGTCATGGGAACTGTAATTTGGGTTGTGTGCTTGGTGACGTTTAGAGATGACGTTGTTGCGTTGGCTGGAGGCACCGCAGTTGTGTTGGGCTTGATGGATGGAGTTGTCGTGTTCTGTGGGGGACCCGAAGTTGCATTGTGTTGTATTGTGGTGTTTGGCTGTGAGGAAGTTGTGACCATAGGAGGGTCTGGCAGACACACTTCAGTGAGGGGCATGCCCAGAGTTTCGCCACTTTTGCTAAAGGTAGAACATAAACATCTTGATTATATACTTTAAAAAAGATATTTAATTTACACACCTATGAAAGTTATATGAATATAACAATAGCACATGTTGATTTTGCAGAAATATTAAATGTAATGACTGTGTACATAAAACATCCCACTTTTACATTAATACAAAAATATCCAAACATAAAATATACTGAAATATACACATAAATAAAATAATAAGTACCCAATACTAAAACCATTCAGTTTATGTACAAAAATAATACATATTAATAACATAATACAAAAATATTGCTCATAACCAAAAAATAAAAAGCCACACTAGTATATCAACTCTATACATTAAATGCTAAGTGGATATTGACAGTAGACACTAATGGCATATATGAAAGTGGGCGGTGCTGTACTGACCATTTGTAGCTAATGCTGTTGTCCTGACAGATCCGAGAGTATTCTAGATTGGTGCCAATCCAGGTGAAATTGGCTATTGACATAATGCCAGAAGATCCTGCAGGCCAGCCACATATCGCTGACAAGGAAAGAGAGCACATAGCATTTGCATGTGAAAGCGGCAACTCGGGAGAGTCCACAGGAACAACCGCTGTTTCTGTATACCAATTACCGAAACACACGCACACAAACACGCATGCACGCACGCCACACAGTGACAACTATTCTTGTGGCCTTACCCACTCGTCTGAGGGGGCCATTGTAGAAGACGCCCTGTTTCTTTTCAATGAGAGACACAATGGTAGCTCGTAGCGTACAGATGTCCATAGACTTGGCCAGCTTTAGAACCACAGTGCAATTGTCAATCCTGGTGATCATGAGAAAAAAGGGGGGAAGGGATGGAGGGGCAAAATGAGAGAGGCAGAGAATGAGAGTGGAGCAGGTAGACGAGTAAGGAAGAGTGCAGAACAAAAAGCCAGGGGAAAAAAATTATTGGGAGGAGAATGAGAAATGGAGAGTGGCAGAGAGGAGGGATGAGACAGCATGGAGATGGAGGGAAAAGAAAGAGGGAGATGATGAAAATGAGACCAAAGCTCCTTGTGCACAAAATAACACCTACAGTCATAAGCCGCGTTTCCACCAAAAGTACCCGGAACTTTTAGTCCCAGGAACTACTTTTCAAGGAACTAAAAGGTTCCTTCAGCCCATGGTTGTCTGCGTTTCCACCGCGGTCCCGCGAAGATTAGGCAAATTAGCCCACTGACGTATGAAAAAGCGACGTTGTCGTCGGTCCATCTGTCCTATGATTTCTTCTGTAACCCTACATTATTTTCTAATAACCGGGACAGCCCGGAGGGGTTTATTCCACTTATATACAACGGGCTAACAACAATGACTGTATATGGTTACTTTTGTATTTATTAATTTTTATCGATTTAATCACCTGGAATTGAAATATTCTTCTGCAGCCGTTTGGGCATATTTTACCGTTGTCAAGAAAAACTGTCGTTGGTAGTTGAACTTGGACCGTTGTTATGCAACAAATAGGATATAACAGGCCAATAGTCAGATTGTAACTGTTTTATATATCCTCTCAAACACATTCATTATGTTTTTATGCGAACATTCACTTTCATGTCTTGACATCCAAGGCGACAGAATGCATTCACATTTCCAATATAACTAGCAACAACAGCAGAAAACATGCACACGTTGTAAACAATTTGCTGCTTGATTACTTCCTCATCGTCAATTCCATATAGGCTAATCGCAAAATGACAAGAATAGAACGAAAACTTGGACTTGCGTGAAAATTTAAATTAGCAGTGGTACAGCCACCGTTTGCTTTCCTTCGAAGTTACTGCTAGCTGAGCAGCGAAGTGTGCCCTCCAGATGCGAACCATGCACCATAAATTAGTCTTATCACCAATGTGAATTACGCAGCACTACCGCATACCTCACATAACTGTATCAAACGTTTTAAGTCAATTACAACGGGCTAACAAAGAAAATCCGGAAGAAAATATTCAGCAACCGAATTAATCCGTTTGAATGTTTTGGTACGTAATAATATGCTGTAGCAGCATGAATGCTTAGCATTTTATAAAACGAATACTAAAGCAAGAAAAGAACAGAAGAGCACACGTTATAATTCCAAGACGTTGGCAAGCTATAACCAAAACTAGGCTACTGCGCCGCATAACATACAAGTTTGATTTGAAGTTATTATGACAATAAATTGGTTTGCGGCTGCATATTTTTAAACATAGCGGCTGAAAATAAATACAAAAAAATGCTGCGAGTACTCGACCAATCAGAAATGTTCAGCGCTGCAAGCTCCACCCAAAAGGTTCCTGTACTTTCGGAAAGTACTACCCCCCGAGCAGGAACTTCTTGGGGGGTAAAATAAAGCCCCAGGAACTAAATTTAGACCCTAGTTCCTGCGGTGGAAAAGCACTGAGTTCCTCAAAAGGTTCCCAGTTCCTGGGTAAAGTTCCTGCGGTGGAAACACGGCTATATTCTTTACTGTCATAAAGAACCTTTATTCTCACAAAGAATGACAAAAATGAGTCTTTATTTCAGAGCTTTTGTTCATTTTATTTTAATGACACATGGAAGAAACTTACTGTGTTCCCATGCCAAAGCACTCCTAGCAAAAGAAAAGAACACAGGTTTTACCACACAGGCCTTCAGCCAGCACTGTGGAATAGTTTGTGTGTAGACACATTTAATATAAAAATACCTGATAGACTCGGGAAATGATGGGAACCTCAGTGCAACTATTGTTGAAGAAAGAGTCAATGATCAGCAAAGGTGTGTCACAGAATTCATAAAATTAAAACGTGTCACTTGTCTTGATTGTATATCCATAATAGGTATAGTGTGAGGCTAGTTTAATTATTGAGACTGCATGCATGTCTGATGTTTGTTTGATTATAGATATCATATGCTTATGACTGTTTTGGACTCTGGCGCAATTATATATATATATATATATATATATATTGTGTGTACTGGTTGTAGATGGTTGGATAGGAAGGAACATACTCTGAGCTGTTGCACATCCGTGGGGTTGAACCCAGCTCGTGGATCTGAGAGATTGTGAAAGGTCAACAAAATCATTCCTCTCTTTGAAATGTGCACACATGCACACACACACACACACGCACACACACACACACACACACACACACACGATTATGCACGCACACAAACAGAAGTGCAAATGTACAGACAGTCATGCCTACACAAAAGCACAAGCCTAGTATGTAATAATTGATCCTTCAATTATTACATACTAAGTGTAGAACAATTGTAAAACATAAAGTGTTGCAATTCTTGTGACCTTTGCTGTTATGAGCACATAAAATGTTGCAGCACACACATGTAGCAATGTAAAATAAGACTAGTCCCTCTTGGCATTGGGCTATCAATACGAGATATCATTATAATCATATCCAATATTAACAGGGAAATTGCATTAATAAAACAAATCAATTAATGAGTAGCACGGCATAGGAACTTACCAAGGACGTAATGTTCTCAAATAGGATGCTATGGTTAGTGACTCCCAGAGTCAGAGTATAGTATGCAGCTGAGAGAAAGAAGGAAAGAGAAAAAGAGATGGTGAGAAAGGGAATGGGTCACTGTTTTTGGAGCCTGGGGTACATATTGCTGAACTGCTTACCTGTTTCATTGCAGAAAGCAGAGCAGTCACAGCCAACCTCCTCGCTTACTGAAACCCAGACAGACAGCAGGCATTTTCATTAAATATCCAGTACTCAAAGTTCAATGGCAGACGCTGCTTAATTGATGGAACAGCTGTGATCAGTGATGATGGTCCAGTCTATGTGATTGCTAATGCAGCTGAGGTCAGTAATCATGGTTGAGTGAATGTGATTCCTAGTGTAGCTGAAGTCACTAATCACAGTCGAGTCTATGTTATTGCTAATGCAGGTGAGGTCAACAGTCATAAATGAGTCTATGTGATTGCTAGTGTAGCTGTGGCCAGTAATCATGGTTGAGTCAATTTGATTTCTAGTGTAGCTGTGGTCAGTAATCATGGTTGAGTCAATGTGATTTCTAGTGTAGCTGTGGTCAGTAATCATGGTTGAGTCAATGTGATTTCTAGTGTAGCTGTGGCCAGTAATCATGGTTGAGTCAATTTGATTTTTAATCCAGCTGAGGTCAATAATCATGGTTGAGTCATTGTGATTGCTAATGTAGCTGAGGTCAGTATAGTCATAAATAAGTCTGTGATTGCTAATGTAGCTGTGGTCAGTAATCACGGTTGAGTCAATGTGATTTTTAATGTAACCGTGGTCAGTAATCACGATTGAGTGTATGCAATTGCTATATTAGCTGTGACATGAACTCACCGTTTCTTGTAGTGCAGTTTTGACCCACTGGGGAGAGAGACTCCACAGGAACAACCACTGTTTCTGCATACCTTTTACTAAAATGTACACACACACACACACAAACATTATATACCGTATTGCACATCTATCATAAATGTTGGAAAAAAAACAGGCTAATTCATTACTTCTATCTTTGTGCTCAGATTATTTCATGCAAAATGTATTTTTTATCGTTGTGCATTAGAAGTGATGTCATATATTGCTAAAATATTATGGATTATTGGTTCCATAAAAAGGTCAGCCTTCCATTGGGCCTTACCATGTGACAGGTCCCTCAGTGTGACAGTCATCAGGAAGTGGGAGGGAGGAGTTGCATTTCTCAAAGCCTCCACCAACAGGCAGCATTTCTTCACTGGTGCACAGCCCCTTGCCTGTATGGAACCAAATAACCCAGTGACTTCCTGCAACAATGTGATGATATCATAACCCTGCCTCGTGCAGCCTGATGGAAATATTATTAATGCATCATTCTAATGCTAAATATTAATTCCCCCATAATTATACTGATTCATAAAGTAAAACAATATGCATGCCATAAAAATAAATATTTTACATTCATATTTTTATGGGGAATGAAACCCTGAGATAATGAGTGAACACAGTTAAAATCCTACTGAGGCCTTCCAGTGTCTGTCTCCGATCTGCCCGTTCATTTGACTGCAGGTTGCTGGCACTAACCCACTCGCTCCACGTTCCCCAGCAGACGGGCGCTGATGGATGTGCCCTTTTTGGTCTCTAGCGCCTGGTGCAGCACACAAGGGTCTGTGCGCTGGCTTAACTGGAGCAGCACCGTGCAGACAGTCGTTTTGGAACTGCAATCAGGGAAAGAGTGTTAGAGCACGGAGGTTCTGCTCAGAAGTTACCAAATATGCTGTGTTTCAAATACTGACCTTTGATTCTCTTTGTCATCACACATGACTTCGACTCCCTAGAAAGGAAATGGTGGCACTGTGATTGCCATGCATATACATACTATATGCACACACACACACACACACACACACACACACTCACACACACCTATGCATCCCTTCCTCTTATGACCCTATAATAAACTCATTGCTTGATCAATTAAGTACCAGCTTAGGGCAGAAACACCCCTTTTAGGAGGAAATGCGCAGCCCAACTTAACACACTTAAACATTAAAGCAGTAATCAATGGTTTACCTATCAGTTAACCTCTATATTTAGCTGTCACAGAATTAAAACTTCCTCTGATTAAAAATCGTATATTATTCCTCATATTATGCAAATTATTGTTTTCAATTAGCCTATTCACATATTCATTATCCTTGCCAATAAATATATATCCTGTATTTCCAAATCATTGTCGTGTCAGTTATTTGACTAAGTTCTCTACAGACAAAATTCTGATTGATGAACTCTGTTGTTCTGAATAAACCTGACCAAACTTCACTACATCATTAAGAAATAAATGAGTATGTTGTCTTTTGAGAGAATGGTCCTTACCTGAAATAGGGAAACAGAAGTTTCATTTTCATTCTTGCACGTTCTTTCCCTACAGAACAGAAATGTTTCTACAATGCAAAATCGTCTCAGAGTATTACAATTTTTCATAATTTCAGTGATACGTTTTATTTTTATTACTACCTGCAATAAATCATTTGAAGTATTCTCAGGTTTATCATATTATGCATATGTCATTATTTAATATGACTGTGGGCACATATCAAAGACATGTAATTTGGTGAAGTGACCACATGTTGACAGAGCATTGTATGTTGACTAAAATTACTAAAATTAGTCAAATGTCTAAAATGTACAGGTACATAACTATTACAGGGACATTATTTGAAAATGGGCAAACAAATTTAATTAAGGGGATGGCCCTTCTTGGATCAGTCCATGGCAACACTACCCTGGTGATTGCATTCAGTTGGTCTACCTGACTGAGGAGGCACTGTTGCTTGAGGATGCTCCCACATTGGACGGCACACAAGCAGAGACACTGAACACACTTTGAAGCTGAAAGAGATTCATTGTACAATGTCACTTTGCATTGTTGATCATTCAGGTGCAATCAGAGTTGATCAAAACTAATACAGGGATTGAAAATGGGTCGCATATGCTCCCGAAATTTAATCTGTTCGACCTCGAAATATAATTGGGAGCATTTGTGCGAGTGCAAATAATTGGCCTGGTGCGACCTTTTTTTTTCTTTTTCCAGTCGAACGTGTCTTTCTCTGTACATTCGCTAGCTAGTAGCCTACACTCAGTATGTGCCTTGTGAGCTGACGGTGACCCTTCTAACCAATCGTGAGCTTGACATTCTTGCCTTTAATGCTGATTTTTAAATTGGTTAATATTAGCCTTCAATCTCACCCTTTCGCTGCACTCCACTATCACGACACAGAGCTAACACGTTAACTAATGTTACCTGAAGACAAAAGTTTATGTTCAATTTATTAGCGTTATCGAAAGCTGAAAAGTTGAAGCGAACGATTACGGCATTTTTTTTAAAACGTTAACGTAATGTTTTGTGTAGCGACCCGGTTGAAACAGCTAATTTCTCCGATGCAGTTTACTAGCGGTTGATTTAATTAGCGGTATTAATGTGACGAGAAACGCTTTGTCGTTTGAATGCATAACACGCAATTCCTTGAAGAGTCGACACATTTTAGGCGTGACAGTTTAAAAAATCTATTGTATATAGGCTATTGTTGCTGCTCCTCACATTTTGGTGGGTGCTCCTAACTTTTTGAAGTTGGGAGCACCAGTGCTACCAAGTAAAAATGTTAACTTTGAACCCTGATATATTATTGAAGCTGCACTTCCCTGGCATATTGTCGGCATAGTAGGGGCTACGTTTACTAACTGCTACATCAGCAGAAGCGTGCCTGTGGGGCGTGCCTGTAAACAGACTGAGCCGGACCGAATTAACTTCTCACACCACCAAAATACCGCGCAGGTTACGTGCCAATTTACGTTTTATTACTATACATACTATTTTTATGATTGGATTAATTAGTAATTATATTTGATGCAACTTTAGCTATATTTCCATTACTTTTCAAAAAATATTATTTTGCATAACTTTTCCAAGGCCTGGAAATTGCATTTCAAATTTCAATGACCCTTCCAGGGTTTTCATGACCGCACGAACCCTGCAAATACAAAATTGGCACTGAAAGAGGCCTGGGCCCTGAAAAACACGAGTCACATGACTATGCCTACCCAGGTCTCCATGGCTTCAGATATTGACTCGTTGTTCTTGCCATTTATTGGTTGCACTTCCAGGACCATCCAGTAGAAGGCAGCTGTAATGCAAACACACAGAACTCTCAGAAAGAATTCTTACAGGTGTGCTTTAAACCTCAGAATTCTGGGTTACTTCAAGCCTATTAAAAGTAACTACACAGTATTCAGACAAGATGCAATTCATTCCTGATTTTTTAAATGGTAATTGAAGTATCTTTTTATCCATTTACAATTTGTATCATGGTTACGAGTTGGCATAGTTAAGTAACATTTAGATCTTTAGTGATATTGCACATATACTTGCTGGTTTAGGAGTGTTGTTAGCCATGCGGATGCACTTATGTTCTCATGCCACTCTGTGTCTGCTAAATTAAATTAATGTAATTAAATGAATGTAACATAATAGCGACTGCTCTTGCTTAAAATGGCTGGCATGTTTCATGCTGGTGGGTGATACACATTCATGGATGTTGACATGAGTCAAAAGCAAAAGTTTTGTGAAATCCATGAAAGGGCCAAGGGGAATACATGCTCCATTCCTGTGTCCATCTATTACATTACCAAACCTGAGGAAAGTTTTTGGTAGGACCGAGGCCCAAGCCAAATGTTGCAAGTGCCTTCACTAGATTCCTTGATGAAAACACAACAGTGCTGCTTCACTACTTCCAAAATACACTTCTAACAGGATCAACAGGAGGCAACAACGACAAATGAGATAGCTCACATTTGTTGGCACATAAATCTGAGAAGCTACAATGTAGCATTGCAGGGCCTGAAACACAGAAGCAGACAGAAAAGTAGAAATGAGGACATGCAGTGTTAAAAATGAGAAACTAAACACCCAAGTATAATAATTTCTTGAGCCTCATCGAGATGAATAGGGCTGTACACTTGTTGAATCAACAGGGTTTACACCTGGCTGATATTCAACTAGCCTTGCGAGTCTCTTTGTGACCTTCCATAGGATTTTGGTGATTTTTTACAATTTGACAGTTTTTTCAAGAAAATTAATGAAATTATATGATAAAAGTCACATTTAAATACTGTAATGCAATAGAGCTTAAAGTAGAACTTTTTGGAACAAACATGACTTCTTCCAAGTCTATTTTTGCAGAATGCAATGCATTTGCGCTGAAGGAAATTAATACAATGAGAACTTGCTATTACTAAATCATAACCCTTCAGCTTGGCAGATGCTGCCTCAAACAAGAAAAAATCCAATATTGTTCCTCCACTTCAGAAAGGAAGACAGTTCAAAGCTGTAACCATGCATGTAATGGCACATGGTTAAATGTTCCTCACTACAAAATCTGGCTTATTAAAATTATACTACTACTAGTGTGATTTTATTGTTTATGATGCTGTTAGTGCCTCACACCTGCACAGTCAACAGAAAATATTAAGGATGACACTTGAGTATAACATGAGTATAGCACTTTCTACTGCTAAAGTAAGCTTTCTATCGTTATGATTCTTATTATATCAGAGAGCTCAGGGTACAGTAAACTATAAGCATGTATTTCACATTTAACTTAACTGAACAAACTAATCCTACCATATGGAATGTGCACAGGCCATGTCTGACATCATAGACAGCTACATCATTGCTATTACTTATTATATTAAATTACATTTTGGAAAATTAAATAGTTCTGTTTGCCTCCAGTCTGACAAAGCAATGACATGGAGTCATTGTGCTCCCAGCCACTGAGAAACACACAGGATACCATTGCTGCACTGCTAAACCCTGAACACCTGCAGTCCAAACAACTGCTACAGATCACCATCCTGATCCTACACCTATACAGACCTTTTGTAGTACTAACCTGCTGTGTTGTTGGAGGAAGTAGCCATAGTAGGGACTGTGAAACTTGGAGTGGTGGATGCTAAAATGAAAAATAAGGCATTTACTATCATTATGTTTCATTTGTTAAAATGTGTTCTTTGTGGTCATATGGTCAACAAATAGCACAAAGCATGCATGAAATTTCTGTGACTTACTGTTCATCATAGGTTCCATTGACGTGGCTGATACATTGGATGTGGCTGGAGATTCAGAGAATGCAGTTTGTGTGGAGGATGTGGGTTGAGTAGAATTTGTGAATGTGGTTGGAAATTCTGTGGAGGATGTGGGTTGAGTAGAATTTGTGAATGTGGTTGGAGATTCTGTGGAGGATGTGGGTTCAGTAGAATTTGTGAATGTGGTTGGAGATTCTGTGGAGGATGTGGGTTCAGTAGAATTTGTAAATGTGGTTGGGGATTCTGTGGAGGATGTGGGTTCAGTAGAATTTGTAAATGTGGTTGGAGATTCTGTGGAGGATGTGGGTTCAGTAGAATTTGTGAATGTGGTTGGGGATTCTGTGGAGGATGTGGGTTGAGTAGAATTTGTGAATGTGGTTTGAGATTCTGTGGAGGATGTGGGCTGAGTAGAATTTATGAATGAGGGTCGAGATTTTGTGGAGGGTGTGGGTTGAGTAGAATTTGTGAATGTGGTTGGAGATTCTGTGGAGGATGTGGGTTGAGTAGAATTTGTGAATGAGGTTCGTGATTCTGTGGAGGATGTGGGTTGAGTAGAATTTATTAATGAGGGTCGAGATTTTGTGGAGGATGTGGGTTGAGTAGAATTTGTGAATGAGGTTTGGGATTCTGTGGAGGATGTGGGTTGAGTAGAATTTGTGAATGAGGGTTGAAATTTTGTGGAGGATGTGGGTTGAGTAGATGCTTTTGAATGAGATTCTTTAGAGGATCTCCGTTGAGTAGATGCTGGGAATCTATTTGAATGTGGTGTGGTGGATGTGTGCTGAGTAGATGTAATGACTTTGCTTGGAGATTGTGTGGAGTGTGTGGGTTGAGTAGATGTGAGGACTGCGGCTGGAGGTTGTGTGGAGAATGTAGGTGGAAGAGATGTGTTGAATATGGCTGAATGTGGTGCAAAGGATATGGGTTGAGCAGGTATGATAACTGTGTTTGGAGGTTGTGTAGACAATGCTGGTTGATATTTGTCTGACGTGTTTGACAAGTCTACTATTATATGGGATATGGCTGACAATACTTTGTGGGATGTGGTAAGTGGAGCTGGAGGATTTGTTCTTGTTGAAGGTGGAATTGGTGGAATATCTGTTCTGTGTGGAGTAGGAGGAATGCCAGCAGTTGCAGATGTTAGAATTGCTGAAATAGAGGCACATGGGTCAACATTGGTGTGGTGTGGTCATACAGACCCGCCCAGTTACATCACCATGATCACCAAAAACTGATTTGTTTTGATCATTTGAGCTATCTCTCCCTGCAATTCTGAAGAGATCAAAACAGGAAAGGAAAAGAAGAAAGTTAAAAGCAGATACAGATTTATACTAAATAGTTAAACTAGAGTTCATAGCAGAACATTAAATGCACAATATTATTACTGTAGAACATGAAATATGTCAATGTTTTACTTATCACTAAAAAAGAAGTAAATGCATTTCCTGAATAATCAACTACTTCCACAATTCCACACCCCATAATTTTATCTATTCTTTTCCCCAGTGCTAAAGTTACTGTTAGAATTTCAAAAATAATCTATGTGAAGTAATCTTGGTATGAAAATTAGTTTCATACTAAGATGATAAAGGAGAAGGCAACAGGCTAGCAGTCGAATGCCAGTTGTGGTCCACCCAAAACCTCTTTCCTTACCCATTTGTTACCAATTTTGACAATGAAAGCTAGAACCATTCAACAAAAGTGAACTACATAGAAACAATAAGGATGAGATCCTTATCACTGCATAAAACTGCATATTGCATAATATTTAACTGGTACAGCAGCAATCACATGTATATATGTGCATAATCTGGTTAGCTCCAAGTGTAATAAATATTAGGAGTCAACCATACATGAAACAAATAAGTATTTGTTGTCTTTTACATTAAACTTTTAAAATACACAGAGATTATCCAATCACACACAACATACTCAAATAGATCAAGACCACTTATCAGTCATTGTTGGGTGTTTCAAATTTGTAAACAGAATGTTGAATCAGGTTGTAACATATGCTGTCATTTTCAGGAATTGAGTTTTCTGAAGTTGCTGTGGGTTTTCACATCATTACTTATGTCTGCAGCGTGTTGCGATTAGTCATTCAATTTCAGGAAAAGCAGGGAGGAAGATTATGAGGAAAATAGGAAATAGCAGGAAAGACTCCTGATATTAGCACAAAGAAAAATACACTCCGGCAGTTTTACCTTCACGTCTCATCCTCCTTGTGCCTAAAGGATTAAACGTGACACCAACATGAAACACACAAAATGGAGACTATTTCTCAAGACTCTAAATTATAGTTTCCCTTTTTCCCTAGTAATGCAGATCTGATGACTACAGTCACAATATATTATCCAATATATTTGGATAATAAGAACCACCAAAACATTCCCACCATTGTGTATAAACTCAGATACCCACACACAAGTGCAGATACAGCTGTTTATAAGCTGCATGTTATTTGATACTACATGATTAAACAACCAGTTATTGGTCTGTAGGATCCAACGGGAAGAGGATTTCACTTTGATCACACTGCTCCATATGGCATACAGAATGATAACTTATTGAATTTTTGGGAAATGTGATAGTGAATAGTGAATTAGTAAATTTGTCCTCTAGTTCACACTGGATATTTTAATCTAGCATATTAATTCAGTTTTAGAGTATGATTTTGATTGGCTAAGAGTTTTTTTGTGCGATGAAGGATATTTTAGATACAGTTTCTGACAACCTGCCAGCATTATAATACCCGGTACAGGGGCTTTTAACTTTAGCATTTAGTAATACACTTCAGGTAACTCCAAAGCAGCTTGTAGGTATGCCTCCATAGACTGTAAGTATGTATATTACCTGATTATTTAGAAAAGACATTTAATCTTATTTTCAGTTGACTTTATTTCCTATGGCACATGAAACCTGAGACCAATGACCACCTCTTTAATACTCCCTAACTTAAAACATGCATATAAATTGAAATACAGACAAAAAACCAAAGAAAGTGAACTATCTATTTGAAGTGTCAGGTACAGAATCTCATGTTACTGTGATTTCCACAGGAAAAGGTCATGGATTCCCATCTTTTCCAGCAAGCATCAGATGCTCTCATGCTACAGAACCCATCGGAGAGGTGGGTTAGGTACTCACCACACAACAGGCTCTCATCTTGCAGCGGGGGATGATTGCCCATTTCCCACTGCTCTGACCTCCACCCCACCACGCCTTCGTCCTCGCAGACGCCATGGCGACCGATGTCATCCCAAATACGGAACAGGTACAGCTCCACCGCTCCTGCTCCGGCCTTCGAGGGGGAATCGCCTCGGTCCTTGGACCCGAGGACCAGCTCACCCGCTCCTGGGACGTTCTCGGCGACCACCGTGCGCACAGAGGGGGACCCGTCCACGTCCAGGCTGACACGCTGCCGGCTCGCGTCTCGCTTCAGGCAGACGTGGTACCACCTCCGGGGGAGCAGGTGCACTGGAAAGCTGTGCCTCACGCCCAGCAGCCACACGTACAGGCTCTGCCTGTCTCCCTGCAGGCCCAGCTCACGCTCCTGGGCTTGGGGGTGGCCGTACGTGTAGGCCGTCCACTCGCCGGGCACCAGCACTCGCACGTGCACGCAGACCGTCATGTGCACCAGCTCCGGAACCTGGACGCTGTCCCGCAGAGTCCAGTGGTCCCCGCTGTCCTGTGAGAAATGCACCTTGGAGTCATGCATGAAGCTGGCCTCCGCTGCAAGAAGACAATAGAAGAAGAAAAGGGAGGAGAGGACAATGGAAGAGGCAGAATGGATGGAAGAATGAAGGTGAAGACAGATTTGACATTTTCATTCACAATTCAGAATCTGTTATAAACAGTAAAAAACACTGCATGGAATCATGGTTTGAGGCTCTGTTCTCATCATTATTCATCTTACACGCTTCAATTTAGTCATCCGCTGCAGCATTTCCATATTCTCTTCTGTATTTAATTTGCCTCACAATTACATTAAATGTCTTTTGGAGTACATAGCCATTTAGAATGGCAATATTCCTGATTGATTTTTTTCACATTTCAAAAGTTCTTCCGCATATTATAAAGTATTGCAGTGTAGTAGAGAATAGAATTCATGGCCTTTTCTGAACCTTAAAGAATTTTCCGGTTGAATTCGCTAATCATCTGGAGAGTGATTTATCATCGTGGAGAGCAGCTCAAAAGTGGATAATGGGCTTTCAGGACCAGGACTGAATAGCCAGACTGGATCCGCTGTAGCTGCATGGGTGTTATGAGTAATGGTATCTGAAATAATGGTCGGCATTTCCACTGCTGAAGTCTAACCTACAACTGACCACAGAACGTCAGTAAAGGTGCACTTGTCAGGTATGGCCTAACACCACCATGTATTCAATTTTTGTAACAAAATGAGTGGAATCATTTTGTATGTTCTTGTCCACTAGCCTATGATGGATGAAGAAATCCTGATGCGTCTACTTTTATTGTTTTTTAAATATTGAAACTGAACAATACAGATTACCATACACCCTTATCTACCACCAGCCTGAATGGCATAAATCTTGTTTATTTCGTATTTTGAACAGTTGATGATAAATGAACGGGAAACACGGTGCCACCTACACTAAATGGAAGTTAGCACTGAAAAAAACATAGCTATCATTAACTTTTTATTGCATAAGTTGCCCTACAGGTTCAAGACTATAGGCGCAGCAGAACAGGAATGTGGAGCTACGCAGTCACTAACAGAGTGTGATAATTTCACTAAGATGCGCAGTATGTTGATACGGTCATACCGGTCTCATATGAGTAGAGGAGCTGCCAGATCTGCTCACATGGTGACAACATTTCTCGATAAATTAATTCATTCCTCAACTAGTTCTGACTCTCCTATTATGTGTCCTCTGTATGACTAAACATTTTACTCTGAAATGCAGTAATTGTTCCCTTTGAATCTGGAACTTCAGGTTTTCTATTACTGGAGCTGATTTCACCAGTAGGTGTGGCGGTAATGTCTGATCCTGAAGCATGTTCAGAAAGCCTTGATGATTGGTAACATAGATGAACTGCTTTTATACTTTTGACTCTTCAGAAATGTTCCACAACATGCCTACATTCCACACATATTCAGCTAACAGTGTCAAAAGCAACTTGTTTTAATTTTCATCTTGAAGACTGTAAGCTGAAGTAGGGTTTTATTTTGATACATTTGTTGGTTTTGTTGCTTTGGCAGCACACTTAAACCACTGCTAAACCAGGCAATGCAAATATTTTGTTCTCCAAGTAATTTTTTTAAATATCTCAAGAGGTCAACTGAGGTTTGGGAAAAAATAAAAGTTAAAGTTAATTTAATTAATTAATGTATAATAGACAAGGCTGATACACTGTTTGTCCATACCAGAACCAGAGCAGTTTATGTAATTTTTGGGTGAGGCTTGTGGGTTGATCTACAAGTCTAACGATGGATTCCCATGCTGATTGGACATCAAGTCAAGCTAGGCAATCACAACAGAGGAAGCCAAACAACAACAGTGTGCGGTAAAAGAGACTACATTGACTATAATAGAATTTGCTCATTTTAACCCAGGGAAAAATTAATAAAAATAAAAGTTGCATTGGCATGAGAGACATGAATGCACTGACTTGCGCATCCCCAGTGGCTGGGATATGAACCCGGGCCACCGGCGTGGCAGGCGGGAGCTCTACCATTTGGCCACCAATGCCCCCATAGTGTGCTTTCATTACAGAATTTTAATACACAGCATATACTGTAAACAGCGGTCAGTATGTTTCATAGAACTGTTTTTTTCCCAGATATATTGCAATATCTGAAAGCAGCAATAAGTTGTACTTGTCTATATATTGTGAAATGTCACAATATAGTTTCTGATTGTGATATTTAATTCCAAACATTACAATATACCTTATTCCCATAAGGAGTCATGCAAAGTTTTGTCATAAAAGTACATTCTTTTATCTAAGCAAGATAGTGAAAAACATGAACATGCCATTTGTCTGTTAATATTGCATGAGCACATTAATATGTCACAAACTCAACAGTCCTCTGGAGTTTGACGGGATCAGTAGTTAAATTAATTTAATCTCTTTACCTTGCCATGCTGGGACAAGCATATATTGCTACTCATTTGGACAGAACGAACGCTGATACATTGTCATTGTCACTCATTCATCTAGGAATAAAATATAAAATTATTATCTTGTCAGTGCTCTTAAATGATATATCAGTTAACATGGATTTATTACCATGCGAGAGCTGATAATTAACAGAAAACAAGAGAGTAAAAGTGTTTGTAACCAGTAATACAAAGGGACACTTGTGCCACTGAACTAATGGCTTCTCTGGTTGTGCCAGTCCAACGCATACGCAAGACCAAACCAGCAGTGAGGATTTAAATCTTACATCAACTGATCTTGACTAGGACTCACATAACACATTCATACATCCTCTAAATAACCACTTCAGCTCCCCTTGTCATTCTAAAGACAGTTACAGTATGGATGCAAGTAAGAGCATTGACCGCAGGTGACTAGAGCACTGGAAGCAGGTAGGGAATATATCGGTTACACTGCTTAGCATGTAACCTGGCATTAACCTAGTTGAGAACGGAGTAGCAGATGCGTGGTGGGAAACTGCACTAGTGACATGAAGAACTGCTTTGGAAATATCAGAAGGGCTTGTATTGAGAATTCCATGGCTCACAAATGCAAGACAGTCACCAGCTGATAAGGATTCGCCACAGAGAGAACACGTGACAAACAGGTGTCAACAGGGACATCCGGCAGAAGCAGGTCTGATAAAAGAGTAAATGAATGACTCATGGCATCAGAATGGTCCCAGACAATCTTGCCGTAGTAATCAGCTATCACTTGCCTGAAATGCAAGTTCCTTCCCTTGTACACAAGAGTAGTGCCACCCCTCCAGTGAAATATGTGCCACCACATAACAGGACTTGTAAGTACAATGTTTGCAACAACAGTTGACAAACTGAAAAAGTATATGTGAATACAATCTCTATCAACCTCTCTCTCAAAGAGTAATGAAATGATCATTTCACATAATTCAAGCTTATGAAAGGTTAAAACAGTCCATGAAACACCAGTCTGATGAGTCTCCAGCATCTGAAATGCTGACCTGTGACTCCATCTTATGAAAGACAAAGACATTTATAAACCAGAATAATGCTCTTACCTGGGACCACAAGACATAGGAGCAGCATCAGGGAAAGGAGGACATAGCAGATGAATTCACTTTTTGATCTTCTCCATGAATCCGGGTCTGTGCCGGGCATCCCTCTGTAAGGCAACAGCCAGGACATGTTATTTCCCTTGGCACCGTGCCCCAGCAGATTACTGTCTGAAAAGCTGCAGGAAACGACAGTTTGGGGCCGCAACTTTATTTGGAGTCTACTAACAGGTCAAAAGGGGGGCATAATCCATCTTCTCAGGAAAAATCTTCCAACTTTATTTCTAATTTTAGGGAAAAACAATAACATGAATATACACTTGCATTCACATAACACATTCAATGCATGTTTCAAAGTGTTTTACAATAGGGGAGTTTTGTCCTTCATGTACAACCATTGTACAGTGCTATAATACTGGGTTAATATTCGTATAACATGCTGAGTGCAAGCATCTATATGCATGTATTGTCCATGCTCCTGCTTGTTTGGAGGACATTATGCAGTGCCTTGCTCTGTATATTAAAAACCAAGAACAATTCTTATTTCACTACATGCAGTTTGCACACCCTGTTTGTGTTTTTTCACAAAATTCTGAAAAACCTCCTTTACTCCACTCCCCCACTACCACTTACCTCCTACCCAGAAGTATGTGGAGGGGAGGAAGTGGAGGAAAGGAGAGAATGAATAAAACTGGGACAGCTTATCTGCTTCTCCGTTATCAAAGGTGATGACGGCTATTGATGAATTGTTGTAGGCAATCTAGCATTCAGATAGGACACTATATGTGATCATAAACTACCAAACCACACACAAATTTGGTTAAATATCTTGCATAATTGGGGAAAATACAGTTTCTCTGCCATCACCACTTTCTAAAGTTTTTATTGTGTCAGTTTCTGTAGGTTGGTCTTTCAATCCCTGTGGGCGTGAGCATGATGATGTCACCTAGAAATGTGAAAAGACTTCCGCGGTAGTATACATCGATGTATCCTTCGCATGAGGAGGTGTGGAGCCGAGTTTGAAGCCTCTTCGTTCGTCACCTCCAATATTGGGGCACTGGAGGGAGAGGGGACACAAAAGATTGGTTTCTGGGGCATGGAGGAGAGGAGGTGGTAGTGAAGGAAAGGATGATACAATTTTAGAGTATTGGGATGCTCCCTAAGTGTGAGGAGGACACAACATACTTAAGGCCATGACAGAGTACAAAGGTCTTGTATTGAAATCAAAGGGGTTTTTTCACACAAATGTGAGTGGGGACAAGACTAATCATATGATCAGCGGGTGTTCGTTGTAATTGCCAGTGTCAATCACGTGAATAGAATTCAATTTTTTACATACAGGAATTTTTGTGACAGCTTTTTTATTCTTGTGTTGGTATTTTAGGGTCTATGATAATATAGTGATAAACCCCGTGCCACTGGGTATGTAAATAATGCCTGAATACATTACATTACAGGCATTTAGCAGACGCTCTTATCCAGAGCGACTTACATAGCATTTTTTTTACATAGCATTTTACATTGTATCCATTTATACAGCTGGATATATACTGAAGCAATTTCGGTTAAGTACCTTGCTCAAGGGTACAACGGCAGTGTCCTACCCGGGAATCGAACCTGCGACCTTTCGGTTACAAGCCCAGTTCCTTACCCACTGTGCTACACTCAGTGCTACACTGAATAGAGTTGTGTTGCTGATTATTACCAAGTTACATGGGGCACTTATCATTTTTTTTTTTTTTTTCGAGCCCTCAAACAGTCTCATAGCCAATCACAGATCTTACATGCGGCCTGCAGATGGCCTTACAGGTGTAAAATATTAATAAATCAATCAATCAATCAAATTTAAATTATATAGCGCATTTCACAGCAATTGTCACAATACGCTTCACAAACAACCCTGGCCTAAACCCCCACAGGAGCAAGCCTAAAAAGTGGCAAGGAAAACCTCCCTGTGGCAGATGGGAAGAAACCTCGGAAGGAACCAGGCTCAAGAGGGAAACCCATCCTCCTCTGGTCGGCTCACATTGGTGACCAACATGGTCAGTCATGGTCAGTAAAATAGCTTGTAAGTTTCAAGTACAAGTAGGCTAGTTGCAGGCTACAGTAGCCAGTATAAATATGAACCTGACATTGAGGTTTGCATCGAGACACTAATTAATAAGCATTCCGCTATATCAAATCAAAGTGAACATCTCAGAATACACAAACATAACAATTTACTTTAATTTCAGAATCCCAATGTGCCTGATGTCGGAACATATAGAGCGCTATTTCAATCTCATAAACTGTAGCCATAGCCTACTGTGGCATCCTACATTCTATTTCAAGTTCATTGCATCTCACACAAGCTAATTCAGAAATATTTCTGTAGATTTGTGAAAGGAATTTGTGAAAATCAACCAAACAAACAAGCTACCAATCTGTTGTCAGTGACCATGTGACAGGAGTAGTAATGGCTGATCATGAAAATTGTATGTATGTTGACCCCTAAACGAAAGAATACCATGTCAAATTTTTGGAAAGAGATTGAAAATTTTTACCATTCATTTGTTACGTGTCCTTACAGCTTAGAAATGAATCATTGCCACATGCTGCTTGGTTAATTACCACCTGTGGTTATATTTGAAATTGAATTTTTACATTCCAGGGGCCTCATTTATAAAACGGACTTATGATCAATTTTGATCTTAAGTATGATTTACGCAGAAAATCACATACAAGTAGTTATTTATAAAACCTTACTTTGATGTGGAAATGATCTTATCTCTACACAAAGTCTAGAATTTATGTAAGTGATTTTCCTGCTGGCTATGTAGGGGCATTGCAGTTTGGGATGCATATGCGTCCAAGCCTGTGGTGAACGTTGCATTAGATTTATGAACAATTTGTTCACTGCAGTGGCAACACACTACCAAGCTGCCTGTTTGGCTTTGTTTGTCAACCCACTATTTAGTCCACCGAATAATATGTCTTGCCTGTCTTCAATCTCCTCTATCATCGCCGTGATCTTGTCTTCCAAAAGGTTTTCTTTTCTCTTTTGGTCCATGATTATTCCTGACTAAACCCTCATTTGTGCTAGCATTATATAAGGGGAAATCGCTGATTGTAAGGCACATTCAGGTGAGTTAATTTGAGATTTATAGATCACAGGTGTGTAAGTTACAAATGGGCTTCTTAGAACCTGCTTAGCAAGGTTTTTTATGCTCAGTATCTTTTATGAATCGAATGTAAGCACGTCAGAAATGATCTTAAGACTAAGTTCAAGTATAAATCTAAGATTTTTTTTTTTATAAATGAGGCACCTGATCCTCACTCTGTTCTCAATCTTAGAATTCTAATTGTTGTACTCTGTTCTCTACAGTTTTGTAAAGTGCCTGCCTCCCATCAGTGACACTAATGCAAGGAACAGATTGTATGAGAGAGAGAAAGTAAAGAAAGAAAGAAAGAAAGAAACTCTTTATTTCTTTCTTTCTTTCTTTCTTTATCAGCATTCCTAGGGAGTATGGGGGGCAAAAAATAAAGTGTGGATAATCTTTTCTCACCCGTAGAATGTGCTTGTGTTTGTAGAGAGAGGGAAGAACGAGAGGAAAGTGGAAAGAAGAAATAAAGGAGAACTAAAGTCAGTGATTACTGACAAACAAAACATTTATTTTAAAAACTTTGTTCAACAATTAAATAAAACCATATTTGGGGGGGGGGGGGGGGGGGGGGGGGGGGGGGAGGTTTGGAAGTAAGCCTTTACAAAATTGCACAAATTGTGAAATTGTGCTGAATTGAAAAAAACCCGACAGGAATTCAAATAGTATCTAATGGTCCTCTGTATTCAAATCAGTCAGAGGCCACTTGTATGTGAATTCCTGTTTTCACTCCATTCCTTTCTCCTGCAGCAGCAACAATGAGGATGTATAGTTTCAGCAGCAAGACTTCCGTAATATCATCATAAAATTTCCTGTGCATCTCTGCCACACACTTCCTTATGGTCCTCATATATGAATAATATTCTTATGATTCTCATCAGAACTGAATGAAATTTTAATCACTGAAAGTCAGGAAACTCCCTTGTCACCTGCTTCACATATACAAGACATATTTTGGTCTTGTAATCTTGAAATGTTCCTAAATGAGACATTAGCTATTTATCAAAGTGGTGTTTAAAAAAAAAAAAAACCGTATTCTTAAAATTATTTTCTCATTTAGGATTTTTCAGTGTACAGTGTTCAGTGTACAGTGTAAATGGCTTTATCCATCTTATATGACAAAATAAATAAATAAATAAATAAATAACATTTTGTCCATCTAGGCAAGTCTAAATGAGAGTCTTATCTTAAAGATAAGAAGTTCTAGTCTTCTAAAATTACTTTATATGAGCACTAACACCTAGCCTAATAAGTGCCACTGGGACCTGTGACTTCTGTTGTTCAGAGCAGCACAGGTCCAATGATACTGTTAAAAAATTGTTATTGATTAGAATGATTAAACGAGAAATGCAGGTGAAGCAGGAATATGCCTCAAGACATGAATTAGATATCACATTTTAAATATTTTTAAAGCAACAGTTCACGCGACAATGGAATACGTTAGCCTGGCTCCAAAGTTTGCGCTAACTTACGGTAATAGCTACAAAAAGAAATCGTAAAAGTAAGACGAACCGCGCAACACCTCTTTTATAAGGGTACAAAAATACTGCGACTTCATTTCGTCTTTGGAGTATACTCATTTCCTTTTAATAATGGATAATTACTTACCTTGTGACAGTGACCCGTGGGACACGGTCCGTTCCACTACATCCTTTAAAGAAACTTGAAGGTAGGCTTCGACCCCGAAGTAGCATGTATTTTCCATTGGCGTAGCAATCTTCCCAGACTTTCCTAAGGTACGACCAACTCAATGATTTATTAGATGGCGCCAGCCTTTTCTCCGTAATTAACTATTAAATTATGATTGATGTCAGTGGGAAATCCACTTGCCCGTAAAAAGAAGAGCGCAAAATAGTTCCCACAGGATTCGAAAGTTATGCTTGAATTATGACAAAGGTTTCGCTCGGCACAGAACAGTGGTTTTAAGAGACACTCCCATCACAATAGAGACATAAGCACAGGCACGCCTTTCTAACGTCAAATACAATTTCACAGGAGAAGCCTGCAATACACACTCACACGCATAGCACAACGCGCACAGATATCAATCAGATTTGAAATCATACTGATATTGTGTCACCGCATTTGGTTTGTTGTCAATTTGTAGAAAATGTGAATCAGAAAAGTTGAGTCTTACTTACACAACTGTCACTCCACAATAAAGTCAGGGATTTTTTAAATATAGTAGTTTTACTAAATATGTATTAGTGGCCTTTTCAAACCAAGTGTCTCTGGATATTTTGGTTGCTTTTATATTTTTGAATGTCTGTGAATTAAAGAAAAAAACTGAACTGAAAAATGGTCCACCTAAACTGCATAGAATCTGCTTTTATAATGAAACACGATTATGCCATTATGTTGAATTCTGGCCCTTGCCCATAACCAACCATACCCTCCCCTGGACATCACGGAAACCCAAAGCACAGATCCTGGATACGGAGGATACAAGGCTTATTACTGAATAGCCTGCCCCACTGTCCCACTGCCATTGCCATGGTAACACTGCTGCTATGTGAAGGGACCACCCCCACATCACTGTGGATGATAAGCTGCAGGAACCAGGATAAGCATTTTGTTCCAGGACAGAATTGTTTTTGTGCAAACGGGTGGGGGGGGGGGGGGGGGGGGGGGTTGGTCCACATGATGTTCAGCTGTCTGGAGAATTGTCCGTAGGGAAGAGTCTCAATACTACAGACATGTCAGGACCTCAAAGGCAGTCTTTAGTGCCATCGTCAAATTTTCAGATCACACCACTTTAGTATGTCTGATCTGAAACAACAATTAGCCTGCAGGGAGGAGGTGAATGTCTTGGCATCATAGTGTCAAAAATAATGTTTCTTTGACCATAAAAAGTCAAGCAGTTCATTTTTGCACTTCCCCAGCTTTCACTCATCACATACACAGTTTGCACACTCTATGAACACTGTATAAAATATTTTTTTTGTTTATACTGTATTTTTGTGTTCAATGTTAACACAATGTTTTGTGTTTAATGTTCAAATGTTAAAGTTTTACATTTTCGGGAGATCCCGCCAATTTCATCGCAGTTTCTTTGTTAAACTTGAGTTGAGTTGAATTATGTTCCTGAAGCTACTATGCAGTTGATATGTCATTACACAGCCTTCCCAAAACTGGTCATGCGGCTTTTCTCCACTGCACAACAGTTTGTTGCCAAAAAAAGAGGATTAGAACTGCACATATAGTTTTGTTTTTGTTCAAGAGGGTGTGCACCTTTTGACGCATTGTTGTTCGTACTTGTTCCGTCCCCACTTGCTGTTTTCAGAAGTGACACAGAGAGAATCATACCTGAGCCAAGTCAACCTCCACTACTGCTAGGTTGATTTCAAGGTGACTAAACAATGGGAACTGGAACACCTGCCCTCACCTTTGGTCTATGCCACTGCCAGTGTTCTTCACAGTGGTCTCTTGACAAAATGTCTTTGTGACACTGCAGAATTCCAAGAATGTTTCACATCACTGGACCTCGACAGAGAGTAAGAGAAAACGGGAAGGAAACTCTAGTGTCAAGTTTCACAAAACAGAAATTATGCAGTAGGCCTAAATAACACCTCACACGTCACCAGTCAGCTGCACTGTTTGTATGGTGCATTGCACAGTTAAATGCAAATGTGATGGGAGAGTAACACAATTTTTTGTGGTTTCGGCTCTGTACTCCAGCTTTAAGTGTACACACATCCATCTCAGGTGATCCATTTAGGAATTGCAGCCCTTTTTACACATAGCTCCGAATTGTAGGGGACCAAAAGTAATTGGACAAATTAACATAATCTGAAATAATAATATTTACATAGTACTTGGTTGCAAATCCTGAAGTCTTTGACCCATAGACCTCACCAATGCCGAGTATCTTCCGTGGTGACTCTGCCAGGCCTGAACTGCAGCTATCTTCAGTTCCAGTTCATTTCTGGGGTGTTTTGCCTTCAGTTGTGTCTTCAGTAAGTGAAATGCGTTTTCAGTTAGATTCAGCAAAGAAATGTAGACCCCTAACCGACAGAACCTTCCTGTACGCTGGGTGATGCAATTGCAATTACATGTTGACATATGGGCCTACCAGCCACAGTCGTCACTGCCATGCTCTTGTTTTGATCTGAGACCGTGGGGCTCATGCACACACATAGTGCCTTAACCCGAATAACCACCTGGTTACCCATCAACCCCTGAACTAAAATGAGTGAAGGAGTGTGTTTTTAAGATGAGCTGAAAAGTGGAGCATAATTATATTTATGACTGAAAACAGCACATTTGGAAAAAAATGTATAAGAACAGTTTCATTGTTGGTTGAAGCCAGAGGAACCAGCAGCAAAAACCATAATGTCTCTCACATACTGGCTCAATGACTGAGTGAGCAAGAACACCAGTACTGTATGTGCTTTTCTTGTTAACTGATGAACAGATCAGCAAAATAGTCAAAGCCACTGAACAGGGTTTACTTAGTTAGGGATCAAGCATTATCTAGAGCAGGGGTGTTCAATTTTGTCTGGAAAGGGCTGAGGATGGGTGTAGGTTTTTGTTTCAAACCAGCACTAAGAAACTTGATTCTACTTATCAAGGTCTTGATTGAAGACCATGATTACTTAGTTGAATAAGGTGCTCTGCTTGAACCCAAAGCTGCACCCACCCCTTTTCAGATAACATTGGACACGCCTGATTGAGAGCTTTTCTAAAAGTCTGCACATGCCTTTAAATGTACACAAATGTCATTGGATACTGTACGTACGGCTTTTGTGTCATGCTTCTTGGTTCAGGGTGTGGGGAAATTACACTCAGAGAAAGGAAAGGTGAATTGACACTGATGGATTGACATGTCCAGAATTCAGTAAGAAATTAGTCTATGAGTCAGACATTAGCCTGAGACATCTGGGATTCCCTGGTAAGCCTTGTGGAGTCAGTGCTTAGTCTTGACCAATAGGCCACTGAAGCCAGTAGGGAGAGTTATTATGATCTATTGACCTGGATTGTTTGTGCCTGAAATGTATGTTATTGTGTGACGTGGCCTGGTCCCAACAACTGACTAGAGAGAAACAATTTGTTACAGACAGACCTGGCATCACATCTATGAAACCCATACTGTACCATATGACACCCTGCCTTAGATTAAAATGAGTGATAGCTAATGCAGTGTTTGCATCTACGTGTAGTGTTTGTAGTTCAAAGAATTGTGAATGCTATCACAGCTCTTGGAATGTCCTTGGATTCAGTCATTTCATTTACTGGATAAAGGTGTGGGAACTGGAGTGAATACTGTATGTTGACCTCAGTGGGAAACCTCAAAAGCTTCAGTGCAAAGGTAACGTGCACACACTGTGAGATTAAAGGATCACCTCCTGACAGCTTAAGCCACAATATCGCAAAAGAACAAACGTGTTTTTTCTTTCCGCTTTCATGCCAATCTGCAGGACACTATAGGAGTATATGCTGCACCCTGACTTGAGGTGTGTGTTTCTGTTTGCGCCTTTTAATGTTTGTGTGGGCGTACTTGTATGCTTGTGCATGTGCTTGTGTTTGTGTGTGAAGGAGATAGAGTGGGAAAGAGAGAGAGAGGGAGAGAGCTGGGAGGGGGGCTTGATATACAAACTGATTGTTTCTCAGTATGTATAAAGAGGGGTTATGAGGGTTGAACTCAGACCTGGATGTCTGGGCCTCCTGATTATCAGTCTTATCAATGGTGCTACAGACAGCTTCTGTGTGACAGAGATAATGCTCTTTACCAATGCCCCATCCTCCCCCTCCTCACACCTGCCCTGACACACATCTTTCCCATGCAATGCCAACATAGACATCCCACTGACATATCCACCTGAAATCGAGGGACAGGCTTCTTCCCAGCATTTGTGAGGCTGGGGCAGCACCAGGGTAGAGACATAGAGGACTGAGGGGTGGAAGGATGAGCAGAACCAGAGGCACCTGCAAGCTCTCCCTGAAATCATACTACATAGTACATTTGTGTCCTGGATAAGTAGGATAAGGAGGCCGTTTTCAGAGTATGACATGAGAGGTAGGTGGCTTTAGCAGGAGCAAGAGAAAGATAAGGGAGATACAGTATTGGCTATTTGAATAGTGATCCTCTGTTCACACATCTACACTGTCAGGGTTCATCATCTGCTGTAACTTACAGGGCAGTCTGCCTGAATGTCCAGGAGCTCATGTGATAACATGATAACAGGAACTCATCATGTTCCTGGTTTGTTGTAACTGTGATTCATGAACTTCCTACCTGTCTGTTTAAGCTGCTGGATATTTACTGAAGCACTTTGCCATATTGTATGTATAAGTCATTTGTGCACGCATGTATTTTTTGTACTCCCATTTCTTTGTTTCTATTGCGATATGGCCAGCTGATTATGGAGGTCTTTTTCAGAATACTGAGAGGATGTGTGCTTTGATTTCAGTCAGAGCGAGAGAGAGAGGGGGGGGGGATAAGTGGTGGCACAGATCCCATTAGTACTGCATCTGTCTCTTAGACAGGCACTCTGATTTATGGGTTTAGAGGAGAATAACCTGCCAATCCTAGTAGACAGGCTTTATCTCCTTTGCCCAAATTTCTGTCTGGCCAGACTTCCTGCTGTTCTCCTCCACATCCTCCACCCCTTTTTGCGCAAACCAGGCACATTTACATGAGAACTCATCATGTGACACATTGTTTCCATGGTAATGATAAACAGATCAAAATGTTTTGGAACAGAACATGTTGAAGCTTTGTATTCTCTCTGTAATAAAATCAGACACACCCACACCCACACAACATTAATAGAAGAATAAGATTATATCAGATATCTGTATTACCTGTAGATTATGATCTTTTCCTGAGGCATGCGTGCACCCTGCCACAGTTAAATTACCAGTTCCCCTCACACTCACAGGCAGGTGCGTTTACCCTCCACACATTCATAGACAGGCGTGCTCAACACTGAGCTTGGGGTGAACCTACCATCATATCTGAGATCAATGCACAAAACATACAGCTGTTCTAACCAAGGTCAGAGGATTCATTATTCTTTATATTATACTAAAGGCTTGGTCTAAAATGAGAAGTTATTATCTATCTACGACCATTGACAGGTTGGATTTACATGACATGGATCTGAAAGCCTTACAAAGTAAAGAGACACTTGTACATATACAGTACATTAAGGATGAGCTGTAGTTATACTTCCCTTTTATTGTGTGGTATGGTGGCAACAGTTAACAAGACACGGCAGTCCTTTCACACTGTGCTTCAATAAACAGGCATACAAGTGTGAGACAGCATAAGGCCCTTTTAACACCATTTTAAACTATATGGACCTATGGCATTTTGTTTCAGTTTATGGGCATGTGATGTGGCATACACTATAAGCCCACAAATGTATGCTATATGAACATGTGACATCATATAAGGTTAAAAGGTACTATAAATAAATTAAAGGAAATAATTTCAATGTGGGCATAAACAATAAATCTGAATGAATTCAAATGAAATAATTTGCTTTCACATGGACATGTTTGATGTGTTTAACCTTGAAAGTTTTGTAAAGTGCTTATAAAAATATTACATTTTAATTCTATTTGTGTGGAAATAAATATTAAAATACATTTGATTCCCAGATAATGTTGTGATACGTGAAATACTGCTCTAGCAGACTGGTTTTGACAACAGGTTTAATTACCAGCATTCAAAGCTAGTAAGCAATCCTACTTGAACAGTTTGCTGAATTTTCATTGATCAGGGATGGCTATGACCACCAAGAGAACCAATGTACTTTACGCTATGATTTAGCCACCAGTAAACACTCCGCCCATTGAGCAATTTGTGACGATAGCGGTTCTCTCCTTATCTCCCCCAGTGCACAGCCTCTCTGTCCATTACAAGAAACCCACTCCCAGCACCCCCAGATAGCTTTGGTGGAATACAAATATGGAGTGAGATAAAAATAATGTATTTTTAGCTTTATTACAGATCAAATTCATCTTCTGCAACCTTCACTGCAACACAGAAAACACACCCAAAGCTGTTGTTGGGCTGTATGCTTTGTCCCTGCTACCACCCACCCTCACTCCCACACTGACTGCTCCACTCAGCACCGGAGCTTCCTGAAAAACACGTTGGTACTCCTCTCTCCTGTCTGTCATAAGTACAGGGTCCACCAGATCATCGGCCATCTCTGAGGGAAGCATCTGCCATTGGAGCATGAACAATGACACAGCAAATGGGCCACCTCCCCAGACCATATCTGCTGTACTTCCTGTCAGTCCAGTACCTCTGTCTCTTCAGATGTATACATGTTATTGTTATCCACCAGAGGTAGAAAGAGAGAGCGAGAGAGAGAGAGAGAGAGAGAGATACTAAAGAGATAATGAGAAACAGAGAAACAGAATGATATTGAAAATAGATGGAGGGAGATAAAGGAGAGTGAGATGGACTAGTTGGGCTGAAAAAGTAAGAGGAAAAGGAGGAGGGATATTCATCATAAGAGCAGACAGACAGTTGGAAGAGGGCACAAAATATATTATGTGAGGAAAGAAAAGTCAGAATATTGAGATGAAAATCTAAAACTGACCACCAACCACTAGGGGGCATTGCATACCTTGTATGTTTTAATGCACAGTTCCATTTCAAAAGTAACACTGTTCATTGCCTGCTTTCACTATAATATGCCGCCATACTGACAAGTCATTCAAGCGTGTCAGTATCTAAGAAAGCCAAAACTAGCAGTCTCGTAAAAGAGGGCTTTTGGCTTTTGTGGAATGTCCGTTTACACCAATTGTGTACTGCCTTTTATGTTAACAGACACAAGGGTGTTCAGCAATGAATTCTAGTCCTAGAGGCAGGATTAATCTATGTATAAGGTTTCAGTGTTTGCATTTCCGATTAAAATGTTTAAGTGCAGGACAGCTTTGGCACAATTATAAGAATCATGTGGAGATATGAAATAAATGAGTTGCAAGAAGTAATAGATCACATGCCTGCTCATCGGTCATACTGTACATTGGAGAAGGGAAATATCACATGCTGATATCAAAGCATAAGAAATATATGATAGGAAATTCTTCTGAATACTGACCGTTTACTTTTCAATATAGAGACAGTACTTGCCAAACTGCATGATAGTGAAAAATAATTTACTGATTCAGTTACCTTTCATAGATTCCATGTTGATCAATAAATATTCCTAAGAATTAGGTGAACAGTCATTCAATATACCAATGCATAAAAATATGACTCTTACCAAAGAAAAAAAAAAAGAAGATAATCACAATGCTGCATAAGAATCACATTACATTCATTTAATAAAATATGTAATTTAATACGTTCTCAGTCACATCTTTTAGATTCCCGCCCAACCCCCCCTCCCCTACAGGGAGTAGGAAGGAAATAGTCACAATACCCATAGCGTGTGTGAGTGTGTGTGTGTGTGTGTGTGTAGGGCCACTGTTTAGGGGGGTATAACCAGGTACGTTGTCCTGAGCCCTAGAGGAGGGGGGGGCCCAATGTGTACGAACGTGTAGGCTTGGGAATTTTACCCGGTGGCCCTGTATGTGTGTGACGGCAGTGAGAAAGACAGAAAGGGTGAGTGGATAGAAACATATTGAATAGAGAGATGAGAACTGACAGAAGCCGTGTATGTGAGAATCAAAGGGAGTGGGAGGCTGGCAAAATGGCTATTGTCATTTTCTTGCTCTGTTTTGAAATGTTACATGAGTCATGCACGAGACACACATCTGAAACATAAATAAAGGAAAGATTGGAGATTTGGGGAAGTTACCAGAAACAAAATCTATTCTTACATCAGAGGGAGGTGATAAAACTGGCAGTGAAATAAATCTGAAAACATCCTCATTCCACTCAAGATAACCTTTGTCATCTCTGATTCCTGCAGAGAAGAACCGTTTGATGCCATCACCCGCATATCCCTTTGTAATAGCCTGTCTATTTGACCCAGAAGCAAAATTCTCTCAACCATCCTTTCATCAGACTGAAGGGAGTAAAGGAGATGTTGCATTCTCTCTCACAATTGTTTCTCATGACAATTGAAGTATAACCTTTCACTCATCCAGACTATTCATAACTGGTGACAACTGTCAATCTAACATCACTGCTCTTGCACCTGCAGCAACAGGACTTTCCTGGCTTACGCGGCTAGCCCATTCTCTCATCATAACTTCCCCATGCACATTTCCTTTTCTAGAATATGCATTCTACTTGTGACTGGTCTCCAACCCTGCAAGCCTCTGTTAGACTTTGGCGACCTGGTCCGTGAAGTCCGCAAGCACCTCTCAGACTGTGGTGATCTGGTCAACCACTCGTGTGCTGTCCACCATCTCCACGCACTCGATCTCGTCCCTGCTCTCCACCCCTTTCTTCTCTTTCCGCTTCTTCTTGGAGGGCGGCAGGAAGGTCAGGAGTACAGGCAGAATGGCCAGGCAGTGGAAGAGGGTGATGAAGGCGGTGAGAAAGAGGCACCGGAACAGGGTGCCAGTGAGGTTGGAGGGCACGGCGGCCAGGGGCAGCAGGGCGGCGCCGTGGCACAGGCAGCTCTGCAGCACGGGCACGCCGTGGCGCTCCAGCGCCAGCTTCACCCAGCGCGTGCGGGTGCACTCACGCCCCAGAGCGAAGGTGGAGAGCAGCGGGCCGCACGAGTCCACGGCGTAGTTGACGCTGTGGATCAGGCACAGCACCGAGACGCAGTCCAGCTCCACCCTCCACAGGGTCATGAACCCGATGACGCCAAACTCCACCGAGGCCGCGGTCACCGTCAGCCACACGTTGACCAGCGAGTCGGCCACCAGGAAGGCGGAGAAGAAGAGGAGGAATAGGGCGGCGATGCAGGAGTTCTTGAGCGGGGCGCCCACCGAGGAGGCGTAACGGTCCATGTAGACGAAGGAGGGGTTGAAGATGATGAACTTGATGCGGGAGGTAAGCGAGAGCTTGCGCAGGGTGTCCAGCAGGACGTGCATCTCCTCGCGCTTGTTCTCTGTGGTCTTGGCCACCAGGAACATGCGGGAGGCCACCACGTCCACCTCACTGTCCGCCAGGCGGCCGAAGATGATGTCGTCTGAGAAGTGCAGGAACTGCGGCTGCTTGAGGAACCCGGAGCGGAGGCGCTCGGTGAAGTCGCGCTTGGGCAGGCTGGTGCTCACATTGAGGCTGCGCAGGTAGCCCAGGTAGCTCTCGAACCATGAGATTCTCTCAAAGCCCTTGGTGTACTCCAGCAGGTCTTCCTGCACGCTGGCGTTCCAGTACTCGATGGACTCGTAGATGTAGAAGCCGATGACGGGGCTGTAGCTGCTGAAGTACTTCTGCTGGGCCTTGGTGTAGGTGATGGTGCTGGTCTCCGTGGCGACCACTCCGCTGAGGTCTGAGCCTTCGCTCACCTGCAGGTAGCCCATCAGTGCGAAGGAGATATAGACCAGGTAGAAGAGGACTACAAAGGGCTTGACGTAGGTGTTGGTGATCCACCCGCAGTAGTAGCGCTTCATGAAGGCCACCAGCAGGTGACTCTCGTATGTGCGCAGGTCCCCCAGCTCAGATGCCTCTTCGTTGAACTGCGTGTACATGAGGAATCGGTACCAGGCCGGCTTCTGGAGCAGCAGCTCGGGTTTGGGCACTTTCTTGCAGAAGAGGCTGTGCTGGTAGTTGTTCTCCATGTAGCCGGTGAAGACCAGGTTGGAGCCATAGAAGGTGATGATGTAGAGGTAGTTGAAGAGCACAGAGATGCAAGTGTTCTGGCAGAAGAGGCGCACAGCCTCGATGTTGGTGAAGGGGCTGGCGCCTATGCCGAAGGTGACCAGGTACAAGGCAGTGCTGGCGGTGAACGGGAGCATGCAGTCCGAGAACACTGCCGCCACGCGCTCCTTCACGTGCTGGTCCTCCCGTGTCCGTCGCCATGATGACAGCATCTCAAAAGTCCCGAGCAGCCCATGACCTGGTAAGAAGCAGAATATATCTTGAATATACAGTATATTCAAGAAGCATAATATCAGAATATTTCTTGCATATTCTGATATTGTGTGGAGATTCTGCACTTGCAGCAGTTCTGCACTTGAGATTTCACATATAATACGAGAACATTTTTTTCATTTTACCAATTTACACACACACACCACACACAAATAAACAAACAAACAAATCAAGGAAAATGTTATGGCAATGGCAGCACTCGACTGCACATACTCAGGCAATGGAAACTACAGAGCTGCAGTGGGATCATGTTAGAGCACAACTGGAATCATACAGGCAGCAGGGATGTTGGACAGTGTAAGAACAGCATCATTCTCCCCTTTTTAATTTTCATTTTTTGTCAAGTGCCCTGGGATGTACGCATTAAGAGCGCAAAATAGGAGCTTGTCCCTGCCCCCAGCCTCCCCTTCCCCTAGTCCCCCCTGCCCCCAGCTTGAACTGCCCCCAGCTTCCCCCTTCCCCAGTTTGAACTGTCCGCAGCCTCCCCTTCCCCCAGTCCCCCCAACCCCAGCCTCCACTTCCCCTCGTCCCCCCTGCCCCCAGCCTCCCCTTCCCCCAGTCCCCCCTACCCCAGCCTCCCCTTCCCCCCGTCCCCCCTGCCCCCAGCCTCCCCTTCCCCCAGTCCCCCCTACCCCAGCCTCCCTTTCCCCCAGTCACCCCTGCCCCCAGCTTGAACTGCCCCCCAGCTTCCCCTGCCCCCATTCACCACGCATTCTACACTAGCACGCAAGCCCATTCGCGGATGAATGCGCCTGTGAGAAATTGATTCTTAAATGAATGGCTTCTGGCATGTAGAGATAAGTGCTATTGTACTGGTGGATGGTCCTTGTACTGTAATTACTACAGCACATTTTTATTAGCATCTTACTTGAGCTATGTCTGCTCTGTATCCCTGCAGCCAGGGATATGAGGTCAGCTGACCCTCTGGAGGGATAACAACCTTCCAGGCCCTGCCAGCACTAGCCCTCTGAATGTATCCTCTCTTTGAAACCCAACTGACCTCTAAAACACCCACACTCACTTCACCCTCACCCACATCCAGGGCATTGCTGAGTGGGGGGGCGGGGGGCAGGGGGGGGGAGTACCCCTGGGTCATCACTTTTGTGTAATTAGAATAAGGTTCCAAAGATTTCAGTGTATCTTCTATATCCCTTGTAACAGGAATATGTATTTATATGAATACTGTAAGATGGTTCTCCCTGAAGGATAAATGACAAAAAGAGGTTTAAAAATACCCACGGACCATCACTTTAATATAAGACCATTACTTTAATATTGGCTCTAAGATGTCCTTTATGAAGGATGGATTTTTGCAAGATCTTTAAAAAATTACATTGCCCTCTAATAAACTCTTTCTTCTTCCCAGACCTTCTACCACTTCTCATCCCCCCTGCCAGAGCAGTCAACTACTGCTGCTCACAGCAGGGGTGGAGCTAAGAAGGCATAACAGGGAAAGATTTTCTAGCCACAAGTAGATCTAGGGGGCCCCTAGAGGTGGAGTGGGTATGTGTGTATGTATGTGTGTGTAGTGGGGGGGGGGGGGCTTTCAGCATAAATACTTTTTAGATCCGTCCCTGGCTCACAGATGAAGCATGCAGTGTAAATGGAGCTCATGAATTAATGAATCACACACTGGAAACTCAACCTGAGGGGATAAATGGGTGACTGAGTGAATGAATGAAATACTCACTTACTGTAGCATGACACGCAGGTTCAACAAAATGGCTGAATGGATAAATGGATGTAAGAAAGTGAAGTCTGAGTCTCACCCAGCATGATGAAGGGGATTCCCAGGAAGGTAGAGTTGTATTTGCCACCGGCGAGGTTGATAATGCCAGCAGAGGTGAGGGTAGCCAGGCCGACGCTGACCAGAGCCAGGAGCCCCAGCCAGGGCTTGGTCCGTACGCAGTCCCTCATGGAGCAACACAGTACGGCCAGCGAGACGCACAGGCACAGGCTGACCAGCAGAGGGCACTCCGACACCTTGGTGGTCTTCTGAAAGTCCCGCTGTGGGGAGGAGGAGGTGAAGGGGTACAGGGTGATCTCGGGGTGGCTAGCCTGATAGCGCTCCAGGGCGCGGCAGAACTGCGCCTCCCAGCGCGTGGCCACCATGTCGTTCAGGGGGCTTGCCGCCTGCAGGTGGTAGGTGAGCTGCAGCGCCCGGGCAGAGCGGACGCTCTTGCGCCCCCCCTGTTGCACCCCGCCCAGCTGGTGCCCGATGTACGCCTCGCGGCCGTCCTGCAGCGTGGTGATGGGATAGCGCAGGGGCGGGGCGGTGCGGTTGGAGGCCCACGCCGCCCGTAGCTCCTCCAGCACGTGCAGGATGTCGTCCACGATGCAGCTGCTGTTGTCGTCCAGCAGGCAGAGGTGGGCGAACGTGTAGTTGAAGCCCAGCACGTGCACCTGCATCATAGTGACCGCACTGTGGAGCTGGAACACAGAACACAGGAGCTTTAAAATCAACCAGCCCCTCTTCTAAGAGCTACCCTTTGTGAGGCAGGGAGGGGCAGAAGACAAGGTCTCTCCTTCAGATGTTTTGGTGCTCAAAATGCAAAACATCGACTGGAAAGAGAGGGACCTTGAGCCTGTTTGCACCTGCATAAAAAATTAGGCAGACCTAATCTATACTTCTCTTTCTCCCTCTCAACATGTCAATCTATCCTCTCTTTTCATATCCATTCCTCTGCTTTCTTCATGAATTCATCTTCCCTCTCTGTGAAAATAAGAACCTTATGCAATAAGGCTTAATTATGCACATTTTACACTTCTTTGGGATGCTGAGGAAAACAGAAAGGTGACTCATCCCGTAGCTAGCCACCTTCATATGTGGGAAAATCATTATCTCTGTTGACAATGGCCTCTGACAAGGCAATGGGGAGCTACACAACATTTTTCCCAGACTGCCTGTGAGCAATAGACTCAACACTCCAAGGTCGAAGTCCATTTCGATTCAGTAAATTCTGAAAATTATTGAAATTTCAATCAATTCACTGAAAAAATATTCAAATAACATTCATGGGTTTAATGTCAGTTTAATTCCTGAAAAGATTTGAATTGGAAATGGAATGTACTCAAAACAGAGCTACACCTTTATCAAACGGTCACACACCTGAGCATTGGGCTGACTGCAGTGGTGCATCACCAAACTAAAGAAAAGATACCCGTTTCTTATGTCTGAGCTCTTTAGGTTACCTTGCCATCCAACAACAGCAGACTATTTTAATATTATTGCGTAAAGATTTTGAAGGTCTTTGCTCTTGGCAGTCTGTAAAAAGATATCTCCGATTTCTTGTTGAATGTCCCATGGTCTTTCGGATTCAAATATTCAAGACAATTACATAAAGTGCTAAGCATATGATACACATAAAAACATGGAATTTTTAGAAAGATGACCTCGCTCAAAGCCTATTTGAGAACATACAGTAGCCTTTGATCTCGGTAATTAATTGAACCAAGAGTTATGGTTTTTTTGTTGGTGGCTGAGGATGGGGAACCTCCAACAGCTCCAGTACAAGATGTTGTAGGCAGGATTATAAAGCCCTGGTAGACTTTTTTGGCACCAGCATTGAAGCTGGTTGTTTTTCCTTCCATGTGCATCTGAAGGCTTAACTCATTTGAGAACATGTTGGCGGTCTTCATGGTTAAAAAGTGCTGCAACTTCTGTTCCCAGAGTTTTGTTCTGTTTGCGGCACCCTCTGAAGAGTACTGCAGGAGAGCTGAGGTTGGATCGTCAAATTTTCTTGAATCAAATCCAGATGAACTTTGATCTACAAAGCTGCATCACTTGGAGGATGAATAAATGAAGATAGTTACAGGACAGAAGCAGCTGTACGTACTGAACGAGCCTCTTCCTCAGGAGTAGGGGCACCTGGTGTGTCTCAGTCACATAACCTGCAGGGATTTCAGCTAGTGTTTTAATTGTTACTAGTGCAATCCTCCAGGACTCCCTGTAGGCACTCGAAGGGCACAGTGAAATGGCTAATGAGTGGCTAATTCTGACATTTATATAAAAAACTGTATCTGACTTAACACAGGGAGGGTGAAAGGAAGGAAAGTGAACATGGATGGCACATCAAATGCACAAAATACGAAAAGCATTTTTTTAGGTAATGAGAGCAACAGTACCCGTTATGTATGTGTTTGAGTTATGTAACTGCTCTCATTTTAATGTATTTACTAAACCTAAACTAATATGTTTCAAAATACTGCATGTCCACTCTCCCAAATAATCACTCTTAATTTAACATGCGACTGTTGCTTGCAAACATCCCCGTCAATACTCGTCTGTGCTAAATTAGAGGTAATTACTTTATGAACATAGGGGAAGTACAACCAAGAGGTACAATCAAAATAATTTTTTGAAACATGGTTTAATAAAAAAGCTTGTTTGTTGGCAGAAGAAAGTGAGAAAATGTGAGAAAACTGAGACAAACTGGTGGTCCTACTCATAAGGTCACACCATTGTTTTGTTCTCTTTTGCTAAGACAGGAGACATGAAGCTATCACTTGATAGCCTAATCTGGTTTAAAAAGGAGATTTGAAGGTTACTGAGCCAGACAGGTCAGCATCTATTCTGTATTGGCACTGAGGTATTTTGTGGAGGGCTACAGAAATGCGCTTTCCCCTGGGTGTGCAGGGCTTCCAGTCTCAGAGTTTCCATTTTTCAGGCAAACCAGAATCTTTTCTGACCATAACCCCTCACCCTGGGGACATTATACTCTGCTTTTGTTGTGGATGGAACAAAGAGATTACTTTTTTAAAACGGATCCCATTTTTAAACTTCCAATTTCATAACAACAAAAAAGAAAAAGGATGTCACAGTTAGCAAGAGGGGTAAAGGTCTTGCCATCCTGGAGGCATCTGAATAAAAGCTGCATTAGTGATTGTGCTAGTGACCCCAGTGGAGGATCCAAGGAGTGCTGCAAGCAGGTTTAAGCCATATACACCCTCCAGTTATCTTTCCTTAATTGGAAATGCCATAGTTAATACAATTGTTTGCAATACTGAGTAACACTTCTTTTGTTTTGAAGTAAAGTACAAATTTACAGACTTCATCTGACAATTTGAAAAGTGCAAAGTCCATATTATTTTCCATACCATACATGACACAACCCTATCATAATTAAAATGCAAATGAAATACATCAAGCCAGAAGGTCCCAGGTTTGAATCCCGTGTGGAAGTTTCTTTTGCCCATAGTTCGTGTGTTTTTTCTCCCGGGGTTTCCACAGTCCAAAAACATGCAGGTTAGGCTAACTGGAGACTTTAAGGTTGCCTGTAGGTTTGAGTGAATGGTACATGGGCCCTGCAATGGATTGGTGACCTGTCCATAGTGTATTCCTGCCTCTTGCCCAATTCATGCAAGGACAGGCCCCAGAAATAGCTACAGTAGTAATTCCAGTACTGTAATTGTTATTACAGTAAACATACTGTGTATTACAACAACTTATAAGCTAATTGCTGACAGGAAGTTACTGTAAATTTTATCATATTCCTAATTCAGTGTAGCTAATTAATAGCTGTTAATTTTACGTAGGCCTACATTGACAATAAGTGAGCAGTTAATAGAGAAATCTGAGGAAAAAATGATTTATTCTTATTTGTTCAATTTTATGAGGGTATTTCAAATACGTGTTGCTTCTTTTTCTATATTCTCAATTGTGTTATTTTTTACAGTGGTTAATTACATTGTATAATAAGAAAATCAAAGACATAGCTGTATACAGCCTTAAAATACCTCGTACCTCCAGAATTTGATCGACGTGATGCTGGTCCAATACGTTCCCCCGGCCTGTGGTGACAATCACCCTGCCGTATCTCCCTGGAGTCTGGAGATCTGAATAAAGAGTGTGTTTGGATCTGTTGACAGGGAACAAGCTGTCCACCAGTTTGCCCTCTATTTTGGCCAGACTGTGTTTGGGGGCCAATAGGTGCTCCATGTTTTCTTCGACGCGATAGCGGCTGAAACTGGCTCCCAGCAGGATGGAGACGAGCACCGGAGCAGATAAGAAGAACACCGGGTGGTTGGCTACAAAGTGGCCGAGTTTGTAGAAAGACGTCCTCAGCCCTTCACGCAAAACCTGCCGCAACATTCTAGACTGCAGCCACAACGGGAGGGAGAGGAAAGGCCTGCGGGATCCGAGCCTCTCCCACCGCCGAGACACCACCATCGGGGGGTTCTATCATAGGGAAACCCGATATCAGAGTGTAAAACGCAAGGCCTAGCGGTGCCTTGAGTAAGATCAGTTCCTCTCAAGTTTCCGTGGTCAGGCACTGCCACATTTTGATTATTGGCAGCATGCTTATTCTCCTGCACATCCCCAAAATAAATAGCGAATTACCTATCAAAAATATAGCTACGAAATTACTGAAGAAAATCTGTAAGACGTTGTATCCAGTTGTATTTACATTACGTATATTACCAAAACATACACACAATTTTTATAGTAAAAAGTAAGACCGATTTTGTCGCTAAAATGTTATTATATATATATATATATTTAAACGGGAAAAAACGCAGGAATCCAGGCAGATACGTAAGAGACTCTTTAAAACCGATGTCAGAGGCGTACACAATTACTGTTGCAAACGGTAAGCGTTCCAAAAAAATATATAGGCGATGAGGAAAACAGAATGCAGAAAAGTGTCACGACTGTTTTATGTCGGCTATATTTGCCGAATATGTAATCACTTATACAAACAACTATTCAGTCAAAAAGAGCAGAACACCATAGGGTACAACACATTTAGTACACTAAAACATCGCTGCGATCTTCATACTGAAGTTTACAACGTTGACATACGACCAGTCACGTCGCTGCACATTTCTCGCTGTGTCATATAATCATTTAACATCTCCTGAACGCGCACTTAATACAGCCCTATCAACAAATCCATATTTTTCCATACCAAATAATGAAACCTGACTGATGTAAATGATACGATGTAGACAACTGATCAATTCGCATTGTCAACCTCACTTGCTCCAGAAAATAACAAAAGAATACCTCGGCAATGCACTGGTTTGGCGCATCAATTGCGGTTTTCCACCAGCATCACCCCGTTCATATGGATGACTGTATAAATAGCTAACAATTTCACGTATTTAATCTTTTTTTTGTTGTATTGCACATATTTAGAAGAATCGTCGTCCACTTAATGTAGAAGTTGATTTAGTATTTAACACTTGAGCAAAATTCCGCGCAACTCAGTCACGAACCAGCCTACACAGGTGCGTTCCTTTCACTGGTGTGATTATCCCGGCTATTCCTCTGCGTCGCGTGTTTGTTAGCAGGCTATGGCAGGGTTTGCGACGCATCTCGGCAACCTTCTGTCCTCGGCACACATCGTGCGATTGTTTCAAAGTGACTGGAAATCCCTTTGTCTTGGTCTTCAGACGGTATGCACGGCTTTTAAAGGAAGTATTTAACCAGACCGCTTTATGCGAAGATAAATCGCTGGAAATAATGTTTGTGATACGCCGTTGTACTCCGCCTTACTTGTGGTCAACGATGGGAGTGCGGATTTTTGTGTATGTTTATGTTCTTGTCGATATAATCCTTCCATCGTTGCCGGTGCTGTCTGGCAAGCCAAGTGCTGAATCAGTCTTGCACGAGAGCTGGTATTTTGCCTCAAACAGTGTGTTGCATCGAAAGGAGGACAAGATCTTGAATGCTCTTTCTACCCTTGCTGTCTTTAGTGCATTCTACTACACACATCCGGGCGGTGTGGATAGATTGACCGAACACTATATATTTATTTACTGTATGGTTGTGTTTATCTCTATACTTGAAGTTGAACCTCTTCTGTAGCACCCCCTTTTTTGACACAAGCATGACAATGACATACCCAAAATAAAATGGTTACTATTCTTGATTACAGGCAGAATCCTGGTCTCATCTGAAAGGTAACCCTTGGAAGTTTGTTTTCCCAAGAAAGAATTCCTCCAAATATTACTGAAACAAATTAACACAGTGGACATGAAAGTTTTTTTTATTTTTTTTAATCATCTGACTGAAATGTTTTAATGGATACAGCTGCTTGTGGGTGTTCTTGGGGGATTTAGAACAAAATGGAGCCACAGCCACAATGCTGGACAAATGTTGGTTCATATTTTATGACAATGCCACATAAATTAGCATTCTGCATTGGTTTTTTTTAATAAGCTATGTTTAGGCAGGTTTCCAAAATTTGGAGGCTCCAAAATGACACTTGGTAACCAAATTATATTATGGGTCTTTGGAAGTGTGAAATACTACATATCGCATGCCGTATTCTCATTGAGGAAGTGTACTGTACTGAAATTAGCTTGCTTTCCCATTTCTTGTCACCATCCACCTCTCGCTACCCCCCCCCCCCCCCCCCCCTCCCCTCCCCCACTCCACCTCCCTCTCCTTGCTCTCACCTCTGGCAGCAGGAGGTCGGAAGATTGTTTAAAATAACTATATTAGCTATCTAGTTTACTAATCCAGTGATTTAAGTTTTTGTCAAATACCCCATCTCCATCAACACGTCAAACACATCACACAATTTCACGTGCCACATGTATTATTAAGTCAGGCCTACTATGTATAAGCATACTGAATAATAATAAAAATATTTTGAGAATGTGCATAGACGTTCACTGATATAAAATGAGATCAAGCCCTTCATTGAAATGTCTTCTGCTGTGGAGTCAAAGCTGTTATTACTGTCCTCAAATATATTCACTCCCACAAGTGATAATTTCCAAGGCCTGCAAATGCCTCCAAAGCCTTCTGTTTAGACTTAGGCATTGAAAAATAAATTTCTGTTCTAAAACAACAACCTTCTTAGGCATAATCTCAAGAACTTTTTTTCGGGTCATAATATTTTCAGGGTATGTTTTTGAGACTAAAAACTGCAATGGATTATGTTCGCTGGACCTTTGCTACGATAAGGATATCGACTTTTTTGTGAATCATGCTGTCTGTGGATTTTCAAAATGCACAGTGAGTTCCATAATGTTTGGGACAAATATATTTTTTAATCTTGGTTTGGCTCTGTACTCCACAATTTTAGATTTGTAATCAAACAATTCATGTGTAGTTAAAGTGCAGATTTTATTTAAGGACATTTATACTCTTTGGTTTCACCATGTAAAAATGACATATCCCCGGATAAGATGCTTCTGTTCACTTCAAAATTAATTCTGCTGCTGCTATCAGCAGTTACGTCATCAATCAATATAAGTGAGTCATTACCTATGGCAGCTGTACATGCCCAAAGCATGATTTGTCACATTGATCTCATTTTTCATTTCAGAATTTCTCTCTGGGCGATGCAGGGTATTTTTAGATTTGGGAAATTGTTTGGAAAAAAATCGGTATCAGTTGAAAGAAATTTTTAAAAACACAATGCAAATGCATATAAAAGACAGCACCATTTGGAACTCAAAGCATTTGACTACTATCCATTCATCATCTATACCCGCTTATCAAGGTCAGGGTCGCAAGGGGTGCTGAAGCCTATCTATTGTGCATTGGGCAAGAGGCAGGAATACACCCTGGACAAGTTGCCGATCTATTTCAGGGTACACACACCATTCACTCATACACACATACCTATGGGAAACGTGGAGTCCATTTAGCCTATCTGCATGTCTTTGGACTGTGGGGGAGACCCACATGGACAAGCAGAGAACATGCAAGTTTCACACAGAAGGGCTCAGGCCCCAGATTCTAACCCAGGAACTTCTTGCTGTGAGGCGATAGTTTTTACCCTGTAACTACTAAATTATTGCAAAAGAAAGTATCCTACAAACCCTCCCTTGATGGCAGAGGATAAGATGTTGAGATGGTTCATTTCCTTGCAGGGGGGGAGGGGGGGGAGCATAATATTTTCAGACCCATACACCACAGCCATTCCTAAACTGACATAAAATAAGGTTCAGGAGATGTTGCAGAATTGAGTTTTAAGAAAAATGTAACAAGTTTGAAGCCTTGGAGAGGTATTGAGCTAAGTACCAGAATAGCTTTATTTTTCAGCCTGTTGTATAAATGAATAATATGTAAGCCATGCAAGTCCCTCTGGACTGTATTGTATTGACTAAGCTAATTTAAAAATAGCATTTGTCGTTTGCAGGAATAAAGTACACGTAAGGAAAATATATAAGAAATAAGTAATGAATAATCTGGATCTTTGCTGTTTTTTTTATCAGAAATCATTCAGTTTTGAATTGATATCAGAAACATGTCCAAGATCACTTTACCCCAGTCTTTGGAAAGGGGACAATTGCCATTTATTAATAGATTGGCAGTGGTTTAGATGGAATCTGTGAAATGAATAACAATTGTTTTCCACATTGAGCTCTTGCATTCATTTTGGTAAAATTTGAGAATAAAAAAAAGAATTTTGTGAATATGTTCCTTGGATGCCACATTGGTTCACACAGTTGTTGCTAAGATTGGATTGTACAGTGATACAGGGCTCCATATGTGAGATGTGAACCAATCTTGTCTCTGCAGTGGTAGGTTATTTTAAATAATTGACAGGATCTATGAAAGTCAGACAGAATCTTGCATATTCCCAGGGGCCCTACACGTGGGATGATTAATGCATGTCTTTAATAAAGAATGCACAAGTATCTATATTAAAACGGCTATATCTCTCCCCAGTGAGAGGGGGTGGGGCCCTATTTAAGCCTTGGCCATTAGTGGGCCAGTAGTGTTTCCTTATTGGCAGAAAAAGAGCTCTGTAAATTGTTTCCACGGTAACCCAGGGCTGAAGCTGCAACCAGGGTTCACTTCCTTCTCCACAGAACCTGACGCACAGAACAGCTGTTCCCATGGAGATGAAGAACTAAGTATATGTTCAGTGAATGTCTTTGACTTTACATGTGCGTCTAGCACAGAATCTTCAAGATGATGCTGCTATTACCTCCCCTTCCATTCAAAGCCTTCCCATTTAAGAGCATTCTCTCTTAGATAAATGCAGGAGTGTCATATATATATATATATATATATATATATATATATATATATATATATATATATATATATATATATATATGACAACAGGAGATTTATCCTGAAGCTTCTCACCATCTGTGGGTCTACTGCCTTTATACCCACACAGACCCAGAAATGATTTGCTCATACGTCTTCTGTGTTCTTACTATTACCTGGTTGTGCACATTTGGTGCACAACCAGGCCTAAACCACAGGGATGCACACTTATTGCATATGAGGCTATTTGTACTATATACATGCAGGCAATTTTCAAACCATCTTATTAAAATATATTCCAAAGGAGGTATTAAATGTATGGTGACTGCTAATACAATTTGTTAGCCATGGTGAATTAGATTAGACCTCAGAATTCTCCGGTCTGGGAAATGTGTTTCAGAGGTCATGGGACATGTATATGCTTGACTTTCAGGTAAGGACTTAATTTCTTCTGGGTACAGTTCTCAGAGGTCTTGGGAAACACAGGCACCCTGTACTGGCTTCTGATGTATTGGGATACACCTGTGGTCTTAGGACATGTACAGTATTAGCCAGTATCATATCTAAGAGATATGCATCTCATATATGCACATTTATACCACAACTTGGATGAGTATGTGATTTTGATTGGTTGAGAGGTATTGATTATTTTCCTATATTTCACATGGCAAAATACTTTGCATAGCTATAAAGAAGTTCCAGAAACAATGACTTTATGACCATGCCATATTATTGTGCACAAGAAATCCAACATTCTAGTTATGTTATGGCCTGCTCTAAACATAGATAAACTTTTCAGCTACATAGCATCAAGAAATCTGAAAACATGTTTGCTTTGGAAAACATCCACTATAGGGAATATAAGTATTTTTATTCTTGGATTAATCAATAATTCATTGACCTTTCTGAAGAAGAAGGAAAAAAAAACCCATCATGGCCATTTATCTTGTATGTATCCATGCATATGTAAAAGTAACCATATCATTTGACTTGTATTGCATTCTTATTCATCACAGTCCAGAGGTAAATTGAGTTATTTTTGGAACATTGGGTACCTGGTGCATTACTTTGGGTTCTGACCAGGACCCTCTGTGGAGGATGTCTGATACTGGGCCATCACGAGGAGAAGCTGTGATGCAGTCTATACAATAGCCCTTCGCTTGCCCTTTTGTCCACCCCATCTTATATCCCGGGAGCAACTTTGTGATGAGTCTTGGCTTTCCAATCAGGTGGGTGTTTACTAGGGTCCCTGGAAAAATAGGTGGAGGATGTGGAGGAGCACAGCAGGAAGTCTGGCCAGGCAGAAATTTGGCCAAAGGGGATAAAGCCTGTCTCCTAGGATTGGCAGGTGTTTTCCTATTCTCCTCTAAACCCATAAGTCAGAGTGCCTGTCTAAGAGACAGACACAGTACTAATGGGATCTGTGCCACCACTTACACCCCCCCCCTTCTCTCTCTCTTTCTGTGGCACATTTGAAAAATAAAAAAATAAAAATAAATTTCCAGACAAGACAAGAAAACAGTATTGCATTTAAAAATTAAAAATCAGATTGAAAGCTGATATGGAATACATCCTCAACTGTGACACAATTTGGGCCCTCCAATGTTGACACTATCCTCAGTGTTGATCATTGAATTGAATCCCTGTTGAATCCATTTTGTGTTCCATGGCCATTTACTATGTTATATGATGATTTTATATGAATTTACGTGGACATTTCCCCCCAATATCTAAATGTACATCTAAATGTTTCAAAGGGTTTATAAAGCTGTAAGGGATGTAGTACCTTTGTCCTCGTCATTGCACCTTTCCCTAGTGTCTCTTATTGAAATCCTCTGAATGGAATCCCAGCATCATCCTCAGCACTCGAAACCTATCAAAAAGGTTTTTTTTAATTTAACCATTATTTAACCAGGAAAACCCCATTGAAATTGAAATCTCTTTTGCAAGGGGGACCTGACATGAAACACAAAGTTACCCAACAAGAATTACGCCTATCTTACACCTAACAAAATGTACAAAAGGTATCAGATAAAAGTCAGCTCACACAAAACTCCAGGAAACCTCAGCCCCCTGCGAGTTTGATCACTGATCTGTAGAAGGGAAGTTCCAGGAAAACCTGTCTCTATCACGTCAGCCAGACAGTGAAATACATCCAACGCACAACATGGATATGTTAAACTGCAGATGCCACCCAATCACCTCTGGGTTCTGAATGGTGACCTGCTTGCACCTCCCAAATAGCTTTTTGTTCCTGTGTGTGCTGACTTTCTGAAATTACTTGGCATTGGAAGAACTCTGAAAAGCCTCAAACCATCAAGGGAAATTACTACTAAGAGATGGACCGAGTGAGACAGATGGAGAGATAGACAGTGAAGGAAAAAAAGGACACATCAAATGAAAAAATATCTGAGTGAGTTAATGTCTGTCTCCGCACGACCCAATGCCTGTCTCATGACCTTGAGATACCACTATGCTGCTTGTGGCTCTCATAGGGATCTACAGTATGGACAGCACTCTTCCTGTGTGTCAGTGGCAGTGTTTTTGTCAGTTTCTGTTTTGTGTGTTTCAGGGCCACATGGCAGCGTTGGCATGCATGGCAATTCATGCATTTGTACCACACTCACCTTGAAACTGCACTGACAGACAACTCAGAGCCAACACTTAACTAGGAAGATAATGTGTTTGTGTTCCTAAAGGATCCACCTACCATAGACATCTAAAAAACAACAAGCAAAAAACACTATCCTACCTTATCTAAGAGGCTAATACTGAAGGTCACTGGCTGTTTCACTTCCCATCAAGTGGATAGCTGTGGCTAAAGCATGACCACACTGGCCCTAATCCTACTGCCAACCTTGAGCCCTGTGATATGGATTCACTCTGAGAGACCTTACTGACAGAGACTAGCAGAGGATCTCTCAGTCAATTGGCCCATCATGCTGCCAGAATCAATGGATTTTCAACTGCCCCACCATCTTTCAAGTTAAAATGTCATCTAAACTTGAGGAAAGCTTATCAGAACTTTGCTAATTATGTATGAAAGACTTGTTATACAATAATCAACCTGCACTGCCAACAACTCTCATGCTCCCCCCCAGAAACCAGTAAAATGCTTGCTCGACTGTTTGCTTTTGAACAATCCATTTCCAGTGCTACTAATAGGCCAGCACGATAGCAGAATGCAATAAATCTAGGGGTGAATAAGGGGAAATTAATAAAGCAAAATAGAACATCATAAAGAGTCAGGTCATCACAGACAGATTGTCATTCCAAAAATAAACAGGTCAATCTGTACAGTCTACTTTACTCATGCTCAGTTGTGAATTTTATATGTCCCTATGATTGTATTACATGTTATTACAATATCAAGATACAGATACTGTTATTATTAATGCCCTAATTTGCATTGGTGAGCACAGGAATCCAGTTAATTACAAACATTTTTTATACAGATTTTATCAGATCTACAATTAACACATACTGTGAGAAATGTAGATTTCTGTGATGTTTTTTTCAGTTGGATATGCAATTGCAGTACATTGACAACACGAACATCACATACAGTAAGGCCAACATTTAATTTAAATTGAAGATTTTGAGTATTTATTTACTCTTTAAATAACATAAAATGTGTTCCCCAAGTACCATATGTATTACTATAATGCATTCATTTGACAGACACAAAGCAACTGACAACATTGTGATGCAATACACAAACAGTACAATAAAATAACTAAAGTATGTACATTTCTTGTGGCTGTACCTGCATAAGAGAGCAATGCATAAAATAAGAATTCTGAAGCTGACAGACAGGCCCTCACATGTCATGCACCTGTCAGATAAGGTGCACCATCACCCCCAAACAAAATCCCATTTATACCACATCACCGTGGGGTCATGAGGTTCAAATTACGTTTTGGGCTGTGGCCGTTCATCATTGCTCTTTTCATTTCTCTCTCTAGCAGACCGGTGAGGAAAGACTAAACAAAGGACTGTCGCGTATCATGCCTTCATGAGCTCGAGTCACCTTGCGATTGAAGAACCTAGTCCAGTCCAGCTTTTCAGCACATCTACATGAAAATAGACTCAAAAAATATGAATTTGATATGTTATGTTTGTCTGTTTCCTTCCAGTCCTGCTGAAAAACAAAAATTTAAGTTAGCACATCAGCCTGAAACATGATTAAGCACTGAGGTAATTAAGACTGGCCTCAGTTTCTGCGGTTACGAGAGCACAGACCTGTGCTTTAACTGTCTCTAGGTTGTATGTGGGAGCTCTTAAATCAGTTCAATCAAATTCAAATTTATTGGCATGAAATACTTACTGGCAATACCTGCCAAAATGTATACAGTACATAAAAACAGCATTGAGACCAATATATATAGAAAGCAATGAGCATATACATAGGTTAAACATGGTAATTACAATTATTATGGTAGTATTATATTTATAGATTTAATATCCAGATTGTGTCTAAAACTACATGCAACTTGTTATTAGTTTAATTAAAAGATATCTCACTTTCCACTCTCATTTGGGGGAGGGGGGGGGGGGGGGCATAGATCATGCTAGTATGTCTAGGTAATGTGTGAATATTACAAAAAATGGACGAAGAATCTCTGCAGGTCTAAGGAATGAAATTAGTTTTACATTTAATTTCCTAAAAATAAATTATAATGATGTTTGACCCTGTCTATGCTCACAACAATCTCAAAACAGTTATTTTTCTTAGACCGTATTCATTTCTATTAATTTCTTAATGTTAAGTTCAGAACAATAAATTATACATCCTTACGTGAATATGCGGATTCCATGTTTTGCATGGTATCCATGGTGACCACATTATGGTACCATGATAAGGGCCCAAATGAAGAAAACTGTTCTGTGACATTTCACTGTCACTGATTTCCCTATGCGGTGCATCTTGTAGGTTATTTTTATTTTGGAGTAAAACATGCATGAGGCACAGTTGGCAGACCGGCTCTAATGGGACTGAAAAGTGCTGGGGCGGCAGCATCTTCTTCCTGAGCACCAGAGCCACCCCGAGCGCCATAACAGCTTCTCTGCTCACCCGCGCTGAAGTTTATTCATCGTTGGTTTACTCACATAGTGTTCCTCTCAACATTCTCCACGAGGGGGATGAGAAAAAAGCAATTTCAGTTTCTCATGAAACATTGATAAAAAGTACTGCTTTAGCGCAATGAATGCGTGAAAAAGGCACAAATGGAAGACTAAATTTAGCACCTAAAGTATACTCTTCCCAGCTCCGTCCTTGCTGTCTTTTTAAATGTATACACACGTTCAGGTATTCATCAAAGAGAATCACCACAGACACAAACATACAGAGTGCATACACAAAAGAGGTCATTCTAAATGAGGGAGGATTAGTTGTTCATACTGTGACCTGGCAGCTTCATAAGGTCTGTTCAGTTGCTTCTGGTGAATTCCTCTGGGACCGTTGAGGTCTACCTTGTGTGTGTTGCTCACTATACAGGTCAGTAGATAACCAAACTGCAACAGGACAGAAAATAAGCTCTGGATGTACAGAGGGCTAACAAGATCCAAAAAAAAACATGCAAATATGTGCGCATGTGTCACTGGAGATTATGGTTCTGTTTGTATTCTGCCAAGAAAAATAGTCAGTTAGAAATATAGAGGCTTTGCATACAGGCCAATTTCTGGAAGAGATTTCACAGCACAAATCATGCTGAGTGGAAGAAGGTGGGGTTTACTGTACAAAGTGCTGAGAACTGCAATTGAAAAGAGAAATTATAAAAACAGTGCTCTTTAAAGCTTTGAATGAATTTACTCAGTTACTCTGACCGTCCACTGAAAAAACAGATCTCTAAGAATCTTTACCAAGCAAAATACCACAAAAATGATATAGGAATATGTATATTTTAAAATACATTTTAGAATATCTACTTGTTACCTCTACCTAAATGATACATCCAACATCTATCATCATTTCAATAAGGGATTGCTCAGATGATTTCACTAGACACTTAAACTAATTTGCTCTCATTTAGACAGAGTGCATGTAGAAGGGCCTGTCGACAGCTCTCTCAGTTTGACAGAAAGCTTTCTGACGGACAATGATTGATTACCCCAGACACATCTTTAATGGCAGGCAAAGGTTTCATGAGAAACGAATCGCAATTTCTGTGGCTCTTGCTCTTGAAGTGTACAATGGCATTTAGTGACATTTCGGGCAGCTGAGAAAAACATGAAGAAGATAATGTGAGTAGGGAAAAATGACGACACCTCAAAACAGAAAAGCCAATGTGATATGCACATCCAAGCTTATTCTGATTGGTAGAGGAAAAAACCATGGGAATGAAAAACTATCCATCTACATTTCAATGGTGACTCAATGGTGACAAAAAGCTGTATTCACATTATGAAGGGCGTATCTCCGATCTCAATGAAATATCATGTGAATATTATCCAGATCAATTTCTGCCCCCTCTTATTTATGACTTTTTTGGGACAATGTGGCCTCTATGTCAGATTTTGTGAGCACTTTGGGCTCATTATATAGCCTATTTTATCCTTTCTCGCTTTCTTTTCTTGTGTGGAAGTATAGAAGGCAAAATGGGTTAAATACGTGTGAAGTTGTTGTATGGAATCACACGTTGTCAACCCGTTGAGAAATCATAAAAACAACATATTGAGAACATGTGATTCCAGACATCAATTTCAAGTATTTTTGACCCGTTTGGCTTTCCATACTAAGAAAAGATGCAAGGAAAGGAAGCATGGGCGGATAAAATAAGTAAGTGAAATAAGTGATTGGAATAAGCCACTTGAGTTTTTCCCAGTTTTTTGTTTAACATGTAGTGTCTTAAAGGTCAAGGCAGCACTTTCTGAAGCCACTTGTTAAGCAGTCAGCACATTGTTGCACCATAATCATATCAATTTATCATGGAATTACTTGCTCCCTTGAACAAACATGCTCTTCATTTGGTCCTTAATTGCATAATTGGTTGCATTCCATTGACTGCCTCCAACTGATTACTGCAATCAGTAGTGCAGCGACAGCAATGACCTGAGGATAAGGACTGGAATGCAGGTACAATGTTTCCAAGGTTGCATATTCAGGAAAAAATTAGATAATTCCAATTTAGAATGATCAAAAAATGTGAAATGTCCGGACCTTTATAAATATGTGAAAAAGAGAAGCTGTCCAGCTACACAGAGTTTTTAAATGTTCAAACCCAAAACTAAAAATCTTCATCAAAAAACAACCTATAACATGGTAGCATGGACATTGTATCGACATATGTGTGTGAATGTGAACGCAGATTAAGTGCATAAAATGATCTAAATATTTGATTTTTTATTGAAGAAATCAATAAGTACAAGGAAATAATAAATATGGAAATAATCATGCCATGTCTCGCCAATGCATTTATTATAGAACTTATTTTTAAAGAAGCTCTGATTAAGTATAGTTATCTTAATCAGTCACAGCACTCTGGTTAAAGGATTATGTCCCTGGCCACCATGCCACCCAGTAATAGCAACAGCAACTGGAGCCAAAATCTTTCCACTGTAAATTCAGGTTGGAGTAAAATGATGTGGGTGGGAGACCAATAAAAATTAGGAACAGCCTGCTTCAGAGGATGTATAGCACAGCAATTCAGCTACAGAGCCAACAGAATGCCAGACACCAACATTGGCTAGTGAAATCTGGGGGTAACAGGTGTGAAGCAATCAGAAGATGAGTGGAGATGGTATATGGACCCGATGTGGTATCTTGAACAAATTGTTTCTGTTATGTTACATGTTTGTAAATGACATAAAAGGCTTGAAGGTTTTTTGTTTCTGTCAGTGCCATAGCCACGTAATTTAGTTAGCTAAAATCTATTTATTTATTTTTAATCTTTCAATTTTTTTAATTTTTGAACCATATTAATGTCTGTAAAAATACATTATGAATAATAGCTTCATTATTCACTGCACCATATTTCATCATTAAGCTTTAGTTAATTTGAAAAGTAAAAAAAACCATCACCATAAAAGCTATTATGTGAAAAAGGCATTTAAGAATGTATTCAATATTTTTGGAAAGGATTTAATATTCCCTACTAAACCAGACCAGCTCTTGCCAAATAACCAGCTTCAGTCTTAACATAAATTATCTTCACAAAATAATGCAAAGGAAACAAATATTCCATTGAGAACATATTTTTGCGGATACTGCACTGTGTCCTCCCCTTTCTTACTCTGCCCTCCTTGCTTGAGGCTGCCTAGTGAGACACCTGCTGTCCCATGCGCTGTATGACAATTCCAGGTGCTGGAATGTTTTTTTTTTCCCCTGCTAAACTCCTGACTACAAGCACATAGTACAGGCTCTACTGCCAATGTGTAGCACTTCTTGAACAAAACGACCTTTAAACATGAGACATGATGGGCTTCACAGGACCACCCAACCCCTCCTATTTAACAAAGCACAGCTGAGAGGGTGTATATAGAAACAAAACAGACTGTTCGGATTGGTACAGCAGAAAGCATGCACAGTTTGGGTAGAGAGCTGGTACAGCAAAAATTGTAGTTACAGCTCAGTGTACCACAATAAATCACCGATGCCATTCAAAACTCAGCTGAAACGAATCACCTTACCAGTAATTTAGAGACAACTATGCATTATTGGTAGGAATACGTTTTAATTGGTTGTTTTGAAGGAACATACTTTATCATTTGATAAGAGAACAGCACGTGGGGGCAGTTAAATGTTTAACAGTAACAACTAGTAGACCTTATTAAGAATCGGTTCAGATCCATTCAGGCTTTTAAATTCTACATATATTTAGAAAATGCACATCCTTTGTCTGTGATTTCTTTGTTTACAACCTTCACAGACTGAAATGACAAACCTTCACCATTTGTGATCTGTAAGTATGTTCTAATGAAGGACTACAGCTCATATTGCTTTTCCACAGAGTGAATGTGAGGCAAGAGGAATTAAAACCAACCAGACCACACCAAACCAAAAATATTCCAGCATCTATGTTGGGTATCTTTCACCCCTTCCACAGAAGCACTTACCACCAGGCACAGCCAATCATGGGACAGCTACACATTTCTCTGGCAGACAATGTCCCATTTTGGAAATGCTGGACTTTTGCTGGGGCTGTTGATAGCCTTTTTTGGTTATTGTTTTTAAACCTGAATGACTGCCATGCAAAACATATGCAACAGTGCCTATTTACTTGTTTCATCCTCATTGTAGGACATAAGTCACACAGTTCCATTTTGTGTGGCATTTCTACCCAAATGAGATCAGGAAAAGCATGTTTAATCACAATTATATTTCTAACAGTGGGATGGTCTCTTGCAGACAATTACTTTGTAACTGTCACATATCACACTGAACGCTGGGTTTTTTCTACAAAAAATAAATAAATAAAAATCCACAAAATTCTCTGCTGTGTGTTATTACTGGTGAACAGATGAACCCTGGTCCTGGCCCCAGTTTTTATTCCCGACTAAAGCGAGCCCGCTTTGCCCTGAAATGCTCCACAAGGCACAAGCCTGTTTTCTGCAGACAGGAAATAGCAACCATGTTACGACAGTGTCCTTCAGAGACATTATCGCAAAAAGCCTCTAAACTCGATTGTGAAACTTCCTCCCTGAAGGCTGTTTACTGTTCAGTCCCTCCTGTCTAACAAGATAAAAGTGGTGGTAAATAGCATTTCATGTTCCAAGGGCAGACATTACTTACCGCTCTTAACAGCGTGTAAGAACAAATGGCAGACAAACAAAAGCCAGAGTCTCGTTTTTTCTCAGAGCAGGCCCTGAGAAGACTCCGTACATTCTGTTGCCTTTCCATGGATCAAATGTGGGAATGCTACTTGGGAAAAATAATACATATACTCCCAAACCCTAATCTTTAGTACTGCGCTGGCCTCCGAACTTGCCAGTTCTCAAATTCCCCCCTGCAAAGCAAGCCAGGTGTACACGTCTCAGAAAAGATCCTGTCTGTGGTGGTTGAGCAGAAATAACCTTCCTCATAAGCCATACAAGAGCACTTCTCAGGACAAATGGCATTGGTTAAATAAAACTAAATGCTTATGACAGGGCTATACCACATATTATGGACACACAATGCCTGTCACTGAACTCTAGTTGAACTAATCTGACAGTACTCGTACTAAATTGCGAGTAGATCAGGCCCACCAGAAGCAAATGCATTATGGAGCAGTAGTGGAACTGGTGATAACAGAATTTCAGTTTTTACAGATGTGTTCCTAGTTCCCACCTGTGCTCGTTGAGAACCAACAATTTAGCAAGCAGCAGAAACATTGAAGGAGAAGTGATTTCCATATCATAGAAGCTCAACTAAATGTGGACAAAAAAAGAACATATCAACATAATATCAACAATGAAATTGCTACTTATTTCAGAATTAGTAAGCACAACTTATGCCTCAGAAAACTGAACTGCAAAGACGCACTGCAGAAGAAAAACGGAGCCCATGTAAATACGCAAGGGGCTTGCTGTGCTGCATCGCAGTGAAGGCCCAGGAGTACAGGAACTGAAGAACGTGCGCACATCTGAATTCTGTCAAACTTACCCAAAAGAACGAACATATTTTTAAAGAAAAATACATCCAAGGCTGTGGATGTAATTCAGAGGGCAGAAACATGAACATACCATAAGCGTTTCAAGAACATGAACATACCATAAATGCAGCACATTCACACTTGAGCATCAAATAGTGACAGGTACAAAAGAACTCCTCTGCACAGCAGGTCTTGTTTTTTTTAAAGGAAATAAAGTACAGAAAACCACAGCACCCCGCTAATCGGTATTTGTAAAATTTAATAAATAAACTTCAACAAATCACCTCATCGGGGAACATGTGCATATGTATATGTATGTGCATGCTACATACAGTCAAACCTTGAATTTCCAGCATGTGCATCGAAAAATTTCACAGAAATGCACTGAACTCAAAGGAGACAAAGGTGTGGAGGGACAAAAACCAGCAAGGGAACACTAAGGAGAAGCTTGATTATATAACAGTCTTCACAGTTCAGCAAACAAATAAAAATAAAAGCACAAAACTAAAGGCAAAAGGACCCATTTCCCTTTTAAACCACATACAACACATCAACTGCAGTGGGTGGGGTCAGTGCAGGTCCTGAATCCCTGGAAATCCCAGAATGCATCACCATTGCTGGTCATCCTCAGGAAGCACCACATATCAAATCACATTCAAGCAAATGTTACAGAAGAAAGAACTTACAGAAGAAAAAGACCAATTAAAACTACCAAAAAAACAATACAATAGATTAAAATTGAAAAAACTGGTCCTATGGGTGCTTCAGTCTAAAAGATGAACTATAAAGAAATCCACAGAAGCAGGAGTTTGGCTGAGCCTGCTCTGTGCAAAAATGCTGAGTCACTCTCCATCAGTGTATCAAGCAGCTTCCACTCCATTCTGCCAGCCAGTGCCCCCCAGAGGCACTCAAAAACATTGCCCAAACCAAACTCAAACAAAATACATTCTTTTTTCAACTTCCAGCACAAAGTAAAACAGTAGATGTTAAAAAAGCAGGTTCAACACAAAAGGGACAGTAAAAACAGCGGTGTTTCTCGTCAGTGCTGTGCCATCATACAGGGAGAAGCCTGGGTTTGAGAAACACAAGAGGATTTTACTTCTTCCAGATTGTATAGAAAACCCACCTGCGAGAGTTAGTTAAGGAAAAAAAAACGAAACAAACAGAACACTATTGAAATTTCTGTTATTTTTGTCACACTCGGATGCATGCAACTGTATGACCACACACTCACAGATCCTTTCCAGCACACGCACATGTACCTTATTTGGAACACTGCAACAAACAGCAGTATTCCATTGGAAAGCTGCATGGTGAACACATTTTTGTTGTTATTCAGTTCTTAACTGATGAATTAAAGCAGTTGATTAAACAGTCAAATCCCCAATTGGGTCTGAATTTGATGCTGATTTTAATGTGAAACAGCACACAGTTTGGTATGATAATGAGCAAATCCTGTTTCTGAGAAAGAGAGCGTATGTCTTAGGTCAGAGATGCAAATACAGGTGAAATGTTACCGGAAAAGCAGTCGATTATTCATCTGGTCCAAAGCTGGTCAGTGCAGCTTTGAATTTCAAAGGCCCACCCCACCCAAACTGAATTCCTGCCTATGCTACTGGTGTGTGTGTGTGTGTGTGCGTGTGTGCGTGTGTCTGTGTGTGTGTGTGTGTCTGTGAGTGTGTGTGTGCGTGTGTGTGAGTGCATGTGTGTGTGTGCGTGTGTCTGTGTGTGTGTGTGCGCATGTGTGTGTGTGTGTGTACGCACATGTGTGTTTGCACGTTGGTGTGTCTGCACAAGTCCGTGGACTTGCCAGTACATCTAGAAGGATACAACTCCATGTACGATGGAACACATACAACCTCTTTGGAGAAATCTACAGGACAGCTGAGTTTCTCCAGCAGCTCCTCATACTGACTTAATGCCGCGGTCAGGTTCGCGCAGTTTCCCTGGAAATGACAAGAGCACAAATTCACGCACGGCACACTACCGTACTCAGTGTTCGATGCAGGATTCATTTACAGGGGCTTTCACGGACCCCCTACTATTTTAGGGGATCATTGTCAAATGTCAGGGGGCCACTAAAAATAAAATAAAAAATAAAAAATGGGTACTAAAACAGAGGTCCGATAGCCTTTGGTCTTGACCATTGAGTTTTCACTGAAATGCACTGAAAGCGCAAACACTGCGGCACTTTTTACATGTAGAGTAGAGCTCAGCAATATACATACACTGCCATGAAAAAATATTCAGCCCCCAATCCTTTTTTCACGTAGAAGATTGTCACAACCAGGGATTTTGATAAATGTAACTGGTAATTCTATTTGTTAATTCACAGTGCAGCCAAAAAAAGAAAATAAACCATTAAAATAAAATAAAAAACTGAAATTTCAACAATTCAGAAGTATTCATCCCTCTTGGTTGAACCATGTCTTGCAGCCATTTACAGCCAGCAGTCTTGTGGATAAGTCTCTATTCATTTTGAACAAAGTGATCGAGCAATATTTTCCCATTCCTCCTAGCACAATTTCTCAAGCTGTGCCAGATTAGTAGGGGAGTGGCAGGGGACAGAAACTTTGAGGTCTTGCCACAGATGTTTAATGGGGTTAAGGTCAGGACTCTGACTGGGCCACTCAAGGACATCAATTTTCTTCATTTTAAGCCACTCAATTGTTGCTCTGTCATGTGTCCTTTGGGTCATGTTGTCCAGCTGAAAGAAAAACTTCCTCCTCATTTTAAGCTTTCCGGCAGATGGAAGCAGGTTTTTATCAAAGATCTCTCTGTACTGTGCAGCATTCATCTTTCCATCAATCTTGACCAGACTGCCAGTCCCTGCTACTGAAAAACCTCCCCATAACATAATGGAGACCACCACCGCACAACAGTGGGGATGGGATTACCTGGCTGATGTGCAGTGTTAAATGTACACCACACATATTGCTTGGTGTTCAAAACAAAAAGTTCCAATTAGTCTCATCAGACCACAAGACTTTCAGCCACATCTTCGCAGTACCTTTTAAGTGACGTTATGCAAATTCTTTACGGGCAAGGATATTTTTTTTTCAGCTAGGGCTTCTTCCTTGCCACTGTTCCATAAACACCCTTTTTGTGCAATGTCTTGGGGACTTCTTAACATCACCCTTCAGTCACAGCCATGGACTTCTGCAACTCAATGTGACAAATGACAACACAGCAGCCTCTGTAGTAAATGGCATTCTTGTTCGGTGACGAAGTTCAGAGGGGCGGCCTGACCTAGGCAGTTTGGTTGCAGTTTCATATTTTTTCCACTTCTGTATGATTGACTGCCCCAAGCTCCAACTAATGTTCAATGCTTTTGAGATGGTCTTGTACCCTTCCCCAGATCTGCGCTTCTCTATAATCATATCTGGCTTATTTCAAATGCTCTTTTGTCTTCATTTTGCTTTGTTCTTTGGAAAATCTCTACCATGCCGTTGGCCCTCATAGAGAGAGGGGAATTATCCTCATGAATGAATTAATGTGTTAACATCAGCCTGCCCAGGAACAACAGATGGAAATTAGCGATCAGGCTAAATCTGGCACATTTACATCACAGAATAGTGATGGTGATCAATGTGTATTGTCCCTGTCAAATAAATACATAAATAAATAAAACATTTAAAAAAACAGGCGATCCACCAATATCCAACACAGGTGGAAACCATCAACAATTTGGGTGGGTTGATAAGGTAACACAATGCAGAGTTATAATTACAAAGGGCGTGAAAACTTTTTAAATCTCACAATTTTGGTTTTTAATTTTGAGTAAATTGTTGAAAGGTTTTGGACTTTAGACTATTGATCAGACATGATGTACAATGTTTTGTAGGTCATCTGGAAAAATATCCTACTTCAATAGATTTTAAATTTAAAAATATTTTTTAATTGAAAATATTTCGGGGGGCTGAATACTTTTTCACGGCACTATATTCTCTGACATGTTAAGCAATACTCACCTGTGTAAAGTATTTCCCACTGGGTCGTAAAACTTTGATTGACAGGTCCAGAATCAGACGCAGGAATTCCCAGGTGGAATCTGACAGGAGATGAGATAAGTATGACATAAGCTAACAAGCATCCCTTCCACTCTTCTAGGTAGTTTGCCCTACCTACAATGAGATAAGACAGACAGACACCACTGCTGCACAAAGTGTATTCTCTAAATGGTCTGTCACGGCCAAAACGACTCATTGGAGGCCAATACTACAGCACTTCACCCCAATACATGTTATTTATTAATGTATTTTTCTTAAGTAGCTTATGGAAATATGAGGAGTAGGTTCCACATTTTCAGAAAGAATACCCCCTGTTCTTCTGTAGAATCACTAGCATGGTTATCACTGTGTCCTCATTAACCATTCTGAATGATGGTTCTTTTTCTCTTTTTCTTTTTTTAAATGCTCTCCGTCTAATGCTTAGGGATTACTTGCACTGCTTTACACTGCTGGGCAGACTTTTCTCCTCGGCACATAAATGCCTATTTGCATCGGGGTATTCACAACCCTGCCCAGCTAGCCGCGCGACAGCACTCCCATCCCCCTCCTACACAGAGAAACTCGCACTCGTGTGTCAACTGCCATCTCATGTGCAAATTTTTTGGCAGAATGCGCTGCGGGTAAACTGGCCGTAGCACATGCAAAGAATTTTTGAACCATGAAAATGGGCCTTGAGCCAACTGAATGCGCTTACATTTTAAATGTATTCACAGAACCAAATGACGCAAGTTAAATTCCCGACCAAAACAAACATGTAAATACAAACATTTTCCAAAGTGAAGGCTTCACTTAACCATGAATGACTCCATTTAAACGATCAAATTAAAAGTGACCCTTAAATGTAAAACCACATGACTGAGGTCATTGCATTAGTAGCCAGTTTGTCACTGTAGCAAGATATTCAGCCTTACAAACATCATTTATAAGTACTTAGCGGTTTGTAATTAAATCAGGCTTAAGTGTTAATGGCCCTGATGGGTATTTGTGTCTATGACAGAGAAGCACAGGCTACCTTCCTCTGGTGCTGTGGAGATGGGGACTGCAGTAAGGTCATTGATGACGTAATCGAAATTCTTCCCCTCTTCAACAAACTTCTTCAGCACAGGGACGCAGTCCTCTACTAACACCTGGGAGCAAGGGGAGGGAGTGTTGAGGGGAAAAAAATAAAACAAATGGGGCAAAAGACAAAGACATGGAGAAAACAGACAGGGACATGGGAAGAGTCAGCAGGGGAGACGGTAGTCACAAGAGCACGTTCTTCTTTTCTCTCCCTTCCTCCCTCTTCCTCCCACACGTGTCCGCATCCTCCCATCCGCCCAAAGAGCCGCACCTCATAGCAGTCTCCTTTCAGATTGTCCAAGACATTTCCGCAAGTCTTCCTCATGTGCTTTCGACACCCATCAATCACCAGCTGGTCAATGTGGAGGCTAAGTCAAGGGCTAATGTACAATGGGGGACAGGATAGAAGGCTCTGCATAGCACAAAACACTGGCTGCTCTTACAGAGGGAGCTGCAGGTAGTCACTGAAAGGATATCTCCACCATGGTGATCATCTTTGGCTTAAGCTTGACAGCCTCACAGAGAATGCCCCCATCACCTCCCCCTAGAATTAGCACCTCCTTCCCTGTGTACTGCTCCTTCCCACTGCCCATGATGGCCTGCGTGTAGGGCAGGTCACTCTCTGCTAGGTCTGTGAAGAGAAGACACCATGCGCACGTTCAAACAGCTCAAAAAAATCTGCTTTCATGTTGGAGATCTCTTGGTGATTTTCCACACAAAGACAATCAGGTGTAGACACGATGGCCCTTCAAACAAGAAACCAGAGCAGTGATGGTGGAATGTGGCTTCACAGGGTGAAAACAATGGCTGTACTACACTATATGATCAGGTATTGTACGTGGCAGCGACTGACTGATCTGAACCACAATCACTGTTTACTGCAGACGGCAAAATATTTTGATTGGTTCAAACAAGTCAGTGACTGACAGCTCACTGTAGCTGCTCATTATGGCATTCATGAAACCTCACTCGTTGCCGTAGAAAATGCATTCAAAGCTGCAATTAACTAAAAATGGAGAGACAACTGAATTTAACTACATTTAACAGTGAAAGATGACTGCTACAATTAACTGTATGAAAGTGAGGAACGCTCACAATAATGAACTGTGTAGAGGAAGACTCACTGTAAAGGGGGAACGGATATAAAGAACTACACAAACGATTTTTAGGCTCACTGCCACAATTAGTGTAACTGATTACCTGTGTGATTGAAGTTAACATTCAGAGCTATAAATAACTGCGAATGAAGTGGACTCATGGCTGTAATTAGCTATCTGAAAAAGGCGAAGGGTCATCTGTAATCACATGTGAAAGTTAAAACATTCACAGATATAAGTGAAAGAAAGAAAGACTCACACAAGCGGCCAGCTTTCGGTTCTCAACCTAAGCACCGGATGTAATGCCGCCCCCTGCTGATATGTAGGTTTTGTATGATTAGGCTACCATTTTCATCTGCGAGGATCAGATGTGGTTGGCTGTGTGAGTATAGCTAATTAAACTTGTCAGATGATACTGAAAAGTTTAGGAGATTGCTAATGTTACACTAATTGTTTGATCTGGTCCAAAAATGCTTCTCTCAATATCGTAGCGTTGTTTGCAATCTGTGAATTTCCGCATTCATCGTCAATCTCACCAATGCAGAAACTTGGTGTTTAATTATCACCCGTGGAGAAGGGGGATGGGCTCATGTAGCCTTTTCATATCACTGCTCTGCGCAAACCTCGTACTACACGTGATTAGGAATGTGACCAAGGACATAACTGTTGAGCAAAAAAAAAATAAAAAATGATACTTTCTGGTTTTCGATGCGCTTCACAGTTTTCCATTGGCATCGCTGTCTTTACATATTTATATACTCTATGGACACACAGCTGTAAGTAGCTATATGACAGGAAGTACAGATTCACAGCTGTAATTAGTTGTATGAAAGAAAGTCTATGGCAGGAAGAGTGCACTTACTAACGTCTCCATTGAGGATGAGGATGTTCCCAAACTGCGCCGAATGCAGGATCTTAATGTTCTGATAGACTGAGTCCTCCTCATACACAACCTCGTCGATATCATACTCCACCAGTCTGCCATCGGCTGTGGGCCAGTACCTGTCCACCTTGGCCCCCCGCTGCAGTGCCGGGAGCCTTGGGAACGTGGACACAAGTCAGACGCAAAGGAAAATCTTTGTTTCAGCAACTGTGCAACACAAATTCCACAACAACTGCCACAAACTCAAATTGCTACAGCTCATGTATTAATATGCTGGGACAATTCTCAAAAACACATTGAAAATAAATCTGGCAATAAATCTTATCCATTCACATGTTGGAACACATCCACAGATATTTTCACTGTAACACTCTCCACAGAAAACTGAAGAGGAAGATGTGTGTGAGGTTGATTGCAGTCAGAGAAACCATTTGTCTTCCTTGTTCCCACCCTGAAACCTCTCTTCACACAATTAGCCGTTACACAATCCCCCCTCAAACAGTGCATATGCCTTACGCTCACGACCTGGTCTGAGCATTAGATTTATCTCAGGCTGTAAAGGGGGAAAAAAAAGCAAAAGCAACTTAACATTGGAAGTTCATTGACCTTTTAATCCTCCTGATATTCTTGTGTAGAAGTGTTTTCAGCTTCTTTTCCAGTGCATTCAACAGCTAAAAGGAAAAAAGAACATCAGGTATCAGATTGGTGGGTGTCCATCACCCTGTAGGGTCTGTATTCTCACTCATGGCAAGGGAGCCCATCATCACCTACATGGTCTACTTGCATGAGGTTGTCTGCTTCATAGCACTGCAGGTCAATTGTCACCAGCCCATGCTTGTGGATCCGTAGAACAACAAACCTAAACAGGAACATTCGATTGGTTGGGTGCGGATTGGACAATAGGAATACAATTTATGAAAATACGGCAATTACAGTCAATGGTGACTTCGTGAAGTCATCAACTTAACACAATGATGCTGAGATAAAAATACTTAACCATATATAGATGGGTATAGATGGCTCTCCAAGTAAAACCCTTCATTTAACTTAACTACATAAATGCATGGTTGAGTTACATGCTCGTTGTGCTACCCTACGAATATTAGCAACCAAGTAAATATCCACAAAATGGGTGAGGATAGTCATATGTGCAAAGGGGTTAATAGTGCCAAACTTCAAGAGATTTGAATGTCAATGTCCTGAATGGGAGTCATTCCAGATGTGCTTTATATCTTGGAGGTCCCAATACATAAAAATAATCTCAGGGGTATGAAAGTGATCTTCTTCCACCAAACACACAACTGTCCAGGGCAGTTTGGTCAGGCCTAGTCCCGCCAGCTTGGATGTAAACTGTACTGGCTTCAGGCCATGTTCAAAGCAAAGTGTTTACTCCATAAAAGGCCAGTGGTGTGCAGCAGTGATTCATCCAGGCTTAGACCCTAACAAAGGCCTGCACAGCTGCGAGTGCTGCACCCAGCACAGAAAACAGGAAGTAAACCCTAAATCCCTTAAATCAGATAGACAAAGTCCTTTACAATAGCAGGCCACCAAGCGGGCCCTGCAGCTCAGCCTGAGCCATTGTTGGGTCGAGGAAACACTTAAACAGGCAATCCAGCACCGTCCTGGTGGACATGTGACACCACGAGAGTGCCAGGTGAAAAGCACCACATTCAGCTGGGATTTCAAAGGGCAGAGATTTTACATGAGTACTGTCCCAGTGCCTCATGCTTAAATCAGAGACGTCTCGGCCTCTCCTAAGGAATACGGTTCCTCCCTTTCAGTTAAGCCTTGAAGTGTTGTGACATCATCACTGCATTTGCCATAAACAACAGATCAATGTCAGGAAGCAACAGCATAGACTAATACACAGATACGCATCTGCACATATGCCTGCAGGACAAAGTACATAAAGCGTATGGAGCGGATGACAGGGTAATGGTATTCTCATGGATTTGTGAGGAGAAAAAGTGAATCTGGTCCCTATGTTAGGAGAAACAGAGCAGGATTCAGTACTTCATTAAATTGATGGATATACTATGGAGTCGGTGGATTCTACCTGCCTTGCCTGTCTTGATAGAACCATTAGGGTAACTAAAGAAAACAAACATGATGACACACCGGTGGTGCAGTGTTGGATCCAGGATTCATGTAGAGGCCAAACAGACCACCTACTTTTTTTAGGGCGTCAATGTAAAATGTTAGTGGGTCATTATTAAAAAAAAAAAAAAAAAGACCTGGGAAGTGAACTTACGTTTATTGTAAAAACACAATAAATGAATATTTAATCAACAATAAATGTATTTATATTTTATAAAAACACACAATAAACAATATATTCACTGAACGTATTGTTTACTGTGTTTTTACAATAAGATGAATTAACGAATACATTTCAATAAATTAATTTCTTAACTTTTGTATTGTCTTTGAATTATTATTATTATGATGATTATTATCATTCCAGAATAACTCCTTCTACAGTTTTAAAGCCAAAAATACCAAACGTGGCACACACCGGTTAGGCTGCTCCCTCTTTAAGCTCAGTATCATCTTAATTCATTTAAAATGATTTATACTTTTTCAATAATCAAACATTCCGGCAGTTCAACAAACAAGCGTCTTTTATCATGTTAACCTTTGGGCGAACTCTAGCAGGATCCTAGGGTAATTTGAATGCAATGCCAAGGCAGCACATTTATGTGCTCTGACCAACATTAATCATTGCAAGATTGAGTAATGTAAGGACAAAGTTAGTTAACTAGCATTAACTTTACTGCTGAGTTTGCAGCTACAAATTTGCTACTATAGCCAATATTCCTTGGTAACCAACTCGATAGTTCAGACAGCTAGTAAGCTAGCTAGATAATTTCAATGTACCAAGATGACGTTAGCTAAACAGACACACCACTAATGGATATATGGCAAACTAGCTGGTTAGCTAACAAGATAATACTGTGTTATGTGTCTGTGAAGATAGCTAGGTAGCTATCTAGCTCACTTCGCCAACTAGTGAAGTTAGCTACAGTAGGATGAAAAAGTATTTCCCCTTCCTGATTTCCTCCATTATAGCTTATTTGTCACATAGAACGGTTTCTTCAGACAAAATGTAACATCAGACACAGGGAACCTGAATAAACACAAAACGCATTTGAAAAATAATTTCACTTAATTTCAACATTTTGTCTAAAAATCTGAAATTCAGTGACAAATATGCAATACAGGAAATCAGGAAGTAAATCAAGACTTTTTCATAGCACTGTACATTAATACAAGACATAACTAACATAAACATTATTGATTATCAATACATAACATTAGCCACATAAAGAACATTAGCTATATTGACTAATTTGTGACATTTTGTAACTTTACTACTGATATGATAAGTTCTAGCATTATGTTAAGTTACTTACAACGCAAATAGTACTATTATACTTTAGTTTTTTCCGCCCAGTCAATCTGGAAGGGGGTCACTTGGCCGATGCATCAATATCTAGTGGGTCATTTTTATGATTTTTAGAGGGCCAATGGCACAGCCTAAATAAAACATTGGTGGTGGTGATGATAATGATGGAGCACACACCTGCCATTCTTGCCAATGAAGGTTGCCAAGTAGCCATGGCCTTCTGTGTTGTGAATGGTTTCTGTCATTTCTTGTTCCTGAAAAATTGACTGCAATCCACGCACAGTCGTGGAAGAGTCAGCTACAAAGGGAGTGAGAGAAGACAGAGTTGAGTAAGAGAGAGGGGGGAGAGAAATAAGAACCCAGTGAGTACATTAATATGAATAAGTAACTATGGGAAAAAACTGCAGTCCAGCGCCATATGATGTAGAACTTTTTATACAATGTAGAGCTATCATCTTACTACCCAGTCCCCATCAATCAATGTGTAAGCAAACGCACATGGTGCATGAAATATAGGTTAGTCCATCCATCCATCTATATCCACTTATCCCGGGCAGGGTCGCGGGGGGTGCTGGAGCCTATCCCAGAATGCATTGGGCGAAAGGCAGGAATACACCGAGGACAGGTCGCCAATCCATATCAGGGCACACACACCATTCACTCACACATACCTATGGGCAATTTAGAGTCTCCAATTAGCCTCCCTGCATGTCTTCGGACTGTGGGAGGAACTTTAAGGGACTACGTTGAAATCTTACGTTTAAAAGCTTCTAAACTATATTTTTACACTAAATTTGACATTGAGACAAACAGATTTTGAAAGCCAAGATATTGTTCTGCTAAAATAAGATACAACCTTAAAACATTTCTGACATGAACATCGATCTATATGAATTTGGTCATAGCGATTTCCGACCGACTATGATAGAACAGTTCACATATAGTTTTATATGTTTTAAACGTAAGATGACAAGTATGCACCGGAGTTTTCATTGGACTGACGTTACTGAGACATACAGATCACAACAAAGTCCCTACGTGTGACTTTTAAAGGTCCATGAAACTGCAATCAGTGAAGTCTTTGCTGATGTGTTGTTTTCATACTTTTTTGCATTCACAAATGGCCATGGGATATTTTTAAATGATTCTTAAAATTTTTGTTTTAAAAATAATTATAAGAGACTGTGCCAAAACTATCTTGCTTTCCCCCTTGGTCAAACAGCAGGTTTTCAGTGGGTGGGGTTATCTTGGTGTTAGTTACATAACAAAACCCTTACGATCAGTGAAATCTTTTCAAGCTAAGTTGACAATGCTGAAGCATTGGCCCTTCTCTGGTTGCGGAGAAAGCCACCCCCTTTTTCATTTTCACAAAAATGAGGAGACAGACAAGAAATGGGTTTTAGTTCTGGAGCCCACTGGCACTGAAATATTACAATAACCCGTGTAGTTAGTATTTGCAAGGCCCATTTTCGCCAGGAACTTGTCGCAGAATGCAGTGGATTGGTAAGTAGGCCTACCATTAGCTAGCGACAATCTTTCAAGCATAGACATGTGGAAAGAAAAGTTTATTAGGGTGCAATGCCTGCTAGAGTTTGAGGCTGCTATAGTCTAATGTTAGTGTACAGTAGCTCAGTGTTTCAACCGAGTTTATGTTGCTTTCTGAGGTTTATCTGGTAGTGTAAGGTTACTGCTCTAACCGGCTCTAACGTAGTTTGTGATGAGGAACGCTATACACATGCAAAGCTCAAAGTCATGCGTGTTGAGTCATAAATGGTATGACCGAGTTCAAATTTCATCAATTGGCTTTATATGGTAAATGGACTGCATTTATATAGCGCTTTTATCCAAAGCGCTTTATAATTGATGCCTCTCATTCGCCAGAGCAGTTAGGGGTTAGGGGTTAGGTGTCTTGCTCAAGGACACTTCGACACGCCCAGGGTGGGGTTTGAACCGGCAACCCTCCGACTGCCAGACAATCGGTCTTACCTCCTGAGCTATGTCGCCTCAGTTGGCTTTATGGTTTTCCAACTTCCAAACTAGCACAAACCACTCAGATTAAGCATATCAGCAGCACTGGGGGAGGGAGGGGGCATGATGCGTACTCTTTTCTGAATAAATACCAGGAAGATTTTTTGTAATTATGCCACTTTTGAGTGTATAAATTCAGATGTAAGAGCCATCTGGAAAAGTGGTGGAAGACGGTATGGCTGGACATTTAAGCCGCGTTTCCACCAAAAGTACTTTTAGTCCCAGGAACTACTTTCCAAGGAACTTAAAAGTTCCTTCAGCCCACTGTTGTCTGCGTTTCCACCGCGGTCTAAAGTCCTGCGAAGATTAGGCAAATTAGCCTACTGACGTATGAAAAAGCGACGTTGTCGTCGGTCCATCTGCCCTGATTTCTTCTGTAACCCCATACTACCACCGAAGTAGCCTACATTCTTTTCTAATAACCGGGACAGCCCGGAGGGGTTTATTCCACATACAACGGGTTACCAACAATGACTATATATGGTTACTTTTGTATTTATTGATTTTTATCGATTTAATCACCTGGAATTGCAATATTCTTCTGCAGCCGTTTGGGCATATTTTACCGTTGTCAAGCAAAACTGTCGTTGGTAGTTGAACTTGGACCGTTGTTATGCAACAAATAGGATATAACAGGCCAATAGTCAGATTGTAACTGTTTTATATAACTTCTCAAAAACATTCATTATGTTTTTATGCGAACATTCACTTTCATGTCTTGACATCCGAGGCGACAGAATGCATTCACATTTCCAATATAACTGGCAACAACAGCAGAAAACATGTACACGTTGTAAACAATTTGCTGTTTGATTACTTTCTCATCGTCAATTCCATATAGTCTAATCGCAAAATGACAAGAATAGAACGAAAACTCGGACTTGCGTGAAAATTTAAATTAGCAGTGGTACAGCCACCGTTTGCTTTCCTTCAAAGTTACTGCTAGCCGAGCAGCGAAGTGTGCCCTCCAGATGCGAACCATACACCATAAATTAGTCCATAGTCTTCCTGGTCTTTTTGTGGAATTGAAGAATGGCAGAGTAAAATTACGGCAGTCTGAAAAAGCTAAAGGGACTATTACTAGAATTAACCTGTTATTTTACCCTGACAAAAAGTGTGGAAGGTGATTTCCAGTTTGCTTTTACTGTATCACCAATGTGAATTACGCATAACTACCACATACCTCGCATAACTGTATCAAACGTTTTGAGTCAATTACAACGGGCTAACAAAGAAAATCCGGAAGAAAATATTCAGCAACCGAATTAATCCGTTTGAGAGTTTTGGTACGTAATATGCTGTCCCAGCACGAATGCTTAGCATTTTATAAAACGAATACTAAAGCAAGAAAAGAACAGAAGAGCACACATTATAATTCCAAGACGTTGGCAGGCTATAACCAAAACTAGGCTACTGTGCCGCATAACATACAAGTTTGATTTGAAGTCATTATGAAAATAAATCGGTTTGCGGCTGCAGATTTTTAAACATGGCGGTTGAAATAATTCACTGCAAGTAGTCGACCAATCAGACATTTTCAGCGCTTGCGCCCCACCCCAAAGGTTCCGGTACTTTTGGAAAGTACTACCCCCCGAGCAGGAACTTTTTTTGGGGGTAAAATAAAGCCCCCGGAACTAAATTTAGACCCTAGTTCCTGCGGTCGAAACGCACTGAGTTCCTCAAAAGGTTCCTAGTTCCGGGGTAAAGTTCATGTGGTGGAAACGCGGCTTTAGAATGCCACAGCTAACATTGCAGTGTTTATGCACCCACCTCAAAAAATCAGTTCAACATACAGTGCAGACACGTTCAATTCAGGGCATGGCAGTCAATATGTACCAGATCACTCACAACACATCAGTTATGCTGGAGATGGTGTGGTTACTAAATTAAACCAGGGGTGAGTAGATGCTTAATGTGAAAGCAGTTTAGGAATTTGGGCTAGGCACCAGGGAACTCCCTTGTCTTTGTGATCAGTGCCATTAGATCTTGAAGTGAGACAACACCGTAGTCAAATATCTCAGCACCTCCAAAAGCACAGTATCCCCATCACTGGGGCTTTGGTGACACGTAAGTCCGGGTCAATTAAACACACTTTTGGACTGCATCGTCACTGATTTTAATGGATTAGGCATTCTTAATCGGTCTTTTTAAGAAACCCCTAGAACCAAAATTACACTTGTCTTGGATCCTTATTAAGGGAGATATGGGCTGACAAAATTTTGGCAAATTAATGTGACTCCATGACTTTGACTTGCATATCTACATTACGATAGGTCATAGAGAAAGGAGTTGTATCATTTTAAAGGACTTTTGCAGCCGTATCTTTTGCATACATATTATTTTCACCCCAAAAATTAAAGGTAACAGTTATTAGTGATTATATCTTGAATGCTTATTTGCAAAAAATATAATAATAATAATTTCAAAACGGTGCAAAGTTAGGTTTCAAAACCTATCATCAAAACCTCCAGAAAATTTGTTCTTGGTTTTTTGAGTTCTTGTCGATATATCATTGTTATCTGAATTGGTATCAGATTACAAATACCTTACAATGCTGTTGAATAGGATCCGTACTAACAGACATAGTCAGGCACATACAAAATTTCAATGCATTACCTTCCTGATTGGCCCTTCTTAACATGTGCTTACCTCAGGGGTTACTCAACTGCAAGCATAAGAGGTTATGTTGCAGTCACAAAAAAATGTATCTATTTTGAAATATTGGTTTTTTGAACATAGATTTTCAAGATTATAATCACTCACAACTCTGTTACCTTTACTTTTTGGGTGAACATTGTGTTCATGTAAAATAGCTGGAAAGGACCTTTAAATGATACAAAAACAATGTCCCAATGACCTATAGTAATGCAGATAAGCCAGTCATCGATTTGCGATAATTTGCCCAAACTTATGGGTTAGCCCAATTTAATTATGAGCTAATCTGAGACGAGTGTAATTTTGGTTGCAGGGTTTTCTTATAAGACAAAATAAGCATGCCATATCTCATTAAAATCTGTGACGATGCAGTCCAAAAGTGTGCTGAATTGGCCAAGACTTACCCTGTTCTAATTGGCTCACAGAGAGGATACTGCACTCGGTTTTTCTTGCATTTAAATGTCTGGGCTGGGCTGTTTTTTCAAGCTGCCTACACGAGAAATTGTGCAAAAAAAAAAAAAACAACCCTTCAAAACCATTAGACAGGATCTGTTGATACAATTTATTGATACAGTTTTGACGTGAATGATACTGCATTTCAAGTTTTCAAGGTTTTGAGGGGGCAGGGGCAACAACTGCCCGTGCCACTTAGGTGTCCCCTATATTGACAGAAACCGCCTACCTTAATTGATTTATGCTGTGTTTTGTCTTTATAGGGCAATTGTTGGTTTATTTATGTCATATCTGCTGACTTTAACATTTATTTATAGATTATAATGCAATGTAATTGGACATAATTCCATGAAAATATCCAAAATACCAGATAATGGTTTTTGCAAATATGCAACTTCTTTACAGTGAAATGAATGGGAAATTGAGATTTGACTATTCTATTCTAGGCAAATACCCTCATTACACAATGACGGTGCCATTAAGCCCAGACTGACCGCAGCTGCTGTCACACAATGTCAGCACCTAAGCCATATTTAGAGCCAGGAAAAACCTTGGCACTCTATTGGCACAAATTTGGTTTTCTCAAGAGGTCTCCTATCTAAAGAAGCCCAGCCCTGCTTAGCTTCAAGCACCAGGCAGTATTTTACCTCAGTGTATTTTTCCGTATAGCTTATATAAGCACAAGCCTTCAGTGGGGGAATAGCTATCAGGCTACCTAAAAAGGTGACAGCCAACAAAACTTTTTGAAAGCATAAGATTTGCCTAGTATAGGATTTGAGAATAAGCGCTGAAATGTCACCGTGCTCCAGCAGTTGCAACTGGTATACTAAAGGCAAAGAAATTAACATAATATAACCTAGCTGAGATGGACCCAAAATCAGGTGGACATCCATCCCTTGCAGTTTAATTTCCTCTTCAGCACAATTTTTATTCCCTATGGTTTAACACACTGGTTCAACATTGAATAGGTCCAACTGTACTGAACCAAGTCCATCTAGAATACAAAAATGATATCTTTGCAGCACTTAACAGCACACCCACAATACTCAAAACTTCTGTATTAGTGAAGTGTAAATATTCACTAAATCAATCATTTAGTCACTCTGTTCACATAGATTGCCACCACACAAAATAATGCAGACAGGGTGAAAAGCTAACTGTGACAACACGTATCATAAATTACGGCTGTTTTTAAAAATAAAGTGGAATGCAATATTGTGAAACCCTCACCTCAGTGGCACAACTGAAAAGCCAGGACCACAGCAACAAATGCAAATGACAAGAATTCATTCAAATGAAGGGCTTGAAGGTAATTTTGGTGAAGTGGACCCCGTCAACTTTCATTTTGCTTTGCATGCGTCATTACGAAAATTAATTTTAGGTTAGATACAGTAGCCGAAAAAGCATTTTGTAAAATGTTTCCCATATCGAATTGATACTAAACAATAGATTCACCAAAACCATGGGAGGCAGCTGGCTAACTAATCACCAAAACAACAGAAGCTAACTAACCGTGACATTATTTTATAAGAAAAATACCCACTCCGCTAACATTACAGTAATGCGTTACCAAACTAGCCAGTGCATTGCTAAAAATAAGCATCGGCTAGTAAGCAAAAAAACAACCAGTCGTATATAAATCAAAGTTGACTTATGAGCCGAGATGGCTTATCCATGAACCAACTGCTAAATGTAAACCCCTAAAATTGACAAGTAACACATCCATGCAAAATGCATATTTCTCTATCTTACATGTGTGGCATTATTTTGAGTCTTCGCCGAAGCTACACTCATCTTCAAGCTAGCTAGATCGTTGTAGCACGTAGCGAGTTAGCCAACTGCCTGAAATCAAACACATGCTGCATCCAGCTATGACAGAGGACAAGCCTCCTCGAGGTTAGCGAGCAATGGAAGGTCAAATTCTTGCCGATTGATTGACCAATTATCAAACATACTTACGGAGACAAAAGAGAGTGTACACTATGCTACATAACATGTAGCGACACATAGAGGTTACTAAATGTACATATTAGCTAGCTAGCTACTACATGAAATTGAGTACTGTCTCAAGTAGCAATAGCTTCATGCTAAAAAACCACCGTGGTGCTGGTGCAGGAGACGGAGGCCCCTGGTTTGCCATGTTCATGGCCTGCGCTTCCTCTTGCACATACGAGTAAAACATTGTGTATACCTGGCGCAGAGAGGCTGAAGTCGAGAGTATAGTGTCGTACGGCCATGATGAGTAGCAGCCGTCTGCCATGCCTGGTGTACACTACCGGTGATAAGCCGCTACAGACTGCGGAAATACACTGGGAGTGCGGTCGTCTGGCAGAGACAGGGGTGGGAGGGGCTCTCATTCTTTCTTCTTTGGGTTTGGTTCGGGTTAGGGGATTAATACGACTCAAAGTTGCATACACTGTCACCTACTGTGCTGGAGCATGAGGCAAGTTGCAGACTACTTGCATTAAACTCCCTCTTAGAAAACTAAAAAGAGCCTTACCAACCACTTCTTTCCCCTGTCCTCCGACTAATATTTCACATATAGCCCATCATACAATTCACAAAACATCAGCACATGTTCTACCATTTCCTCTTCTTAACACTCATGACATAATCTTGTTTCATGTCTCCCAATAAGTCTTAATGATGCATTTAGCCCTGCGTTACCAAGCCGTGATTACATCCTTAATCCGTCTCCTAGAGTAGGCTAAATCATAGAACAGGACTTAGCCATTGACATTTTAAACCCCCAAGTCAGTGTCTTCCACAATACTAGCATCTTCTTGCATCTTCTTATATTTCACATTCCCCCTTCTTTTCCAAATTGCTCCATCATATACATACAGGACCACACCCAACTGCCTACCCCACTTTCTTGAGTATGTCTGTCATCTATCATTTTTGTGAATAATACTCTGGTGGGATGTAGCATCCAGACTATTGCCTGTTGTTCTGCATTGAGTACACTAATTAGCCTAGATCTGTATTTTATGTTTATTTTAAAATTTTGTTTGCATTCTCATTTGTTTTTGTTTTTTTATTTTAGTCTATGTCTTGATCCTATGCACCATTTTCATGTACATATAAGACATAATGGTGGTAGGCCTACTTCTATATGATTTGTTGAAAGAATAATGAGAGTTCCAGTTTAAAAAAAAGAAGAAAGGAAATACATTTCAAGTAACTTTAAAGCAACTTAGGGAAATTAATACCACCAAAGGTTGTACATTACATTACATTACATTTATTTGGCAGACGCTTTTATCCAAAGCGACGTACAAAAAGTGCATTTCATGGTCATAGACAACTGCTAAACACAGGTTCAGTAAGGTACAATACTTATTTTGTACAGCTATTTCTAGCCAGGAACACAGTTTAGTTCACACAGTGAACACTATTCAGACCTAACCTCTGCAAAGCCAACTAGGCAGAAGAATAAGCTACAGTATTAGGACAAATACAAATTACCAGAAAGTGCTGGGATGGGGCAACATGTAACAAGTGTCATGAAAGGGGGGGGGCGGGGATTTAGAGTGAAATATACAGCGTGGTGGTGGTTAGTCTAGGTGTAGTCTGAAGAGATCAGTCTTCAGGCCATGGCGGAAGATGGGTAGTGAGGGGGAGGTTCGGAGAGGGACGGGGAGTTTGGTCCACCACTGGGGAGCTAGGGTGGAGAAGCTCTGTGATCCCTTTGGGCGGGTGGGAGAGGTTACAAGGCGCCCTGCTGCCGCAGAGCGGAGTGATCGAGCAGGCACATAGAATCGAGTCATGTCCTGCAAGTAGATGGGGGCTGTCCTGCTGGCAGCAGTGTAGGCAAGGGTCAGTGCTTTAAACCGGATCCTGGCAGCGACCGGTAGCCAGTGGAGTGATCGCAGCAGAGGAGTGACGTGGGAGAATTTGGGAAGGTTGTAGATGAGTCGGGCAGCGGCATTCTGAATCATCTGTAGTGGCTGTATGGCACAAGCTGGCAGGCTTGCAAGGAGAGAGTTGCAGTAATCAAGGCGAGAGGTCACCGTAGCCTGGACGAGCAGCTGGGTGGAGTGTGTCGTCAGGTATGGTCGAATCCTTCTGATGTTGTACAGAAGGAATCTGCAGGACCGTGATGTTGCCTTGATGTGCTCCTTGAGGTCCAGTTGGTCATCCAGGACCACCCCCAAGCTCTTGGCAGAGTGAGAGGCAGTCACTGTGGTGCCATCAACCGTGATTGAGAGCTCACGAAGTAAGGAGGTCTTGCACGGGAAGAAGAGCAGCTCAGTTTTGTTGAGGTTGAGCTTCAGATGGTGGCTGGCCATCCAGGTGGAGATGTCAGCCAGGCAGGAAGATATCTTATCATTGACCTGTGTGACCGAGGAGGGGGAAGAGAAGAAGAGTTGTGTGTCATCTGCATAACAATGGTAGGAGAAGCCATGTGAATTAATAACTGAGCGTATTAGTTAATTATTATTACCAAAAAAAATGTTGAACTTTCAAAACAATATGGCCACCATATGCAACAGTTGGGGCCGTGGCCATTTTAATAAAAAATCTGTCAGTTGTAGCTACTTTCTAGGATCGTCACGACACTCGGCATACATATGTAGTGACTGATTCTGAGGCAGCTTGCCAAATTTTGGTGACCTTTTGCTGATAGGTGGCACTGTAAGAGGGAAATAAATTTAAAAAGCCTTTAACTCCTCAAATGCATGATCAATCAAGTTGAATCTTTGTATACTATGTCTTTGTGTCAGTCTGCCATTGGATGTACAATAATAAAGCCATCTCTGAAAAAATACGGCCACCATCAGCCAATCAGTTGTCAGTGGGCATGTGGCAGGCTCAGCAATGGCTGATCATCAAGGAACTCTGTGTATGTTGACTTCTAAGCTAGGGAATACCATGAGACTGATTTTTTAAATCTTTTTTTTTTTTTACCATTCACCCAACGTGTCCTTACAACTTAAGAATTTGTAATTGCCACATACAGCTTGGACCCTTTTAATTACCGCTTGCAGTTTATTGTTTTTTTTTATTATTACTGTGAGGTTTGATCAGATTTAGAAAAAAAACACATAAAAATGTGTATATGTAGGGTTCAATTTTAACTGTCTCTGGACTTTGAACATTCCTTTGCCTGCTCACCAGTGGAGTCATAAATATCACAGACTCTACATACAGCTGGAAAGACAATTTTCCCATGGCCTAGAAATTGCCATGGGACAGTCTCATGACCCCCACCCAATACTCATTCAAACCCCCAAGGTTTATGATGGTCATCCCTCGTTCAAACAACGGGAACCTTGGCTGACTAATACCCACATTATGTACAAAAAAAAAGCATTATATGGAGGTGCACTTAAATAACTGGACAATATGATAAATGTTGTGGACTATGAATAATATCAAAAGAAATGCAGGAGATATGTTATACAGACAGGTACACTGATCCCAAGTATGTATGGAGGGGAAAGTAAAATATATTTATTTATAGACAGATATTTACGTCTACATAAGTGTCTGGATGATAGAAAGACCACCACCTTGGACATAACTGACTCTAAATCAGGGATTGTTAACACTTGTTCTGAAGGGCCACAGGGCATGCTGGTTTACAGTTATTCAGTACTTGATCAATTATAGTGGTGGATTGAACACACCACACCTGATTTCTTATATCTAAACCAGCTGCTGATTGCTTAACGTGAAAGTAAAAGCAAGCATATCCTGTTTCCCTCGAGGACCAAATTATTAGAATCTTGTTCATGCTGGAAGATTGGCAGTTAATAGGTGTGAATATGGTTATCTTACCTTCGCTCAAGTACTCAGACTGACAAGCAGACTCTCATGATATATTGGATGTGTGTGTGTGTGTGTATGTGTGGTTGAGCGTATAGTGCTTTCCAGAACTCAGCATTTATACCCATTAGTGTGTGCTTCTGTTTCAAATCATAAGTGAGGTAGCTTGATCAAATCTTTTAGAATATATATATTATAGAATATAAGCATTGAACAATTTATTCATAAAACCAGGTTATTTTTGACACTGAGACATGAGCTTGAAAGCACTTCAAATTCACATAATTGTTTACAGAGAGGGAACAACATTTTCAAATATTTTATACAAAGTCAAATAATTTGCACAAAGCCAAGACAAGAAAAAGCCTGGTCAGAGACACCTGACTGAGGCTTATAAGCCTTAGAATACAAAACGACTCAGAAGCATTCAGATAAATATCTCACATACAAAAATAGACCCTTTTTTAGTTTACTTTATGTTTCAACAGCTTGATATAACTAGGTTTATTATTGCCAACTGATACCCATCTCTGTACGTGCAAGAAGGAAGAACACCAAATTTAGGAGAGAACATCACATTTTCACGAGAGCCAGATGGAGAAGAGCGACACCGACGACTCAACGCGGGTTCCCTCAGGTACGGACACACTGCACAGAGCAAACAAAATGGAAAACTGCACCTTTCCATATAAACGTTATATTAGGAAAATGACTGTATACATATTGTCAGAAAATGCATGAAGGTCATTCTTGTTTGAGTCCAAAGACTTGGTTTGACTCCTCGCCCCTCAGAATGTTGACTGGGAAGGACCTGGAAGATGAACGGACCACAGAAATGATCCATTTTGACATGCTTTACCTGTAGGGATGTATTTGAATGAGTTTCATCTCTCGTTACCTCTCGTTATGTATACCTTACTGTTTCTTAAACCAATTATTGTTTTTAAAAACAATTACAGATCACCTAGATAAGCAGAGGTGGGCAAAGTCATTCATTGAGGGCTGGAGTACATGCAGGTTTTTGCTTTCACCAATTAACCTGGCTCAGTTAGCTAATTATATACACCAACGGCAGTTCAGTCATAGATTAGATCACAGTAAAACATCTGATATACAGCTATCAGCAGTGACTCATGGGTTTATCAAGAATTTCAGCTAAAGCGTCAGATCACATGAATGATCTGGCTGATTAAATAATTAAGAGCAGAAGCTGGCACGAAATCCAGAAACTGATACAGCCCTCCATGCCCATCCCTACATTACAGAGACTCCAGAAAGCTTGTAATATTGTTCAATAATAATAGTGACAATATACAACAACAACTGTTATGATGTCTGGATTTACTGAGGAATGTTGTGTGCAAAGCACTGTTAAATATAACAGCAATGTCAGTGGCAGGTCAGAGCCTGATGTTTCCTGCTGGAGTACCAGCCTTGAAAAAGAATCCAGGAATGGGAAACACTCTGGGGCTTCTGATTGCTTGAGAGAGGTACAACATCTATAGACTTTTCTGCAAGACAGGAGTGGTCTGAACACTGCACTGTCTGACATGGGGACAATTCACCACTATGATTTTCCTCTCATGGGACGTCTTATGAATGGTTCTAAATATGAATATGGAAACAATATTTTCATAGCGGGATTCTGAGTTCTAACACTCCCCTAGATATGAACAATTTTAATCAGATTTGAAAAATCTATAACTGCTGTATGGTAAAACAAAAAAAAACACAAAAAAAAAAACAGTGGTTTGATTTGCATTTCATATGAAGGCACTGTCAAATTTGAAAATGTAATTTAAAGATGGGATGAGACCTTGCTGTTTGAATGTCACAAGGGCCCTCCATATAGGGAGTTATTATATCTTCTGTCTCCCAGGCAAGAGAGTGGCCCCTGTGTAGCTGTGCAAATGTGTATTCAATGTTTAAAATTTGCTGTTAATCTCAGCACTGGCTGCAACATTATCATGTTGGGATATACAGGACAAAATAAGAAAAAGGAAATGTTTCAGTCAGGAGGCTGAGAGACCCGTGAGGCATGGGAGTGTGTGACATTCTCACACACGCACACACACACACACACACACACACACACACACACACGCACACGCACACGCACACGTTGGACAGAGGGGCAGAGACTGCTTCATAATATCACTGTCTCTCTGTGCTGTTCCATCAAGGTGCGCTTCTGGGGCAGAAATGTGGAAGGCCAGTAGTACAATCACTCCCTTGGGACCATGCACCAGTGAAATTTCCCCACAGGTTTGTTTCAGTATCTGGACGGGGGCTCCGCGTCGGGGAGCGGTACATCCTGCAAAAAGAAGTGAGAACATGTAAGAGGTGAGAGACTAAATGCATAAACAAGCATGAATTTACAAGCAGCTCAATGACTGGGTTCTAGACAAAGTTATAACCCCACTGGAGGGCATTTAGGTTCATTAAAAAAGCAAGTTTAGTGTTCTTAATATTTCTCTGTATTCCACATTAATAAATAATAATAATACATTTATTTTATGTAGCGCTTTTCATGGTACATACAATACATGATACATACATACAATGAATCAAAATTTATGAATTAACATTCTGTACACCACTCATCCAACAGCTTTTCAGTAAGACCTACCAAGTTTGGCTAGTAGTTCACCTAGTTGCTTGTGCTTTTTGTGCAAATAGCACACATTTTTTTAGATGATCACAATTTCACATCAGATAATTTCCCACTGATTAACACGTTCGGAATGTGAGCAACACACTTGCAGATGCAAACTACACTCTTATCTGTTCAAAATATGTGACTTTGAGTGAAGAAGATTTGTTTTTGTGGTGTACATTATGTGTTCAAAACATTATCCAAAATGTGAAATTTGAAGAGGTTTTGGGACACTGCTTTTAGTTATCTACACAATTTCTTTTGTAGTAGTGGGAAAGAGGTTGGGGGTGAATCCATTTGATGCTAGCTCGTGAATTTTGTGCAATAAACAGTGCAGTTCCATTTTTATGTACATTTTGGGTATACCAGGAATAATTCTTAATTCCTCAGTTTTGATACATAGTTTTGTTGGCACACGTGTGCCCTTCAAGTAATGCCATAAGCTCTCTGCTGTGTTGCCACAAAGTTATAAGGCTTTATTTGAGAGTAGTACACCCAGGTGAAAAATGCCTTAATAAATGCTTCAGGAGAAAGTGTTAGTACATGCACAACTGTGAGACATGCATAGCATTTACACAGGCACACACATGAGTGTACACATACACCTGCATGAACAACAATGAATTGTGGGTTTTAGTAACTTAATTGTGATAATCGGGTTTGGCCACATGGTGGGAGTCTTCAGCTGAAACCATACCCTTCAAATGTCCAAACAGGGTCGAACAAACAAAGAAAGAAAAACAAAAAACCCCCCAAAAAATCTGTACATCTGTACATCTTTCGCACACACATACACACACACAAGGGGATGACACAATTTATAAACGCCATCTTTGTAAACTTTTCAACCCACGGGGACATGAACATGAGAAACCTACAGCTGGAGGAGTTTTGGTTTGAGGCCCATGTGGAGGAGACACAAGGGTAGGGGCCATGTTCTGAGATCAGCAGAGACCCACCAATTAAACAAATAGATAAACGAACAGACATACCTTGAGCGTACTCTGAAGGATTTGCAGGCGGTGAAGCTTGTCGTTGAGCTGTTGATTGTTACAGCGTCGGACAAAGGACCGCTTGTACTCCAGTTTGGTAGACAGTCTGCGCTCGCCCATAGGGGACAGGTTCGCCCGCTCCAGGGCTCTGTACAGGTCTTGAAGGGAGTCTGCATGTTGTCTGTTCTCCTGCTCAACACCTGAGGGGGGAGCCAGAGAGGAAGGTTTAGAAAGGATTTTGCTATTCTTAACCTCCCCTCTTCTAACTGTTTTGCATATAATAACCACTAAGCCACAAACCATTGAATTCACTCAAGTTGCAGAACGTACAATCAACCAAACCGTGTCGTAAATGAGGGGAAATATTCCACGAGGGACAGGTTTTAATTAAGTATCAGCCACGGAGCAGGAGGAACAGACATATCGGATTGATAGCCATTCAGAAACTCAAGTCTTTTTTCTCTCCTCAGTTAGCTCTCCTCCTCTAAATTGCCTACAAAAGTCAATCATTTTTACATTTTCAATTTACAGTTTCATTAAAGCTCCAGATCAGATTCTATGTGGAAATAATTTTACTGAAAGCATTTCAAAGATACATTTGCTTAGATCTCGTAACTGGAATCTGAAATAATGAAGTCTGGTCAAATGTATCATGAAAAACAGGGCTTCATATGCCCGAAGCTGAATCTTGGAACATAAAAAACAGAAGCTGTCTGGCTTCATTTGCACTCCTCTCCGAGTGTATGTGTGTGCTTGTATACATGAACTGTATGTGTGTTAAAATATTTGTGTGTTCTGCACAATGTACACTATTTAATTAGGATTCGTTTTCATTATAATGATAGATAAATAAGATTAATAGATAAATTATCAGGATGAGGTCTGTCATTCACAGACAGCCATCTCAATCTGGGCAGAGGACAGCAATCAGAGCGATGTCACGCACTGCAGATGTGGCTGCAGGCAAGACAAAGCACCTGGGCTGCATAAGCATAGCCAGCGGTAGCTCTAGGTTGTGCATCCGAGGGTCAGCAGAGCCAATCCTCTCTGTTAGCCTCTCACCTCTGTCCCGGTTCTGCCCCGGCAGGTACCTGCGTGGGTCCTTGCGCGCGGAGGTGCTGGCTGAAGGTGCGAGCAGGGCATAGAGATCTCCGTCACGGGGTAGAGTGAAGCTTCGGGGCTTCTCCCCACCCCCCAACAGCTCACACACCCTCTGGCCCTCGGCCACGGGGAGGGGGCCGTAGTGGTCCTGCAGCAGGCTGCGCTGGGCCGGGAGCGTGGACTGGCGCCGGGGCTCGGGGGACAAGCCCCCGCCCGGCTGCCGCAGAGCAGGGTCATCCGGGGGCAGCGTTTGCAGGTAGTGCAGGCCCGAGCTGGTCAGGGGCGTCTCGATCAGGTCCTGCCAGGAGCGCCGCTGGCTGGTGGAGTTGCGCGCCGGGGAGCCACCGCAGCTCCCCGGTGGGGCCTGGGGGTGGAACTCCTCCCGGGGCGAGTGGCACGTTTCCACGGAGGGCAGGCGGCCATGTTTGGGCTCCAGGTATGGGCTGTCCTCGCTCATCTGTAGGGCAGGGAGCGCAAGTTAACCTCCACCAGCCAGGTCACCTGACCAACGCTGGCGTGATGGTCGTGTAACACTGCCCATGTGATCAGACCAGCTGCAACTTATTTTAATGGTGGGGATACCATAGGTGCGTCTGAATTCTTCCCTTTCCCCCATCACATTTAGGCACAACTGTGTGCGCTTGTGCTCTGAGGCATTGCACACTTCCATAGGACCTACCCTGCTGAGGGAGGCAGAGGAAGCTGCCATATTTTACCGGGCATTTTCAGAAGAAAACCAATCCCAATTCAAGCACTCAGGAGGAGTAGGACTGACATAATGGGCTTTGTGTCGACTTCAAATAACTGAAAAGGGTGAATGAAAATATTCTAACACATGGAGACTTTGAAGACACCCTTATTTCCAAAGAGAACTTTTTCAAACTGCTTTTTGTTAAGTAGGCTCTCGTTGCTCTAGCGCCTCCCTTCCTACCAATGGATCCTGGGCCAAGCTGAGGAGTAAAACTGCCCAGACTATAAGAGGTATTGCTGACTGGTGCTGAGCGCAGAATAACATGCTGGCCGCTGAAAGTGTGTACAGCGATTGCTGCGTTTCCTGGCCTCAGGGAATTCTCAGGCAGTAGCTGGAGTAAACCTGAGCTGATACTGAGATCATCTAAGAGCGAAGACTCACAGACGCAGCTCACATTTCACCCAGCTGCATGCTTCATAAATGCCACCTTTTCATGCCCGGGCCTACTCGGGCCATTGGAGCTAAAGTGGATTATCTTGCTCTCGATTGAACAGGGGTGGGAGTCAAGGGCAGATAACTTTTTTCCAACAAGTTTTAAAAGGCCCTTTCTTTGGCATTCTTCCGGAAAGGAAATTACCCTAAAGGACCCAGAAATGACTGAGTCCCTCCCTATCTCTCTCTTTGCAATGCTCTCAGCATAGTAGACAAGAGGAGAGAGGGAGAGCGTGAACGTAATAGAGAAAGAGGGGGTTAGTCTGGGAGCGCTGTAGAGGATGAGACAGAGCAAATTAAAGCACTCATCTCACTTTGACTGGAGAAGAGCTGTCAAGTAGGATTATCCCTTTTGGTTTTTTATTTTTCTCTTCTCAACCATTTCCTGGTTTTCTCACACGTAAGCCTTATTTAACAAGGGAGAGATCAGTAAGGAGGATGTACAAGCGTAAGTACCCTCTAACAACAGCCCAGAAGAGGGGTTGATATGCAGCAGCCATTATGGTGAAAGTTGAGTAACGGCCCTGTGCTGTGTGATGACAGATCCCAACGAGTCAGCCTCCAGATATGAAGAAAATACAAAGTACAAATGGATTGGGATTCTCTATTCCCTTATTATGTGAGAGTGAATGAAGAGCTCATAATAGCCACCTTCCTCACCCCCCTACAACCCACACAGAGAAACAGACCTCCGTGACAAACTCATTGCTGCACTACTAGATTCGTTTTGGTAGCTCATAATAGTGGCTCAAGCAAAACCAAGTTTGGCGTCTCAAGTAAATTTATCATGCTTCATTACTGAAGAACATTAACATTACTCCCATTACGTATTGAGCTTCAGGCCCTAAAAAGAAATGGAAAAAAAGATGGAGACTCACTAAGGTGGTGTGGGGGTAGGTGCCATAGGGAGGTGGGGGGCTGTCCTGTTTGGGTGTAGAAGGTGTGTCATTGTCCTCCTGCTCACTTTCACTCCAGTAATCTGCAGGATGAGAGAGAGAGAGAGAGAGAGAGCCACAGCAGTTCAGGAAGTGCAAAGCCAACTTTCACCTGCTGGGGACTGAGCCGTTTCTGTCCGCTCACCTTGGTCCTGCCTGACGACCTCTCTCTCCATGTAGCCCCCCGCTGCCATGCCGAGCCGACTCAGCCACCTGCGGGGAAACAGGAAGTGAAAGGGAGGAAGGAAGGGAAGCATCCACAATGTCCCATTCAATACGCATAACTTTGTGAACAGTGAGGCTCTACTAAAATGATGAAGATTTTAACTAGATGCTTAAAAATATACCTGATTGCATTTGGAAAGACATTTTGGGTTCGCTTCAAAGTAACACCACAATGAAAATGGTACACTAAGGCTTTAAGGCCAGGTTTCACAAAGCAGTTAACATGCAATAACTGTTTGATCATGCCTACGATGTAATCACCGCAAATTCTGCAGTTAGATTTGAGGGTGAATTTGTATGTGATTTCAAATTTAATTTGTGAAATTATGAGGCAATATCCTGTCAGATATCCTGTCAGTGTTTAGATTATGGCCTTAGACAGAGAAACAGTGAATTGTATACAATTTTTATATTGTTTATATTGTATAAAATGCTGCTTGTTCTCCCCTCCAAAAACATAAAAAGAAACATGCTTGGGGCAATTAAAAGTCTTGCTGATACCCTAATCTATGAATGCAATCCATGTATCACACTGTCTGACAATAAGAGCAACCCAGATATCTGAAGTATGAGTCTCACCTTTCACTCCTCACTGTCCACCATTAAAGTCAGCCGATTAACTTAAAATAGCTGAAAGTATTATTTGCATACTAGAATTTTATGAACTTATTTCACATGAATGAATTTTTATGACAGAATTGTTGGGGAAGTGAGAATTCATTAAAAATATGTTACATTACATTACAGGCATTTGGCAGACACTCTTATCCAGAGCGACGTACAACAAAGTGTATAACCATAACCAGGAACAAGTGTGTCGAAAACCCTAGAGAGAAGTACCGTTCCAAGTGCAGGGAACAACCGCATAGTTTAACTTGGACCCTGTAGGTTAATCTGATTAACACTAACACAAACAAGAACAGCAACAACGCAGTCTATGCTATGCTATGTTTATTCTCTGAAACCAGCGGTCAACGGTCAATGCCTTTGTGAAAAAGTTTTAAATTTCAAGTAAACATTAAAGTGTTTAGAAGCCCACATTACCCCTCTTGGATTAAGATATTAAGATATTTACACATCAGAATGTCTTAACTTGACTTTCACTAGATCAGTACTGTGCCCTGCCTGCCGCTGCATAGTTTCGATCTAATTTAAAATCTACCAAATTACAGCCATCTTTAATGTGACTAATTCCTTTAGTGTAAGCACGGTAACAGACACTATGAATCTTAAGGAATAACATGTTGCTATTGAGACCTCACGTGTCCACTGTAAATAGTACTGCATGTCCTGGCAAGGAGTATCAGCTTGAACACTTTATATGGCAAAGCACAAAGGCCTCATTAACATGGTAATAGCACACTTGAGTAATGAACACATTTCTGGAGGGAAATGGAACAGCGCTGCATGACAATAAGGGCTTTCAATAGTGCTGAATTCAGTCATTAGGGGAAAGGCAAGAAGGTCAATGAGGTTCAAATGAAAAACCTGCGATGCTATATTTTATTCCAGACTCCAATCTATTGTGGCTCTGCCCTCTAAGCTCTGCTGTGTCTGTGTTGCCCATTCCTGTGTCCCTCCCTGGCTTAGCCTCACCTGTCCATATCATCCGTGCTGTCTGCAGCAAAATAAAAACTCTTGATCTTGGGATGGCAGGCCTTGAAAGCACTGAAATACACAGAAAGAAGAAAAAATGGTCTTAGGAACGCAAATATACACACATACATGCATGCACACACACATCCACATAGATGCAGGCATGCACTCACACACACACACATGTATGGCAGTAAACACAGCAGTCTAGCACATGAGACTCATGCAAAAGGCTGAATGCTGCAGTAATTAAGTGATTGGTGACAGTGGCAGGTGAGACAGTCTTCCTTGCTGCTGAGATGGCCCTGTCTAAGCTGTCCAGTATTCCCCGAGTGCTACTGAGACTATTTGTGCTTCTGTGTGTACTCACTACTTCTTGCGACACTCGCTGGCACGATCAATGTTGAACTCTGGGAGACTGACAAAGCCCTCAGCCTTCTCATCCTGTGGAAGAGGAGCATACAGATACTTTCACTTCACACTCATCTCTCTCATTCACACATTTTTCTCTCTTTCCTGGTCACAAATACAGAGAGAAGCCACATACCAACATAGAACAACAAAGCTTCTAGCCCCTCTAGCATCTCAGTCTAGCAGCAAATGGAATGAAATTCCCAAGAGGAATTTACCCTCCAATAATAGCCCACCAACCCCATGCCAAAGCGACTGCACCCCCAAAACTGGTGAGGTCTGCATCTATCACTCAGTACAATTCTCACTGCAGTACTATTATTATTGGTGAAGATATCAACTCCGCAGGAAACTGACTCCATAATCACTCTGCTTCATCGAGTTGTCACTTCATGGACTCACCACAATTAAGCACAGCTAATCAAGCACCTCTGTGCATGTTTATTATTCTAAAAATTGTTCAATTATTTTGCAATTAAAATATCCTTAATGAGCACACAGTTTGAGTACATCTTCAGACACAAAATAAATAGTGTTTCAGAAAACCCTGTCTGCATGTGAATGCACTTTCAACACCTCTACAACCATTTGAAAAGTATTAATTTTTCTGGGATAAGCATTGTTAGGTAAACGTTAAAAGGTGAAACGGTAGGCATGGTAAAATTACTAAAAAAGGTTTAAGGTGTACCTAAAGCATAGTTTATTCTCTTGCATCCACGCTAGCTATGATTAATTAACATTGTCAGCTAATTTTAAGTGGGAATTATGCTTACACTATTATAGTAATATTTGTTCATCACAACAGTAAGTTTCCATATTTCTATACAATTCTTTTTAGAATTACACATGGTTTTTGGTTAGAGTGACTTCACATTCAAACACATTAAACATGGTGATTATTGATTTTAATATTTGCTATGAATTCGCTCAAATAGCATCCTTACTGACTGTCTACATGTGTATTGTGGAATTTGTGTTGGGTGCGGTTGTCTTTCGATTAAAAAACTGAATAGCATACCACAGTAAAATAAAATGCATCTTTTTATGAGAAATATTAATATTTCACGACTAGATGCAGTTTACATTTTGGGAATGAAGACAGTAATTACTCCCCTTAGCAAATTCCTCCCAATTGCTATAACAGCACTTTCTCTGTACTCATATGCAAACAAACAAGGCCCACAGATAACATATTTGGCCATTAATTATCCAAAGCTACATATGTACACACTTTTGGATTCAAACGCGAACAATTCATCATTTCATTTCTCTGCAGAATGCTTTAATCAGCACAACAAGGAGGGCTGAACATGTGGGACATTGGGAGATTTCAAACACTCCAGCAGTGACTTCAGTTGCGGTGATGTGCCCTGTGGTCTGAGGTAATAGACCGTAAAAAAGCAAACTCAGGTCTGGAACTGGCTAAGAATATCTGAAAGCATTCACCTCTTCATTCATATACCAATACAGGCAGGTATCCTTCAGGACGAACCAATACTTCTTCCACTTCTGAGAGAAGTAGCTCCTAGCATCCCTCTTCTTCCACAGCCAGCCCTCGCAGTCACCATGACCCAGGTCCTTACAGGAGATCCTGCGCTTACTGATGGAGGCCAAGGGCCCTAGACAGGGAGGACATGAACTGAGATCATAAAAAAGAAAGACTAGCACCCCAATCTGTAATGAGCATAGAGGGTAAAGAACCACAGCCAAAATAATTTGACAGCCGGCCCTGTGAGCATGCACCAATGTTTTTATTAATTATGGGTGGCTGTGCCAAATATAAGTAAAGGAAATGGGCTTGCAACTTCAAGATTGTAGGTTTGATTCCCAGGTGGGACCATTCAGCAAAGTGCTTTACCTGAATTGCTTCAGTAAATATCCAGCTGTACAACTACACTGTAAGTAAAATTACTGTAATCTGTGTACTGTTAAATGTCTAAAAATTAAATGAATACAATGGTTTTTATAAAAGTTAATCCCTAAACATGCAGTCAGACGACTTCAAGCATACCCAAAGTGCTTAAACTAGCTTGCCTAAGTTTAGGAAATGTCTATAGACAGAGAACCACAGTCAGAGTTTGTTTTGAGGTAAAGGCCCTTTCAACCACCCAAGGAAATGCTAACTAATGAGATGAAACACTGATTGACACTGAAAAACTAACACTGAAAAACTGACCAACACTGAAACACTTACTGACACAAAACAATATGGTTCTCACCTTTGTTCTTCTTGGACCGTGACAGCAGTGAAGACCGATGAAATGTCTGTAACAGAAAACATGCGTGACCAAAGGATCTTTTCGCAAACAGTCTGAAACCCTGTGGCTGGACAGTACATATCTTCCCAAGGAGTCAAGGCATTATGGGAACTTGTCTCTCTCAGCTGAGTTTTATTGGTGATTAGTGTGGTAGCAGTTTGAGTTGATGGAAGCCACTGTTCTACCAGTCTGAGCGTGCGAGAAGTCACTATGGCCATGCTGGTGACACCACTGAGAGAGATGTGTTTTCATCCTTCGCTCTGTATTTCCAGTTGGGGTCTGGGAATGGCCGTTTCTTCATTGAGCCATGCCAGGTAATACACCACATCTAATGATAATCACTTCTAATAAGCAATTAATTGTGCATAACATCAGGCACATATTACAGATCCCCAAAAGACAGTTAATTGATTGTAAAGCTGAATTTGCAGAACAACACCATAAATGTGATATGTTTTTTTCTTCAAATGGAATAGTTTCATAAGGCACAGAAGATGTATTGGTACCATGGGCTTGATTCACTGTTTGTAATTAAATAGAGTCCATTGTTGTAAATGATTTAAAACTCCATTACTGAAAGCCCCCTGTATAACCACATAAAGTTTAAAAGGAAAAGTAACTACACACTTGAGAGAGCCTATGGATATAATTCTGTTCACACTCTGATGAGTTTCAGAATAAGTGCTTTGAAATGCATGAATAAAGAGCCATATTTCAAAAGCTTTTGTGAGTGTGAGCCATTATTCTTTTTTTCAACTGAAAGTTCTAACCTTGCACACTCAATACAACAACTGCGAGTGCACTAATTTTGAAAGACTTAAATGCATAACACAGCCATTCACCCAAAACATTTGAAAACACTGCTGCAGCAGCAAATGAAAACATGTATATAACTTTTAGAAAATGCTACTTTAAGAATATTCATGTAACATTGGTTTTGTGATTGTATATGTTAGTGTGAGCTTCGAGTTTGTGTATATATGTGTGTGTGTGTGTGTGTGTGTGTATGTGTGTACATTATTTATAAATATGAATTTATGTGAGAGACATTGTTTTCTTGTTCAGCCAGCAAAGGTGTGATCTTGCAACCTTTATGGCATAGTATACAACTTCCTGTCAGATATCTTTAGTATTTTAGATTTAAAAGCCCCTGGCATGAAAGGCTGACTGCACACTGTGGAAATCAGCAAGACGGATAACCCTGTAATGGTCAACATCAGCTAGGTCGCTACACTGGCTTGGGGATGCACAGTTGAGTCTCTCTCTGGCTGCCTATACCGCGATTTTCCCACATTGAAATGTCTTAGGTGAGTCGCCTGTTTTTTCAAGCCCCCTAAGCCACCTATAGGAGCAATCGTGGGGGAAAAAAAAATACAAAACCCCGAAAAAAAATAGAAATGGTCTGTGTATTTATTGGTACAATTCTCTCATAAATGATACTGCATTTCAAGTTTACGTGGAACCTTAGACACACTAAATGAACTATAGTAGAATCCGCTTAAGTGCATAAAATAATGATACAATAGACAGAGTGCCGACAACAGCATATGCCAATCTGGCAACCGCTAAAGACGCGACTTTCAACAGAAACCGCCTACCTTCGTAAATTTTGGCAGTTTTGTAGCTTTATAGCGCAATTCAGTTTATTTATGAGGCATCTGCCGACATTAAATGCATATTTATAGATTATTATGCGATTATATATTATTATGGACATAATTCCAGCAAAATATTGTAATATGTGATAATGGTTTATGCAAATATGCAATCTCTTTACAATGGAATGAATAGGAAATTGCTTTGGTTTGGCAATTCAATTAAAAATACCTGAAATATGTGATAATCCATTATGCAACTGAGTGGATTTAACTGTATTATCATTAATCTACACTGTTTTGCCTACATGTACAGATTGAACTGAGAAAAAGAAAATTCTGAAAAACTTTTATGCAGCTACAAGGTACAAGTAACACAACTGACAAAAAGGATGGTGCAAGCATTCTTTGAGTGAATGCATAAAAATAATTTAAATACATTAAAGTGGTATTTCTGTAGATTCATTAAATTAAAAGGTAAATTGTACCCTAAGTTTTCAGTGACAAAACTGAAATGCATTTCAAGTCATAGAGCAATTCCAAATATCACTATTCTGGTAGAATGACCCCTGTGTTAATTCTTCAGTATAAGCTATATTTCCCCCAGGTTCTGGCACTTACAATGTGTAACCATTCAATAAATATTTTAATTGTTCCAATTTGTCATTTTTTGCCACATGTTTCTTTTTTTAATAGCATAATGTATTGTGGTAGTCTCTTAAAAGACTTTACAGAACTTAATATAGCTAAATACAGGGAGACAACGCATTAACTTGACAGTGGCAGTAAAGCCGGACCCATCGCAGTTCCCGTCACGCAAAGTCAACACCTAAGCCCTTTTTTTTTTGAGCCAGGAAAAACCCCGCTATATATAGAGCCCCGCTCGGCAGGACAGGCAGAGCCTGCTGAGCAGTGATGTACAGCGCTGATCTGTCTGTACGGCAGGGAAGGGATGACACACAGAGACTCAGCTCTGCGGGAGGACAGGGACGGAAAGAGGAAGACAGAGAGAAGCGCCGGCTTCCGCGTCGCGTTCTTCCAGATGGTGGGATAGCGTGCCCCAGTTCCGGTGCGGAACTTGCTGTTTGCAATCAGAGCGGTTGATCAAACCCAAGGTTGCAGCAGCCCGTAAGCAGACCCGTGGGAAGCAGTTCTACTTCATACACTCACACACCCCGAGTTCGTACATTTTCTCTGAATCACATGCACATGCATACATATTGTACATGCACACGCATCCACATAATATATGTCTGCTCACGCCCCTAAAAACACAGAATGTCACCATCCCACAAATCAGCCATCTGGGCTGAGACTGATCTGTTCAGCGACACAAAAGGCACAGGTTAGCTAGATTGACACACCCTTACATTCCTCACATCTATTTGTCATCTAGCAAATGGATCTGTTGCACTGACACCTGGGAGCTACAGTGTGCTTATCTGCAGTGATAAATGACGACAGAGGATTTATGATAAGTAATGAGAGGTTACAGAGTGAGCACTTTTGTGTCTGCTATGAATGACTAGTAACACTGTGCAGGAATTTGTGATGAATGCTTCAACTGTATCTGTATACTGATAATATATTGGAATCATTCATGGTGCTACTGTTTTGGTAATCAGTGATAATCAGCTATTTTAGCCAGCAGCTCTATGACTATGACCCTGCTCCTGCTGAATGGCTGAAGCTGAACAGAAGAGAACTTAGTTAGCATTTAGATGGGAGAACTCCTCAGAAAACAAAGTTACTGCTGTAAGTCGTGTTGGATGGGCCAGCAGGGGACGAGCCTCCCTCTGATCAAATAAACCCGCTCATCACTGTGAAGAATTTCGAATGTGAGAAAGGCACTATATAAACACAAGCCTTCATTATCATTAGTGATAAGTGACTGTTTTCGTACTTAGGGATGAATGGTTTCATCGTATCTGTGTTAAATGATGACATAATGGAACCATTCATATAATATGATATAAGATGAGTGGTTGTGGCTAGGTTAATGTGTGCTATCTCTGACTGGTAACGGTGAGAGGTTAGCGATCGGTGGTTCCACCGTGGAGTAGCCCCTGAAATAGGCTGCGCAAGAGAGGTGCTGTGCGAGCTGTGGTGGACACTCACGTGGTAGAGAGAGCTGGATTCAGAGCTGGGGGTGGACATGGACTCCTGTCTCAGCATCTCCATCTGCAAGGAGGGCAGCTGGGAGTAGTGGCTGGGGCTGGCACCCCGATCCCCCTTCCTCCGGGACCGCTTACTGCTTCGCCCCGTAAAGTGCTCTTCAGTGGGAGCCTTGTCCACACTCACATAACGCAGAAGGGAGTTCTCTGAGGGGGACGCAGGAAGCACGGTTACCTCAGAGACAGGAAAAGCTGCCAATACAGAGCATATAAGCACTTATCATGGGACACACTTTCATCACAGGAAATGCCAGTGATCTGTGCAGCATGCTGCCTACCTTGAGAGAAATGCAGAATATAAAATGATTCAGTTGTGTGTGATTTTGTATTAACTTTCACAATTAATTTGTGTATAAGAATAAATGTTTTTTGTCATACAGCAATAATGAGCACTGAGAAATGTGGATTGGAAAGAAATGGACATGAGTTCTGTGCCTCTCCATTAGCATTTCTGCATTATTTCGCTCTGTACACGTGTGATAATTGCACTGAGTGAAATCAAGCGACTTTATGAAGACAGTAATTCCCTGTGCCTCCCCTGCCTTTTCTCATGTCCGTAGGAAACGCTCATGACAGGACATAATACCCTCATGGAAAATGTGTCCATTAAAGGGACATACTGTACCCACATAACAGGAAACACTCATGACAGGACATCACAGGACATGTAGACTATAGGCAAAAGGCAAGCCTAGATGTACTAATCACCCGGTACTTCATATTCATAAACACTTATGTTTGTACACCCTCCTCACAGGAAACACTCCCATCTCAGGAGACAGGGCACACACTCTCCACAGGAGACATCTCTCTATTTGTATTTTCATGCAGGACTAAGTAGAACAAGACTGACCCAGTGACCATTATCTAATATGGCCAACAAACAAGACAGCCCTGGTCACAATTTCACTTGTGTTACACATCTTTTGGTTGTCAAACAATCTGCAAGATACAGGGTTTAAACCCACTTATGTTCATTTAAGAAATAAAAAGAAAAGGCTCCCTTCAGACTCTGTCCTAATTAAGCAAATTGTCCTCAAGGACTCCTAACACCACAGAGAATATCAGAGCATCTGTCAGGGTAAATAAATAAAACCACTGAAACACTTCCTGCTGTTCTCACTTCCTTGTTCACACTGAGATGTGAGATGCTTGGAGAATTGCTCCATTACAACAGAGCGCATTCAAACTTTTGGATAATGACCTCAGAATATTTCAGTATTTATAGGAACAGAGAAAGTGAGAAAGAAATTAAGTGGGAGAGAAAAAGCACAAGAGAAGCATAGAGCAGTGTAGTGAGAGAGGAATTAGGGAGAGAGGGGTACGCAACAGTAAATTCATTTTTAAAAGTATTTGAATTTGAATGCGCATATTTAATGTGCTCTGGAGTCTGGACATCTCTCCTCAACCTACAAGTAAAATATTGTGCATTTCATTTCTTTAATCTTGTTATTGCTTCTTCCTTCTGGGAAGGCTGGTACTCATCCCCGCTAACAGACATCCAGGTCAACAATTCATACGATATGATGCATAGCCATTTTCAGGAGCATATCAGTCGGAGAATTCTACAGCAAATTTACTCCATCTGAGCCCTCTATGGACAGGTGCAGAATACGTTCTTTCATACACCTGATACTTCTTTACACAAATCATTCAGGGAAAAGTAAACCAATCCCGGAGCAGTTCTGTTGGGTAGAATTGGGTAGAATCTGGGAGTATATGACTAGGCAGCGCTTAGCGAGAGTGCCCACTGCGGAGTGGAGCCATACATTTTAAATGTCATGCAGGGCTGATATCTCCATCTCTTTGGGGAGTTTTAAAAACAGCCATCCCGAGAGAATGAGAGCCATTACTGCACTATTATCAAATTATTTGTTTCCCTTGGTAAAACTGGAACCAGAAACAGATGAGCTGCCCGCCAGATAAACCGCTGATCCCAGTCCAGATACGAAATGCTAAGACACAATGATCAGAGCACTACGAGTGACACTGTTGGACATGGAACAACAGAGTCGATATGTCAGAGAGGGAGAGAGATGAAGAGCAAGTGCATGGTTCGAGAGAAGGGAGATGAAGGTGAAGTGCCCTGATGACTTGAGGAGAGGACAGCTGTCAAGGCTGTCAGTGATGACCAAAGAGCTGAAAGACCTATAGGCAGCTATGCCATCTACAGAGACTCTGGGACACTGGAGGCTGGGATGACTTCACTGTGCGCAGGGATACACAATTACTACAATGGTCACACCCCTTTAGAGTGACAGTACAATCGATATGAGAAACTTGATGCAGATTGACTCTTCTAAACAAAGCCAAATGAAATTCGATATACAGTCTTCCCCCCAGCACTATTAAGCCAAGGCCCAAATTGATAGGAACTGCAAACACTTCAACCACAAAATTTAATTAATTTGGGGATTTTGTATTTTAGTTTTTTCCACCCTGTTTGCTAACATACTGTATATATTCAGTAGCACTCTATTAGTGTAAAGCTTTGTCATTGTTGTAGGGTTGGTCAGATTTTTACCATTATTAAACACGTTTGTTTTTGGAAATAATGGGAGAAAAGAAAAGGTAAAGAACCATGAAGCATGAAGATTTTGTAACAAATAATTGACAAAAATAAATAAAACATGTATTTACTCAGCAAAAGATGTATATGTAAGATGGCATTATACTGTATAACAGCAAGTAAATCATCCTCAAAATTCAAATTTACAGTATGTAATAGTTATAAAACAGTATTTAGTACATTATTTAAGTTCTGTTCATATCTAATGTTAAGGTTAAAGTGTAACAAAAAATACATAATATTTAGATTTTTAAAAAAGAAAACTTTTGATGTTCCTAACAATACAATTAGGATAAATTCCATAAAAACATCATCCTACAACGTCATACCCAACAGCGTGACTAGCATATTTTCCGGGGTAGAAACTGTCACTTGACAGCAATGCAACTGATTATAGAGCACAAGCTAATTGCTGTTTGGCTCCATTCAGGATGTCAGAAGGTAGACTGAGGCAAAGGCTGCTTTGATTTATAGGTCTGTGCCAGAGCGTGGCTCTGCCACTAATAATGAAGGACAGGGAGAGACACGCACACTGAAAAGAAAAAAAAAAGAGGAGTAATATATAGAGAGAAAATATGTGCAGGATGACAGAGGAGTTTTAAGCGGCAAATTGAACATTAAAGGGAAAAGGACAGGTTTACAAGGGAAAGGGAGAGGTTTACATAGGATTTGGTACATATGCCATACTGTTTCTTCCCTCTTAGCCCAGCTAACAGTGAGCAACACGTGATGTCATGACTGAACCAAATTACACCACCGCAGGAGATAATTAGAGGAGAAGAAAGTGCAGATGATCATTTTCCTCTCCCTCACCCTGCCTTAATTCCTTTCTTCCCTCCTTTCCCTCCTTCTCTTTTTCCCTCCCCCCAACGCACTCACCTCTCCTGCTTTCTCTTCTCGGCTTGGCAGGATCCTCATAGTCTCCCACCCATTTGTACTCTACAGGCATGGAGATAGGCCTCAGTCTGCCTGAGTGAAGAGCACACCCACACACACTCACTAAAAATATGGCGGAGAACGCCTTCACACAGCACACACGTGTGTGTCCAGCCGTGTACATTTAAAACATTTCATAGTTTTATACATGAATAAAGGTATATAGTTTTGTGATTATTTGTTTATCATAATCCATAAAACTCAGATACACACACACACACAATGCATGTCTGCACATAAAGACACACACATGCAGAAGTGCATCTGCTCAAACACAGACACACACACGCGCACATGAATATGCACACACAAACACACACACACAAATTTGGCGTACCATATGTGGAATTGTTGTCCCTATGTCCCTGAGGTGAACTCTGGTTCTTGTCGTACTCATAGCAATAGAGCACGGTGTCCTCATCTATCAGGGTAAACTGCTTTCGGTACTCCTGGTCCAGGAACGAGTTTGGAGACTCAGAGCCCTTTGCCACTGGAACACCACTGAGGTGATGAATCATATCCTCACCAGGCAGGTTTCCTTTCTCATCCCTGCACAAAAAAAGTCTCTCATCTTCTATCATGAACATCCAGACACAAAGGCAATGCATTGCATGGATAAACTCGCAAAAGGAAACATACACCCACCATGTTGACAAGTATATGCACAGTACTTGTACGATGCAAATAACCAGCCAGATACTCAACCGCACAGGTATACGCATTGGACACATACCACTCATTCAGCACCACATTACATAGGTAGACAAAGAGGCATCCTGGGCCCAGAATAAGAATAGATATATACTCAGTTGTACAGCTAAACACACAGACACCCTCTTTCTAACAGGTGAAAAAACACATGCACAGACAGCTTAAGAAATAAAATAGGTAAGAAGACCAATAGTTAACAGGTGTTGAGTTAGACTGTCATCCTGACAGGAGCGAAACAGTACGGAGGACGCTTCAGGTGAAGGACAGGGCTCCGAACCTGGGGGTGTAGGGTTCTGTGGGAGGGGGCGGGATGAAAAGGTCCTGTAGGGCAGAGTTGTCCTGCCTGGACGGAGTGCTGAAGGTGCTGGAGGGTGTGGCCACACTGCTGGTGGGGCTCTGTGGGACGACTGGCTGTGAGTACAGACAGAAACAGCCAATTAAAAAGCAGAACGGCAGAAACACAAGGTCAGGCTTCTGTCCAGGTGAAACCTTACGCTGGTGACAATCAAACACTGATAATTAGAAACTAACAACTTCTGCCCAAGCAAAGACCAAACTAGAGAAAACACCCATTGCACAAGGAGGTGGAGATTGCTGGTCTAATTATCAAAAGATTGATACCTCTGTTTTCTCCTTGGCTTGGGAAGTATGGAAATGATATGACTGAAAGCATACATGGATGGATGATTTAGACATTGACATACACCACAGATATATTCAACCGCACTTACAAGTCATTCTACATCATTCATTCATTGGCAACTGTAAAGTATTGTTTTTCATTTTACTCCTATTTATTCTCAATTTGAAATATCCAATGCTCATCTATGCAACCTCCTTTGTCAGTGAAAGAGAGCGCAGTCAAACACGCATTCTGTTCCCAAACACAATGCCAGGCTTCTGTTCTATTCTGCAGTCCACTAGCTAAGCCTATGCAGACATTGAGACGGAGGAGGACATACACATGTAGCTTGTGCAGGACTGTGAATGGCAACCTAAGCAGAGAAGGCTGTTCATATGCAAAGAGAGAAGGACAGCTCACCTACTCATGTCCCTTCCACCAAGGCAATGCTATGGCCAATTACAGTGAGCTCCATAATGTTTGGGACAAGATATTTTTTCTTGATTTGACTCTGCAGTTTTTGATTTGCACATTTTGCTTTAAGTGCAGAAACACCAATAACATACTTCAAGGGCAATCAAGAACCTAGAATCAAGACTAGCCACTGAAAGGTCTCTTATACCTGCAATAAAGAAGCAATTGAATACACACTGTAAACCATTTGTCTCAAACATTACAGAACCCTTAAATTGGGGGGGGGGGGGGTATATCTAAGAAAAGGGTATCTCTAAGAAAAACCAAGCAGTTGCTCATTAAAAAAGGATCCATCTTCGCTCGAGTGCAATTATTGCATTCATTATAGTTAAAAAAAGCAGCCTTGAATATGCTCTAATAAGCCTTCAAACTCAAAGAAAAGGACATAATGCAGAAAAGCATTTTTTGACAGCTTTCCCCATTGTGAAACAAGAGAGCACATGATCCCATTACACCCATATCACAGCTGAGACAGAGGCAGCCATCCACAACCGATAACCTGTGGGAAGCACTATGTGTGTGTGTGTGTGTGTGTCTGTAAGCGCGTATGTGTGTTTGTGTGTGTGTGGGTGGATGGAGGTGTGGGAGGGTACAGGGGTGAGGGGTTGTGTCAGTAGAGGTAGAGTGCTTTGGGAGGACCTGTGAGTGTGGCTCTAGGAGGGACTGTACAAACCAATCCTAATCCATCACTCACTGTTCTTTTTCTCTCCACACAGCCCCCAGCTCACAGACTGGGACAGTCCCTGTGCCACTGCTCTTCCCACACCAGCAATGCTCCAGCTGTCTCACTAATCACTCAGGGGTGTGTACCACTGCTCCTGCTGTCTCACTAATCACTCAGGGGTGTGTATCACTACTCCTGCTGCCTCACTAATCACTCAGGGGTATGTACCACTGCTCCTGCTGTCTCACTAATCACTCGGGTGTGTACCACTGCTCCTGCTGTCTCACTAATCACTCAGGGGTGTGTACCACTGCTCCTGCTGTCTCACTAATCACTCAGGGGTGTGTACCACTGCTCCTGCTGTCTCACTAATCACTCAGGGGTGTGTACCACTGCTCCTGCTGCCTCACTAATCCCTCAGGGGTGTGTATCCATTTACTCAGTAACAGAGAAACTGGGTTGTCCTGACTGTGCTTGCAAAATACATAGCATTACAGCACACCTACAGTGTGCACAAAGAGTAATTTCTGCAGTATGATTGAAAATCGTATAGCAGTGTACTCATAGTGTTGTATTCATATTGTGTTTATTAATTCATAACCAATGCCATCTGATTAGTGCTGTAGCACTGATATATTGCTCCCCTCCTTTGTCAGTAGTGCACCCATATACACTCTGAACTGTATTTGTGCAACCTCCTCTCTGTCAGCATTCCCCCCCTTAAGGATGTTGCCAGGGCAACAGCTCGCTGTGCTCTTCCCAGTTGATCCCCCAAACCGTGCAGTAAAAACAGAGGCGTGATAGGTTAACCAGGAACTCTGAATACAGAGAGGTTCGTTTTAACAACAAAGCAAAAGAAAACGGCTCTGAATTATACATGTAAGTTGGTGTAGAGAGCAGGAAAAAAATGCAGTGTGTGAGAGGTGACTATTTCTAACCCTTTCTAGGCCCATGTTGGTGTTTTCTGAAGCCAAATCACTTTTAAAGTAATCATATCTTTTATACTATCCTAATTCACCCCAGAAATCAACGCCACAACACTCACCCACTTTCACCGAGTTCCATAATGTGCTCAGAGCTTCATTCCTCCTCTACCGGTTCACCACATCAGCTAATATTCAAGACGGTACAAAATTAATGGATGAAAGTTGGCTGCCTGACATTTGCTTCGGCATCTGTTAATGGAAATGGAGTGAGCAAAGGCAGACAGGCAAAACTATGAGAAGACTAGTTCAACTGATTTATGAGTTAGTCTGTTTAGTCTGACTGCATCAGTTCAGCCTGCAATGCAGTCTCCGATGACAAGTTGAGTGATGAAAGCAGGAATGGAGTGTCCAGCGCCAACAGCGCCCCCGTGTGGTTGTGAGGAGAATGGTTTCCTACCTGCAGGGCAAGGGGCTTCCACCTCATGTTCTTTAGTAAAGCTGGGGCAGAGGTTAGCGTGCTCTGGGGTCGTTTTTTTACAGTTAACGTCACACCACTGGGGTCTCCACGCAGAGAGTTCACCAAGTTTTTCAACTGCCATCCCACCTACAGTAACCGACAAGCACAGTCAACACACACATACAAGCGTACACAGAAAAAAACACACATACACACAAACACAGCCACATACAAAACGTACAGCAGTTAAAGCAGGTATGAAAATGCCCATATACTTCATCTGCAGCAAAAAGGCATAGGGGGCAGGAGAACAGGAGAGCCCAATCTTGTTGACTGCATATTAATTATTCATCCTGACATTTAATATGACAATAGAAGCAGAAATAACAGGGGCTGCATAAATTGTTTTTCTTTACAGAAGGCTATACTGGTCAGAAATAGCAATCTTGTACAGAGTGGTCCGGTGTTTTCAAAGTCTGCTCAATTCAATAGTTGTAAAATGTGCATGTTATAAGGAAAGACACATTTAAAGCTACACAGGCACACACACACACACACACACACACACACCAGCAGGATAGAAGTTCATGTATGAAAAGCTCAATATATGGTTATTTGCACCAAGACAAGACTCGCTGAGCTTATATTTTAGTGTCTTGCAGGGAGTGTTTAGACTGCTCAGTCTTATTTGTATGTTGAAAGTCACCATGATCAAAATCAGTTTATTAATAACTTGGTCGAAATTATGTTAACACTAGCCACTCAAAACAAAATGGCCACTCACATCAGCACATTAACCAGCCAACTGTTGCACACTATACTCTCTGATAGGAGTCAGTCACTCCCATAGTTCACCCACTGATCATGACCAAACATACCTGCCACTCTACTAAACCCAAATGAACAGAGAGCTGATGCTGAACTGTCTCCTACACATGACTTTCTGGGTCTTGCTGGGAGCTTTCTATAGCTAATCATTAATCAGAACAGTGCATAATTCCATATGCATTACTTCCTTTGACAAGAATGCTTACGGCTGCAATGTACTGATTGCCACAAATTTCATTCCTCCTCCACAGGCACATGCCTGTAAAGCCATATGGTTGTTTCCATAGATGAGTTTCCATCAGTATTCAAATGATCATCCATTTGTCATGTGATTACATGGGCTAAAATGAAAGCCGTATGAGGCATTCAAATTCTAGCCTTTTCACAAAGAGATGGATCCAGGAAAAAAATTCTAGCAACCAATTCTTAGCAGGAAGTATTATAGCACACTTCTTGTGTAGGCAATGAGTCATATTTGAGATCCACCAACATCACAAAAACAGGCACAAAAACAGGCAAAGTAGAACATCATCTGATTGTCTGACAAATGCTCGCCTTTCATGGTGAAAAACTAAGGGCCAGATAAAACTTGAAAAAAAAGCGTAAAATACGGCCTGACAATTTTTTTTAGGTCACACGATAGTGTGATTCTTGTCGCAAAGATTCTCTCAGTGCATCTTTGAGGTCTATACCTGTGTCCTGCTTGTGCCTTGATTAATGCCTGCTCTATACTGGCGGAGGAATTTCACGCAACCCTCGTTAATTACCTGAACTTTCGTAAATTCATTGAAATACATAATCAGCCACACTTATACTATCTCCAGCCATTATTTGCGCTACCCCCCTTAAATGCATATGCATTAAGGAGAGAAGCGCACCTTAGATGACTCACTAGATGACACACCGCACTTCTACATGTGTGCTTGTTAGATACATATGACACTCTGGGTCAGAATGTGTCGTATCTGCACTTGTAACTAGTCGCCAATGTCTGACTAAATCTGGCCTGAAGAGCTTTGTCAGATCACGTAAATAGGTCATTACTAGAAGCTTTGCTAATATACAATGTATTTTATCACACCGTTCAACAAGGACAAATTGCAAGATGGGCTAATAAGACAAGTTTACAGTTCCCACAATTTAGCATTACTTATCCATGATTACAACCTGACCTATCAGCACTGAACTGGCTCACCCACATGAAAATTACAATACATAAAGCATGATTTGGCCATTATCCCTTAATTTTTATTTTGTTTTGGCTGCCCCGTTTTGTGATAAATGACCTTCAGTAAATGTTGGTATTCTGACTGGTACATTTGCATGTTGAGAACTCAAGTTCAATAGGGAAACATGATGACACATCTTTCACACCTCATTTCATACAGTGGTGATGCCTCAGAAGGTGATAAAATAGAATCCAAATGCCATATGCCAAGGCACTGAGTGTGATTAATGACTGATGCATACCACTGTTTGGAGGTTGACCTGGATGACCTCATCCCCCGCATGAATCTTCTTACAGCGGTCTGCTGGGGACTGAACATGCAAAAGAAAGAAAAGGGTGAGAGAAAAAGAGAGCATGAAAAACCAAGAACTCCAGTAGCATGTACATACAAGTAGAAGCAAAGAAAAAAAAAAACCACACATTATAATATTTATTCAGTAGAATGTGCAAATTTTCATAATTTTATGTGTAAAGCTGAAAGATTCTCACTCCTTCTGTGGTCCCAGTGATGACGTGCAACCCATCATAAGTTGACTTGATGTACATGCCCTGTAAATGAAAGATACATTTTGAGATAAAGGTATGGCTTGCAACAAAACAGACTCAAATAAACACTTACATACACAGGCAAAGTGAGCAACAGCAGGTGTATGGGTGCGTGCATGCAGTCCTGCATTCGTGCGTGTGCAGGCACGTGCGCATGTGTGTGTGTGTATGCATGCATGTGTGCATTTGCACGTGTGCGTGTGTGATTGCATGTGTGTGTGTGTGTGCATGCATATGTGCATGTGTGCGTGTGTGCTTGCGTGTGTGTGTTTGGGAGGAGAGCTGGAATAATAGGACGTTGCCATGATGGTGGAATTATATCCTGGGCTAACTCTTAATTTAAAAAAAACACTTAATACAAAATAAATATAATAGAAATCCTTGCAGAAAACCAAGCTGTGTATGAGAAATATTGTAGGACCTGGGCCCTCGCAGTATACAAAAAGAAAAAGAAGGCAGAAAATAACTATCATGACACAATGTGCCAGACTTAAATTCACACTTTGAAATGAAGCATTCCAACCCTGCAAACAGTAAACATATCTGAGTCTGGAAATAGCTCAACAGAAAACTTTAACTTGGCAATGACTTACATAAAGAAAAAGCATGAAAAGTTGGTTATGCTATCAACAAGAATACTCAACTAAAAGTACCAAAATAAAATTGGGTTGATGATATTCAAATCCAACATTCAAAAAAGTGTTCTAAATTCACCCGTTGCATGAGATTTGAAAATCAAGAGAAGTTTCTTATAGATACCATGCATTCAGAGGTCTGTAAAAACAATCCTGCAACTTCGAAGAAAAACTCACAATAGTGCACACAGGGCATAATTAAACCAATATTGATGCTTAATGTCCCAAAGAAGAAAAAAAAAATACACAAATCACTACAAGGTCCTGCAACACCATCATCTGCTAAGCCAAAAAACAGACATCTCAGCCGCGAATGCAGCTTATGCTACACTAAACAATGCTAACACTATGGATCCTCAGAAGAACACCTTCCAAAAACATTGAAGGGAACAGATAACATCACAACATGAACAAAATGCATGAACCAGTGGGAGGACAAAAAACACTGTATTAATTGCTATGTTCAGCCTGCACCCCCCCCCCCCCCTCCCCACCAAAAAAAAAACAGTTTCACTTGGCAGATTACTTCTGAGCAGTGAGAGGTATTGAGCAAAGATGTAAGATATGGATTAGATTAGATTTGTGAACACAAACTGGAAATGGAGACTGGCAAACACAGGAAAAATCAGACTGTCCCTACTGCTGTCCAAAAGACGCTGAGACAGAACTGAACTTAATCACAAATTGCACACAAAAAACACAAACCAGAACCAGAACACAAATGCCTGTCACTTCAGATATAGATAAAACAGCAGATCAGTACAGGCAGCCCCCAGTGTAGGAAGGACAATGAGTTACAGGAAAAACTCACTGTACTCATTTCAGGTCTCAAACCTTTTATTTCCGTTATGTTACTTCATTTGATATTACTTACTTACTATATGATTTCAAATTGTTCAAGTTTTTATTCTAATATTGTTCTTTATTTTATGTTATTTAATTAGATATTATGATTTTATATTTATCGCTCAAGTTTTTTTTTCAGAACACACTGTATTTCTCGTCATTGAAATTAACTACTGTAGTTATTATATTGTGCTTCTGATTTTGCGTAGTACTGAAATATACATACTTTGGCACAACAAAATCAAATTTAGATTGAAAACTGAGAGGTGTATTTGTCCAGAATGCATTGCAAGTTAAAATGCAGGTGCGGCATATTGTAGATCTTACCAGTCCCTCGGTGGGGTTGATGTTGGTCAGCTGGACCACTTCCAGGTGGGCAGACTGGGACACTAGTGGGTCAGAGGACAGGGAGATGATGTGGTCGCACACTCCAGACAGTGTCTTACACTGCATAAAGAGAAACACACACAAACATCGCTGTCACACAGCAGAAAGTTCAACCCTCACGCACATACAAACAGGAGAAAAAATACGAGGCAAATTATTTATTAACAGTGCCTTTCAGCTATGAGGTGAATTACACACGCTGTACCACCCACGTACAACATGCTGAGAGCAGCCGTGAAAATCAGACTGACATGTTACGGAGGTGGTCACGCACAGTACAGCTGTACGGCCGCTTTGCTTTCTTTGTTCTTCGGCGGCAGAGGATGTTGAGCGTTCGCTCCTCTTACGCGGTTCCTGTTCTAGTTTACGCCTGATTATGCGGCACAATATAACTCAGGCAAACAAGGCGAAACGGCCGCTGTCTGACGTTCGGCTCTGTTCATTCAATTTCTCCTCTCAATGTCAGTCCGAATTTACCCTGCGCATTTCTCTGACGGACAGAGTCACACACCACTGCAAGTCGTCATCGTCCCTGAGTCCTCTTCACCGGGTTTGCTCCTCCTCACACAAACTCAAGGTGAAAAAAATACTTGCCTACGATTTTCCTGTTCATTTCACTCTCACGACAGAAAATAAAGCTGCAATGTCCAACAGCCAAGAACAGGCAGGGAGGAAAGGTTCAATATGAAAGTTCAAAGGTCGCTGACAACCAGAAGCAAAGCTTTTCAAAGCCTCTCGTATAGTATGAATTACAATTGTTTCACTTCTCGCTGATGATTTTGAATTAATTCTTTTGAGAGGCAGTAACAACAGGAAATGTTAACAGGGAAAGTGAGCAAAACATCTGCAGAAGATTCCAACTAAGCTGCCTCCCAGCTGAGGAGCAGATGAGATGGTGCCAGTGCAGTGGATTTAACTCTAGCACAGAGCAAACACACCCATTCCACTGAACGAAAACCTTCATCCTGAAGAAATAGTCCTGTTCCAGCCCCTTCCCAGACAAAAATCCCTATTCTGGGATCGCTCTCACTCAGCAATCATATCCTAGTCCCTGCCTCTCTCTCACTCTCTATATGAATTCAGAATTTATTTTTGTAAATGTTTCTCAGCTGTGACATCGCCCACAGAATCTGGAAAAATAAGCAGAGCTGAGAAGATGTGTGAATGTGAAGTTCAGTGAAATGTCCTGGCTTGTACTTCGTTTCTTATTATTTTTAAATCCCTGAGACCATGACAGTAAACTAACCTTCAACTAAAAATGTATATTGATTTTCACAACATGAGATTGATGAACATGTTATCTTCCCCCACGCGGACAAACATCGCAACAGTGATATACGACCAAACAATGGTGACATTCATGGCATTGACATAACAAATAACAAAAAAATTGAGAATACTTGCATTGCAGCGAAAATGCAACCTACTCTGCTTCTCACCAAAAAGGGCCAATTCCATTTGCAAATTTCTAATTCCCTGAAAATCCAGATCAATCCAGTTCAATTAACAACTCTATAAAAAACCTTGACAACGGAGCCCAGGTGAAAAGATAAACGACACAATAAACATCTAACTGCCAAGACCACCATAGAAAAACAGGGAAGCTGGTGTCCTGTACGCTAATGAGTTTTGTGTCAAGTGCACACCTTTTGATTTAGGCAGATCAGATCTACTCAATCAGTTTTAATTATTATGTGGGTTATGGTGAGATCAGGAAAGCAAATTCACAGTTAACTTACCACATTCAAGATCTTGTTCTCTGTTTCGTACACTGTGCAGTCCTGCAAAAGTAAGATTATGCTTAGTCATCTTTACCTTGAAAGCACTTTATTTAACCCACCGACTCAATGCAGATCCCGTATTACAGGCATGTGAAGCGTAATTATCATAATTACCCACCATAGACCTGAAGTAGCTGAGCTGAGAGCCAGCAAAAGGCAACAGTGGTGGTTGGCATTTGCCCAGATTAAAACACATGACTGAACATCGTCTGCAGTCCAAAGCTGGTTTTTTTTCTTTTTTTTTTTAAGGAAAAAACACTCCCTCTACCTCTGGTCATTTGCTGCGATCAGCGATAGGGTCTTGCTCCTTTCTCCCTTCTGCTGATGGAAGCGATTTAGCAATGCAACTTGCCTATTTCAATCAAATCTTGCTGCCATGTATTTCAGCATCAGTAAAGCTTGTGATCTGGACATAGGTCAGCACGGAAAAAACAATCCTGGAAAACTAGCTGAACTAAGCAAGCCAGGCCTGTATTAGCTCCTTAGTGGGGATAAATCGGGGTATAAGTGAACTTATAAGTGAACTAATGAAGGTTAGTGGGCAAAGAGATTAGAGGATACCAGCAGTGCTTTACTTTAAATAGTGAATGGAAAGGTTCCAGGCTCTGAGTGGTCCAGAGACAGACTAGTGTTCTATAAACATTGAAAATCACTTCCAGCAGTAGCTTTGTAACTACCTTCTTCAACACATAATACTTTTAATGATTATATTTATATGCACTATATACATTCGTGAAAGCTATATGTGCTATTAGTGAAAAATTATGTTTCACACCTCCTTTTGTGCAAATAGAATCCACACTTCAACAGTCATCACACCAGCAAGGCTGTCGCCATGGTTACAGCCCATCAGATTCCTCCGGGTGTGACCTTGTTTCTGAGCTCAAGTCAACCCCTGACAGAACCACTTTTCCAATCCAAACCCCAGTCTTGCCTGGAGCATTGCCCTGAATACAAACCTTACTGCGGGTTTAGTGATGCCGTCCAGTGTTGCACTGTAAGAAGCAAAATAAAGCACCGCCACAACAATAAATTATGAATGTGCACTCTTCTACCTTCCGCCTGGCCACCACCAGGCCATTGTCCTCAACCGCTGATACAGGTTAAGTTCACACTTCCCTGATTCTTACTGTGTCATTTTTAGTTAGATATTGATCAGAGAATCAGTGCTTAAGGATACTGTGCTACGTTTAAGCATCTGAATAGTCACAACTCTGGAGGTAACAGGGCAGATTGAGCAAACAGCACAGCCCTCCTAATCCTGGATCTTTGTTGAGTCAACCCCTGGTCCAGTATGATATTTTGTAAATGCAGACACATCCTTTTAATTCCAGTAACAAAAACACTCCAAATCTGCCTGACCGCACACAGAAAGACACACACCTGCAAGCACACCATAGAAGCCCAGAACTCAGAACCCTAACTCAGAAACACTGCAGACAAAGAAAAACTGCAGAGACTGAAATAAAAATACAGAATTAGACTTCAAAGATAGACATACACAGCACTGTATGTCCAACCACTCTGACAGCTGGGAGTGGGAACAGAGTACACAGATCACTTTAGATCCCCTGGCCTCAGTGTCACCAATCAAATGACTGTTCCAGCATAACTTTATTTCTGCTTCCTCCCACACTTAGCAGCGAAAAACCAGCACTGGGATTTACTGCTCTAATAACATTCACCATCACCCACAATGCCATGCTGTTTCTTCACATGATTAAAATACACAGAACAAAGGAGGAGTGGAGGAGGGCGCTTTCCAACAATTCCCATCCCCGCCCTCCAAAGACTGTTAGCCCCTGAAACAGGTTCTGTGTCCCGCCCACCCTTAAATGTTCTCTCAGACTCCAGTTCCCAAACAGAAATCTGACACTGCATTCACCACATGGATCTATGCACAAAAACATACTGAAACCACAGGGAAGCTCATGAGTTTCCCAGCCTCAGTCCAATTGCCTTGGCTTCACTTGGTTGAGCCTGAAGCTCTGGGAAGAGTCATTAGTGGACTATGACTGGAAAGTCAGCCCCAGCAGCACACAGTAGGGCCCAATCCACTGGGGTGTGATTGGCTTAAATTAGCCAGCGCAAAAATGCCTCTTAACTTCTCACCAGATGCTTTCAGATTAACAGCAGCCATCAGCGAGACGTATGCCTCCCCTCTCACTGGTGCTAGTTGCTCTTCTGTGTGTACTATGTGACAGTGACTAGTCACTGGCTCAAGTGTACTGGAACACTGCACATGCTCAGCTGTTGTGTTTCACTGCTGAATGCCTTGGCCTGGCAATGATATGAGAAAAAGGGGTTAAAACTTCTTTATTTTTCTGTGTCGTCATTTTCTCAGAAGCGCACAGGGACACAAGCGGCATTAACAGCACGGCACGCTCAGGCTCAGCCATGGCCAAGGGAGTATTGATCCTAGCACCCTCCTAACTCCTCGATTTTCACCACTGGGAATATAAACTGTGATTCATGTGTGCGTGACCAGTTTCTCAGTACACCACTGCTATGCATCTGTCTGTGTATGAGCTGCATTTGATAACAAGCAGCTGAGGAAATGGAGGGATTTATAATAAGGGGAGAATAGCAGGCAGGGGAGAGAAAATGAGTCTGGATATACCTGAATATATTTTTTCTTGTATTGAAGTAATATAGCAAAAATGTACCTGCGGTATAATGGTCAAGAGAGTGTTTTACCTGTACAGGTGTGACAAGGAGAGGTGGTACCTGATGCATGACTGGTTAGACTATGTTTTACCTGTACAGGTGTGCGAGGCTGATGGTGTACCTGCTGTACGATGGTTGTGAGCTCCAGACACAGCTGGATTACGTTGTTCCTGGTCCCAGAGTAGTCCGTCACTGCTGCAAAGGGAGATCTGAAAAAAAAGTAGCACCTGGAATCAATTGTTAGCAAATTCTTAACTCTGATGCTGTGTCTAAATCACATGTCTCACATGGATTTACACAAGTTACAAAACATGAATTTGTACAGTAAAATGTAGGTAATGTATTGGAAAAGTAATGTCCTTGGGGTCATCTATTACAACATTAATGACAGCTGAAGTCAAGATCCTGTGAAAGTCTGGTGATGGAAATAATAGATTTGAGATGCACATTTTAAAGTTGCAATTTCGTAACTTCAAATAATCATTTTGAATAATCATGCTGACCCAGAAACCAGAACAGAATGTGTTTGGGGCAAAATTCAATAAATAAACACTTAGCTCATACAAAACAAAGAATAAAATGAACAAGGAATAGCAGGTATTAAAAGGCTATGGCACTTATCGCTACCCAGAGTGCACATTACTACCACTGGATGAGTTATGCATTATGTATACTAGAACATTCACACCTCTGTAGACACCTTTTACGACACCTCTATGTCCAGAAATGGAAGTCATAACACTTTCACTAAGCCATTTAGCAGTGATGTGTTAGCAAGAAATTCAAGAAAGCAAGAAAAAGAAGTTTAAAAATTCATTAGTAATATGTGTTGTATCTAGATCATCAGTGGCAAAGGTTTGAAATACACCCACATCACGGTTACATATCCCACACAAATTCAGGTTTCACATGAGAAGACAGCAAGTATGTGCTTTTAAAGATAATATAGCACGAGCATTCTACAGCAATCTGCAGTCTGTTGTCATTCCACAGTTCATCTCTCTCCAGTTTCTCCCTTGTAGCCATTCAACTGTGCCTCAGTACCACTCTGCTTATTTACAGCTGCATTAACCATTACGCTCTCATATCTGTCATTCTTTCTCTCATTCTCCCAGTTAATGAATCTCACTGTAAATTGCTGGCCCACATTACACAGCAAGTTTTGCTCTTTGGAATAAATATCCCGGGAGTTAAAATCAACTCAACCTGAGTGTACATGCGTGACCAGAATAGAACAGACTCTAGCCCAGAGTTGAACTAACTGTTTCCTAGCAGTTGAACTTTTAAATCTCTCCAAGTGTTGAAATCGAACATTCCTCACGGGGGAATCAAAATATTACTTCCATGCAGACCTTCTTCACACACTCAGACCGACAGGCAATTTAAAGTCTCCAATTAGGCGAACCTGCTCGTCTTTGAACTGCGGGAGGAAACTAGGGCATCGAGGGGAAACCAGAGAGAACACACAAACTCCACACAGAGAGGCCCTGGCTTGGCTTCAAACCTGAGACCTGCATGCTGTGGGGCAACAGTGCTACCCACTGCACCACTGTGCCGCTGCTCATGTCAATAAAGCTGTCCTCCTCACGAAGTAATACACCGCAAAGGACGAAGCCTCAACACAAGCAGAAATCAAAGTCCTTCACATTTTTTGTCAAACTCCTGATTTTTGATTTTAGGCTGGTGCAAATAGCTTGAGCGTGTTCTCTGTTTTAGACAAAACTGGAAATCTAGTAAACAGCCAACAAATTAATATAACTATCGACCAGAATGAATCATCAGATTTAAGTCAAGCATAATGCAGATATGATTCATATTCTACAAAATTACCCACCCCTTTATCCGTTATAAGATCAGTGATAGCCAGTCAGTTTGTGTATGATTTATCTTCATATCCCTAATATAAACAGAGAAAAAAATGACAAGCCTCAATTGTCCATCATTACAGATTTTGTTTGCACACACATTTATGTGTGTATATGCATGCATATTTGTGTGTACGGTATGTCTGTGTTTATAGCAGGATGACAGAGAAAGCTCCGATGTGAAAAGACATGACTGATTACAGAGCCTTTTTCTGTGTGATTGCCACTACGTGGACAGCTCAACATGTGCGTGCCAGAACCTGTCTTCATTGAACACAGATAAACCCAATGATTGGAATTACATAGATCACAGCCCCACAGGTCTGTAGAAGGAAGGGTCTTGACATAGTTCCCTAAGCTCCCAATGTAGTGACAATATTGTGCAACACGAGACCATATGCAGGACAAACAAAGAGCAAGAGAAATTCAGGATGGGAAAGTTCTTTACATAATATCCAGTTTACCCAGAGCACCTTACAATGATACACGGCCTCTTCTTAACTCAAACCACTGACACACTGCCTGTCTGCGATAAAGCACTGACACACTGTCTCTGTCTGAGGTACAGCACTGACAGACTGCCTGTCTGCGATAAAGCACGGACGCACTGCCTCTGTCTGTGGTACAGCACGGACGCACTGCCTCTGTCTGTGGTACAGCACTGACACACTGTCTCTGTCTGTGGTACAGCACTGACACACTGGTTCTGTCTGCAGTACAGCACTGACACACTGCTTCTGTCTGAGGTACAGCACTGATACACTGCCTCTGTCTGCAGTACAGCACTGACACACTGCCTCTGTCTGCAGTACAGCACGGACACACTGCCTCTGTCTGAGGTACAGCACTGATACACTGCCTGTCTGCGATAAAGCACTGACACACTGCCTCTGTCTGAGGTACAGCACTGACACACTGCCTGTCTGCGATAAAGCACTGACACACTGTCTCTGTCTGTGGTACAGCACTGACACACTGGTTCTGTCTGCAGTACAGCACTAACACACTGCCTCTGTCTGTGGTACAGCACTGACACACTACCTCTGTCTGAGGTACTGCACTGACACACTGCCTCTGTCTGAGGTACAGCACTGACACACTGCCTCTGTCTGTGGTACAGCACTGACACACTGCCTCTGTCTGAGGTACAGAACTGACACGCTGCCTCTGTCTGTGGTACAGCCCTGACACACTGCCTCTGTCTGTGGTACAGCACTGACACACTGACTGTGAAGTTAAAAGTAGCTTGTTAAAAAGGAACTTGCTTCTCGATTTAAAAAGTAGAATCAGAAAAATCTCACAAATGCCCAAACATCTGATCTGCACAAGCTGACCTGGGGCTCATTTCATGAATGTTGCAAGGATTGACTTTTTTGGAGGGGTTCACATAGAAATAGCAATTGCAAGCCACAAACATACGTCGCGAAGCACGTTCCTGTAGGCAATCAGTAAATCATTCCTGCATCATTTTTCTTTCACATAACATTTTGCATTTGGGTGTTACATTGCTCTATGTGGACTCATCACGAGTGTCAGGAGCCAAGATAGGAAGGCGTATACAGAGGTGGGGGGAAACTTGGCGCTCAGATTGAACTGAAATTATATGTAATATAAAAATGTCTTTTTAAATATTTATTTTATTTGATCTATTAGGTCTCCCGAGGAGGCCTAACATAGCCCACAATTTATAGCAATATTAGGTGTTTTGCTAGTTGAAATATTCAAATGAAGCCTCTTTCAAATCTTTTAAAACACTTTTTTAGGGCTTGTATCTGTGGGGTGAATTTTATTGCACATCAGGCAATTTTACTTGTTACCACCTTTTATCATTTTTATTATGTTATTTGAATCTTTTTAATATTTGTTGTGTTATTACAGTGAGCTCCATATCATTTGGAGACATATTTTTCTTTGATTTGGATCTGTGCTCCACAATTTTATAGTTGTAATCAAACAATTCACATGTGGTTAAAGTGCAGATCCTCAGCTTTCATTAAAGGGTATATTATACATTTCGGTTTCACACTGTAGAAATTACAGCACTTTTTATACATAGTCCTTCCATTTCAGGACACCATAATGTTTGGGACAAAAGGCTTCACGAATGTTTTTGATTAGTCAGGTGTGTTCAGTTGCTTCCTTGCCACAGGCATATGAGAAATATCAGTATCTAGTCTTGAGTCTCAACTTTTGATCGCCTTTGCAGTCTGCTATTGGCCTTAGTCAACAAGCGGAGCAGAGCCAACAGAAGTCAAGGAAGCAATTATGTGGCTGAGAAATAAGAAAAACCTGTCAAAAAGGCTTACCAAAATCAATTGTTTGAAACATCATTAAGAAGAAAGAGAGCACTGGTGAGCTCAGTAATCGCAAAAGGGGAAAAACAAGTTTTCAAAAGTATGCTTTACAGTACATACACATCCTCTAAACTAAATCCAGTTAGGGTACTTAAGTGCACTTTACACTTTGCTTTATAGAATTCAACTTAGATCACAATTCAAAAATACTTAAGGTATACGACTTTGGGATATAAAGTTCAGAAGTAATTCATAAATGGTATACTTCCGATATAATTTCAAGTATACTTAAAATGGGACAATTTAGTTTTATAAAGTACTTTAAAATATACTTAAAATACACTTAAAAATAAACTTGATGTACTTAAGTATACTTAAAAAAACATTTTGGTCACACTATAAAGTGTCTCTCATAAAGGCTTTATATAGCATATATAATGCCATCGTAAACATGACATAATGGCTTCATAAATGTAATATGTCATGCTGTGGCAATCTGCATCTTTTGAGCAACTCATTACTTCCTAAGTAATCAAAAGGGTACAATCACAGAACATATTTTTGGAGCGTGCCTCTGTCTCCATAAAGTGAAAGGAAATGACATACTTTTGAGGAAAGCTTTCGGTACGTGAGAGGTCTGTTGTTGTGACACTTTTAGTTGTAATTTAAAGTGATGCATTTTCATGAACTGTTTTTGACAGGATATTGTGATCTGCAAGTGAAAATCCTCGCAAATCACTTAGGTGAAACGAGGCCCTAATTGTTTGGTACAGCGATGTATCAGTAGGAATTTTATTAGAAATTTCACATACATTCTCGCATCTTGTGCACGAGAAAGCTGCACTATTTAATGACACAACAGATGTCCTTGTTATCACACAAATGCCAGCACTCCTGTCAGCAGCAGATTTCAAAGCATTTCAAAGTCCATACTGCCAGCTTACTGGATTAAAAGAGTGAGTCACAAACCCAATATGGATGAGTGCTCATCAGAGAGCTCCTGGTTTCATTACAGAGGAAGGCTAGCAGCACCTGGGGTTCTGTTATCTGACACTGCTGTGCCAGATTCTCTTTGAGTTGAGCCACCCATAATTGTTTCTGATAAACTCTACAAACAAACTACAACAAAAAACAACATTAATTTCCCACACAGTCTAGATTGACTCTGTAACTGGACTATTAGTCATGAACAAGGTTATCAGTGCCCTGATAGCATTTAAAGGGCATCGCCCACGGTGAGTTGAGTTGTTGGTAATTGATCATGAGTGCAATCTAGGAGGGAGATGCATTGTTAGTCGTGCGCGACACATATTTTTTTCTCCGTTGTTAAGGGGAAATGCAAAGACGATGTCAGAAGAATGTAGGGGCACGAGCAAGGGGATTTGAGGTGTGGAGTTGAGAGAGTATAGAGTTAGCATTTAGAGAGTAGCACTTTGCAAGCCTAACCTATCCAGCCATGCCAGAAGGCTTTTGGCTGCACCGATGAGGTCCACTACCGACGTGAGGAAGTCATTAGGCAGTTTGCGCGAGGTCCGGCCTTCGTAATGTCCGCTCCGCCGGCGACCTGTGATGAAGTTCTGCAGGTTCTTAGCCGAGGCATTGAGTCTGTGCGACAGCGTCTTCAAGTTCTCCGTCTCCAAGCCATAATTCTACAGAACACACAGAACAGACTATCAGGACCCAAAAAGGAACGAGGGATTAAAATTGCACAAAGCTTCCAAATTAAGTTGGCATTATCCTCCCATCTCTCATCGTCAGGGAACAGGTTGCGCGATAAATTAAACAGCTCAGGTAAATAAAGTGTCCAGGTTTTGCAGAGTGTCATCTGGTGGAGTCTGTCACTCAGTGCCAGTCGTATTCCCAATCTGTTATCAAAGGATTGCTTATTTTCAGAGATATAGAGCCGGCCTGGCATTAAACATAGTTTGTAACCAGTGATATAAAAATAATTTTAATAAACAGAAAATTGTATTTACTTAAATATGAATCACCCAACTTACAATATATGGATCTGATAATATGAATTCATAAATCCATTCAGCCTACATTGTTTTTGTTTTTATACTGCTATTTCCCATAAAGGTCTCATTTTTCCAATTCAGTTACATGTAGAACAGTCTTTGTTCATACCAGAGTTCAGAAAGGACACACCCAATGTTACAAAGAATTACAAAGTTTAAAAAAAGAAGAGTCATTTACACAGAAAATGTTTGGGAAGATGGGCCGCATAATGTCCAGTCAGCTAATGCCTCTTCCTAGAGACAAAAGCTGCATTTCCACCAAAAGTACCCGGAACTTTAGTCCCAGGAACTACTTTTCAAGGAACTAAAATGTTCCTTCAGCCCATGGTTGTCTGCGTTTCCACCGCGGTCTAAAGTCCCGCGAAGATTAGGCAAATTAGCCCACTGACGTATGAAAAAGCGACGTTGTCGTCGGTCCATCTGTCCTATGATTTCTTCTGTAACCCCATACTACCACCGAAGTACCCTACATTATTTTCTAATAACCTGGACAGCCAGGAGGGGTTTATTCCACTTATATACAACGGGTTACCAACAATGACTACATATGGTTACTTTTGTATTTATTGATTTTTATCGATTTAATCACCTGGAATTGAAATATTCTTCTGCAGCCGTTTGGGCATATTTTACCGTTGTCAAGCAAAACTGTCGTTGGTAGTTGAACTTGGACCGTTGTTATGCAACAAATAGGATATAACAGGCCAATAGTCAGATTGTAACTGTTTTATATATCCTCTCAAACACATTCGTTATGTTTTTATGCGAACATTCACTTTCATGTCTTGACATCCGAGGCGACAGAATGCATTCACATTTCCAATATAACTGGCAACAACAGCAGAAAACATGCACGTTGTAAACAATTTGCTGTTTGATTACTTTCTCATCGTCAATTCCATATAGGCTAATCGCAAGATGACAAGAATAGAACGAAAACTCGGACTTGCATGAAAATTTTAATTAGCAGTGGTACAGCCACCGTTTGCTTTCCTTCGAAGTTACTGCTAGCCGAGCAGCGAAGTGTGCCCTCCAGATGCGAACCATGCACCATAAATTAGTCCATAGTCTTCCTGGTCTTTTTGTGGAATTGAAGAATGGCAGAGTAAAATTACGGCAGTCTGAAAAAGCTAAAGGGACGATTACTAGAATTAACCTGTTATTTTACCATGACAAAAAGTGCGGAAGGTGATTTCCAGTTTGCTTTTACTGTATCACCAATGTGAATTACGCAGAACTACCACATACCTCACATAACTGTATCAAACGTTTTGAGTCAATTACAATGGGCTAACAAAGAAAATCCGGAAGAAAATATTCAGCAACCAAATTAATCCGTTTGAATGTTTTGGTAGGTAATATCCTGTCCCAGCACGAATGCTTAGCATTTTATAAAACGAATACTAAAGCAAGAAAAGAACAGAAGAGCACACGTTATAATTCTAAGACGTTGGCAGGCTATAACCAAAACTAGGCTACTGCGCCGCATAACATACAAGTTTGATTTGAAGTTATTATGAAAATAAAATCGGTTTGCGGCTGCATATTTTTAAACATGGCGGTTGAAATAAAACACTGCAAGTAGTCGACCAATCAGAAATTTTCAGCGCTTGCGCCCCACCCCAAAGGTTCTGGTACTTTCGGAAAGTACTACCCCCCGAGCAGGAACTTTTTTGGGGGTAAAATAAAGCCCCCGGAACTAAATTTAGACACTAGTTCCTGCGGTCGAAACGCACTGAGTTCCTCAAAAGGTTCCTAGTTCCGGGGTAAAGTTCCTGCGGTGGAAACGCGGCTAAAGGCCCACTATCCACAGATCCAGACCCAGAGCAGCTCTCTTTAGCCAGCCTGACTTATGAGACACCTACAGACCCCATCATGCTCCCCACAGACTCTGTCTGGGAGATGGCAGCTCCACTCTCCAGGCAGACCTGACAGTAACTGGACCCACCAGAGCACAAAGCAGGTCCACTGCCTCCAGGATGAGCTCTTGGTGTCCAATACGGGACACGCCCAAGTCTTCCAGCTCCTGGTGGGTGATCCTCAGCAGCTGGTCTCCTCCGACTTTCTCCCGCTCAAAGTTCTGGATGTACTGTTGAAGACAGTCATCCAGCCCTGGGGCAGATAAAGTGATAGAGAGAAAGAGAAAGAGAAAGACTTGAAACTCTGAGACTTGGATATTCCTTTACTGAGTCATAAAAAAAGGAAATTAATTTTAATAAAAGATTAAGAAATATGATACATTCACCAACCACCACACAAATGGAACGTAATCACAGAACATCATAACCATCTGAGAGACAACCCAGTCTCCCATCATGGTAAATGTATTTTGTAGACCCCACCTATCGGCCACATAAATAGTAACCCCAATACACCATGATTTAAAAAACACTTCCACATTGTTAATAAATGTGTAGAAAACATGCTTAACCCTATGGTACAGAAGCAACCACCCTAAGAATGCTTACTAAATCATTCTATGCAGAATTATGTTCCCTGTTCACCCAGTGAACCAGATTACAGTTTAGTTTTCCTGAGAAAAAAATTCATAAGCAAAACATTGTATCTTCTTTGGAAGGAATATTGTATCCAAAAAAAAAATCCCAGATGTCAAAGTGGGAAAGCATCATGACTTTCCAGTCTTAATTAAGACTATAGCTTCAATCACAAAAGAAATAATTATTGCACCCTGTTGTACTGATAGTGTCTTACCAACATCTTTGATGAATAATCCCTGTCAGCTTTTCTTAGTTCTGTTCAGAATTCAGATAACTTCAATTTTCTGGGCAAACAGAAGCTTGACATTCAAGATGTTGTTTGCAATCTGCGTCTGGCCCCCTTCCGTTTATTATCTACAGTGCCGTGAATAAGTACTTGACCCCTTCCTGATTACCTGTATTATTGCACATCTGTCGCACTGAATAGTTTCAGATCTTTAGACAAAATGTACTATTAGACAAAGGGAACCTGAGTAAACACAAAACACATATTTTAAATTATTATTTCATTTATTTAATTTAAACACCCATATCATGCATGTGAAAAAGTAATTGCCCCCTTAGTTACTCAATCAACCAATTAACCAAATTTAATTGATAATTAGATTCAGCTGACTAAACACAGCTAGGCTGGATTGCAGCCAGCCCCGTTGAATCTAAACCTCATTCATTTTGAACCTTACTATATATAGTGAAGTAGTGAACCACAAAGTTTCTACAAGCGCACTTTGCCACAATCAAAGGAAACCATGGCTGTGTTAAATCAGCTGAATCTAATTATCAGTTAAATTTGGTTAACTGGTTGATTTGGTAGCCAAGGGAGCAACTACTTTTTTACATGGGAAATATGGGAGTTTGATAACTTTTTTCATTAAATAAATGAAGTAATAATTTTAAAAAAGTTATTTGTCTATACTCACTTTCCCTTTGTCTAATATTACATTTTGTTCAAAGAAACATTCTGTGTGACAAATATGCAATATAGTGGAAATCAGGAAGAGGGCAAATACTTTTTCAAGGCACTATATCTGGGAAATAGAGTAAATGTTTGACCTTCATTCTCCCTCAAGGGGTCGCAGACTCTTGGACAGGCCTTTCTTCTGTACCGATTACAACATTGTGATACTCTCACAGTGCCTAAATTAGAATTATGAATTGGCCGAATAACTCCTCCATGTGCATGTGGCAGCACAATGTATAAAACCATTGTTGACAACAGGGAAACCTCATAACAACATACTAGCTGTTTTTGGAAATGTGTTTTATGTATCACCTAATGTAAGCAACTGTGCATTTTTCTATTTTTGAATTGATGAGAAAACTGAACACATGCAGCGGGCATAATTCTAACACTAATCAACCTAAATCTTTGCGGTAAATGATTAGCTAATTACAGATTAGTGAGCTGTCATTACATACAGTTTCATCAGCCACATTCAAGAAGCGCAAACTCCTTCAATTGTCATTGCTGTGCAAAAAAAAGCAGATGTGCTTATCGGAACAGTTTACAATATAGGAGAAACAGAAGTACATTGGCTTGATTCATTATTGCCAGAACTAGCTAAAAAAGTTTCCAGATTTGTAAGTAAACATGCAAAATCACTAAAGCATGAGTACAAATTTTCTATGCTAACCAAGAACCAAAATGCAGTCGAAATACATACGCACATCTTTTCTCTAAAAAGAGAAAAATAATTTTTTTCTCCAGAAATATAATTAGATATGACACATTTTCATCAATTATCCTTAAGTGCAACCTATTACCCTTAGGCGTAATCTATTACTGCAAACAGTCATATATAGGATATAATAGAAAGTTTATTGTAGCTCAGGAGCCAGAGAATGTAAAAGGCTCCTTGTCCTCATTTTAAATCCAGCAGCACCAAGGACAGCTCCCCTGTTCTCTATGAACTAGAAGTGTGTGCTAAAGTGATGAATGTGGCCAGATGTGCATATATGCATACACATGCATGCATGGACTGTGTGTGTGTATGTGCGTGTATATGCGTGTGTGGCCATGTGAATGCATGCCCACATGCATGCCTGAACATGCATGAACCTTTGCCAGATTTCTAGAAAGATTTTTGAGATAAACATAGCAGCATTGATTGGGCATATACACTAATAAAAAATAGTGGACAGGGCAACAGGAAGGAAATAAAGCAGAAATGAGAGAGAAAGAGAGGAAGAGGGATACACAGACAGAGAGTGAGAGCGCAACAGACACTCACTGAGACAGAAAGAGAGGGAGAAAGAGAATGAGAGAGAGAGAGAGAGAGAGAAAGAGAGAGAGAGAGAGAGAGAGAGAGAGAGAGCCGTCTCTAAGCAGGCAGTGGTGCAGTGACAGCTTTGGCACACAGCTGTGCAAATACCATCAGTCACTGTCTCTGCCAGTGTCTCACCCCACAGGCTTGGGGGCCGCATGTCTACAAGAACACACACACACACACACACACACCCTCAAAGCCAGACAGTGGCAGTTGTCACAGAAACACACACCCGCTGACCTGGCTTGGCATTCTCAGAGAATTGTGGAGCTATTTGCAGTGCCTACTGTAGCCATGGAAATGCGCAGCCCTTCCCTATTTGGAAGGCGAGGAAGAGGTATGGTCAGGGAGAACACAGAACACCTATGTTGCAACAGGACCTTGTGGCCATCATTTTAATAGAACAGGAGATACACCAGTTCACTGGAACACTGGCTCTGCTTGCATTTGGAGGATGTCTTTTACATTTAAGTCTGTTCCCTGACTTCATTGACAATATTACATTTAAATTTAAAATGCTGTATTAGAATGACATGTATTACAAAACATTTTTCCAAAGCTCATAGACTGCAGTTTTCAAAAAATAGAACTGTTAAAAGAAAACAGCAATATCAAAAACAATACAAAGATAATGCTAGTAATGTAAAGTAGTAACAAGTAATAGCAATAAGAAAAGTAAAATGGATTGTTATTAGTTGGGTTTAAGGGCCACTGCTGTCTCTGTATGCAGCTGCATATTTTGCTGTCAAATTTGTCTTTTATCTTTCATCTAATCTTTGGTGCTTCAGGCATGGTTGAAAAGTATTGTCAAAATATATATATATTTTTTTAAGTATTCATCATGTTTGAGTGCAGCTTTAGCACAATGTTCTGTCACTCCATCTCAGCTCCCAAGAGACCAAAGCTTAAAAAAAACCAGTCTTTGATAAAAGGCAGCTCTACAAGTCTCCTTTGTCCCCCTCTACAGTCTTCTTTTCCCTCCCATATAGTGTCCACCTCTCCTCTCACTCCTCTTAACTGCAGTCAGGTAATCCTGTAAAACAGGAGCATTTCGGAAGAACAATATGAATGAAGCCAAATGTTGCAGAGCAATATAGAAAGATGCCCGTGGCTTTCCATTCGACCCAAGGCATAGCTGTATTTGAAATGTACATCATTCACTGATATGGGAACTAATTTCACCAGTGTCATCTTTCTGACCCATGAGAAGTACAGACCACACCATTCCCCTTTTAGACAGGACGCAAGATGTCCACTATTACCAAAAGTGGTGCTGAAGGGACCTGTTGAAGAAGCACTATGTATATGTTCAAAAACAAAGAAAAGATAAACAAACACTCACTCATGACTGCGCCAACACACACTCTCTCGCATACACTCACGCACAAACGCGTACAAATACAAAATGAATGTCCTGAGGGGACAAGTCAGCACAACAGAACACAATGAAGCATACGCAGAGAGGATTACAGAGCCCAGAAATCCTCCCCCGGGGGACTGTAAACAAACAGAGTACTCTGTGATGATAAGAGTATTAATTGGTTGTTAATTAGGCTGCAGAGGGTGAGTCATGGTGGCAATAGTACTCCGTTTCCCCAGGGAGAGATGTACAGCACTTCTATCGGTATAATTCATCACTGTCAGATGCAGGACACATGTAGAACAGACACACTCTCTCTTAGCCTGTGTGCTCACACACACACACACACACACACACACACACACACACACACACACACAGTCAGAGAAGAGTATTTGTATGTTTAGATGGATGTTTATAGCCTCCCTATCACCACACTGAGGGACATGTACATTTTAAACACTTAAAACCCTAAGTTCGGCTTCATGATTAGCTGACTACAAACCAGAAACTAGCAATCCTTAGCCTTTCAGGAGGAAAACCGCCACCAGACTGTATGTTTGCATAGCCATTGAGGAAAAATGAAAAGGAAACAGGATGATCAAACAGAGCAGCATAAGAGTAGGAAGAGTCCTCCCTCTCTCCATTTCTGTTTATAACCAGAGATGTCCATGTCAAACAGAAAAGCCAGAGAAATATGGCAGGCTGACAGGCAGGCTGGAAGCCTTATTATGCCACACATACCCCTCCAGAAAATGTCAATAACAGCCCTGGAGAGAGCCGTGAGAAAGGAGCCTGTCTCTGAAACCTGTTCCAGGGAAGGGGGGCCCCTGCCGGGGTACCCGTTCATCTGAAAGGCCGCTGCGTCGTGGATCCGGCTCCACAGGACACAAGGTCTGCTGAGAGGTTCTGAAAGGCCCACAGCTGGCATCGCCGTCATGGAAGTCCTCAGGGCACTCAGCACTCATGCAGTTTCAGGATGCTGACCCTCTCACTTTCATTTGGGTTAATTCCTGTGTGTGTAAGTGTGTGTGTGTGTGTGTGGGTCAGTGTGTGAACATGTATATGCCTCTGCACGTGTGAGCAGGTGAGTGTTAGAGTGTTAGTGTGTCAGCATGTGCCTTTGCCTGTATGTCTCTGCACATGTATGTTTGTGTGTGTGTATTTGCCAGACTTCTATGTGTGATGGTGTTATAGATGATGCAATCACTAGCAGCAGGTCTGGCTGGCTTTAATCGGGTGTGACTGCAGGCACTGTGGGTTAAACTCGCTACGGTGACAAATTCAGCCACAAACAGGGCTACTCTGACTTAGTCTAAGAACACAGCCAGGGTAGTTCGCTCTTATACCCTGTCATACAGAAACAGAGACTGCAGAGGAAAAGGAGGGAGTGAGTGGGAGGATAAGATAAACGTTATTAATGGGCCTATAAAATAACTCACTGACCATAACGCAAATCAAGCATAATTGGTAGGTAAAAGATCAGTCTTGTAGCTGTATGAATAAGCAACATGCAGAATCTTCCCTGCAGAGTACTGTCATAAAGCAATGAAATACATCAATTTACAATCTCATACCACCACATAGTCCTGCTGTTATAAATCCAGTATAAAGCTCCAGACTTAGCACCTCTGGGATATTACCATGAGAACACCCTAAAAATTCATTGGAATTACGGATATGCTCCTGAACAAAATGTTAGCCGGCACTACCCCCACACCAGCCCCTTAACCCCATTCCCGCTTTATGTAGATGGGACGAGCTGAACAACCAGCACATACCTGTGAAAGAGGCATGAAATCCCACACGGCAGCTTCCTAGAATAGTCATTGTACCCCTGGACCCCCAATCAAGACCCCCTACATAGATGCATAAAGGAGGGATTACACTCTCCTAACTGGGTGGGTGAAGTGGGGGAGTGGGACTTTCTCTCTCCATCAACTCTCCCCTACCAAATCAACAATATTTATCTCTAAAATCAGTACTATCAGTACCTGCAACACAAAGCTGTGTGTAAGAGTGCATGTGTGTACACATTGTTGTATATGCCTGTGTATGCGTCTGTGTGTTTGTGTGTGTGTGTGTGGGTGAGCGTGACCGTGTGTGTGAGCTTGTGTGAGCATGGATGCGGCTGTGTGTGTGTGTGTGTGTGTGTGTGTGTGAGCGTGTGTGTCCGTGAGTGTGTGTGAGCATGTGTGCGTGTGTGTGGGTCTTCAGCTTCAGAGCTGTGCTTCCACATGGTGACTCTTTGAGGCCAAACGGTTGTGAAAGCCCTCCATGGGGCAATGAGCCCTCCGGCTCAGTTAATCCTCCACCCTTGGATGCTTCCTGTTTAATCTGGACACCCTCCCGGATCACAGACCACAGTCTCCCTCTGACCCCACCACCAATTCTGATCCTCTCAGCCTTACCCCTCTTTACAGAGTCAGCCCAAGAAACTGTTCAATAACAACAACTGTGCATCTGACCAAAGACCATATCCAATACCAGTAGGTGTACACATGACCCAAGACTATATCCAACACCAGCAGGTGTGCATCTGGCTCAAGACCATATCCAACACCAATACGTGTGCACCTGACCCCAGAAAATGATACAGTGTAAATGTATGTCCTGACCCAGCAACCCCCTCTGCCTCCAAATACCCGATTATGCCACCATTTTAAATGTTCCATGCTGCTGTCTGAACACCTGACTTCTGACCCAGTAAACTGTTATATACCAGTGTCAATTCACCTGGAGGGGAAAAGTCACAGTACCTGCAGGAGGAAGTCAGCACTCAGCACTGCTCTGGGCACAGTCCTTTGAGTTCATGACGTCCACACTGGAGACAAAGCTAGGACTGTTATATAACACCACACTACCACCAGAGTGACTTGATTAATACATCGTAGAGACATCTCTTTTAATCATCAAAGAGATCAACCTGAGTCACACGCCAACACTCTTCCTCCACATTTTTATTCCATCACTCCACTCCTCCTCTCCTGTGCCCTGGCATTTCTCTGCTGGCTTGTTCCTCTCTCCGCCAACACACAGTGCCTCAACCATGAAGCATATCTGTAAGACATATCAACTACCTGCAGCAAGTTTTCTTGCTCCCAGTTCCCACTTCCCTGGTCTTGGACAGTGAAGCCACCCATGTGCCCCAGGAGATCAAGGAGCATGAGGGACGAGACAATGAGTAACAGGAAAAACCAAGGGAGGAAGAGAGGCATTCTGGGAAGGTCACAGGGTTTCTAGTCTTCTGTAGTTTTGTTTCGCCTCCAGACTCCCTCAAGGTAAGTTGCCAAACCGCATGTTAATTACAGCAAGTTGCCAGGCCTTTGGAAGTAAAGCTACATGTGGGAGAAAATCTCTCTGCATCGTTCAATGCCCAGTTTGTCCCACTGAGCCACAGGGACCCCTTTTAGGAATCCACACTGAGGCAGATAGAAAGTTGATGAGTACACCCCATCAGAAGATCAGAACTGAATTTAGGCCTTGAAAGAGTTGGAGCCCAATACTGAACTGAAGGATCTGACTCACTGAAGTAGAGTTTACAACTATCAGAAAGGCTGTACATTAAATGATATTTAAAATAATCAAACCAATTTTCTGTCCCTTATTTTTCAGAACAGGTAACAGTACTTTAATGTCTGTAGTGAACTGTGTTCCCAGTGGGCCTCTACTGACCTTCCGGTGGGTTTTTTCTCATGTTCTCGTGTTTGTCCAGCGCATCTTTGCTGTACTGAGTCTGGTCAGAGGCTATGTGGTGCTTTTTTTTCTGAGACTGCATTGGGCTGTGTCTGTATCTGAGCGCGCTGTTCTGAAGACCTGCTGCTAGGCAGCACGACGCATCTCCCGGCTGACTCACAGCACTCCCTCCCACTGACAGCATATTGAAACATTTTTTTACAGGAATCTGCCGGACAGAGAACCCACTCAGAGGCAGGGCCAAGCCACACTCTCACACCAAACAGAGGAAGAAAGAAGAGTGTGAGGACCGGAGGGAAAATATGAGTGACAGGAGGGCCAGAATGCAAGGGACTGGAGGGAAAGAAGAAAAAAGACAAAGCTAAATTCTATGGCCTGGATTAGATCAGTAACTGTCATTAACTACTATGACTCAGAAATAAATGCGTTTTTTTTAATTAAAATACATTATTTGGCAAGTTCCATTTGGTGTTTGCCGAAGTGATTATGTGGAGAGAAAAAATGACACCTGTTTTTCATTTTGATTAATAAATGGTGACTCAATCACCATTATCACAAAATAACACAATCTACACACACAACTGTTTTGTGTAGTCTCATTATAACTTCTCACACTGAAACCAGTGTGACACTACAGAAGTCCCCTACCCACGTCTGCAGGAGACCTCAGTCAAGCAGTTACATGACGCTGTGTTGAATGTTTATACACCCGCTCCAGCAGATCTGCATTATGGGATACATAAGGGCTTGCTGGGATTGTTGAGTGTGTATACTCAGCTCCTAAGGAATGAGTACAAACTGCAGCACTGGCCACAGGGCAAGAGGTATCTGCAGGGCTGCAGTGACAGCTGGTGCATGTGACACATGGAGCCAATTTATGGAGGAGCATTTCATATGTGGAATACCTCTGGACATTTGCACCAATGCCACACCCCGGCACCTGTTCTCAGGGTGCGTGTACACAGGCGAGCATCTTTGAAGCACCCTAGCAACAGGCTCGCCCAATATGTTCACCCCCGAAAGGGAACCAGTCGGCCAAAAGACCTGGGCAGCGAGCACTCCGAAGCACAAATGCACGATTATAGGCCTGATTTCATGTGTGTATGTGCACCCGTGCATGCGCATGTGAAGGCTTGTATGTGTGTGGCTGACAGCGCAGAACACTGGATACTGTGTTTTTTTCTTTCCCTCCACTGTCACGTTTTTGCAGTACAAGTCATACAAGCTGAAAGCTCAGCAGAAAATCAGCATCCGCCCTCCATGTCATTAGGTTAGCCACATCTTGCAGCATTATATAATAGACTTCTGCTTGATAAATGGAAAAGCAATGTGCAGCTTGGGTGGGTATTGCCTGTGTAATGAGTCTCAGCTCCTGGACTTAATTCTTACATTTGACCCAGGGCGATGGAGAGCATCTATTTTATTAGTCTGAGCAGCGTTTGATCAGTAACAAAACCCAATTACCTCCCGAGAGTTCTGGCTCCAGGATCAGTGCGGGCTCTGAAGTGATCCCATTGGATCACAGTGATTCGCCGAATAGCCAGCGCGGCTACCGTCACTGAGATCCAGCATGGCGTGTGATTGAGCAATCCAGAGCGCAATTTCATCTGGGGCCGAGGCCAGGGATTAAATTCATGCACATGCTACACGTGACATGTGACAAATGGCGTGGCCTGAAGCACAAGGGCCATGCAGCAATGTGCCTCGACCACTGATCACAGTCTCCGAGGTCATATGCCTCTCTCTTGGTCGCCTGAATCCCCTCTGGGTTGAAGCCTGTGGCATTAGGAAACACCAAACCAAAACACTGCCTGTATTCTGAGAATGGGAGCAGGTGGAAACGTAGCATAATGTATAGGCCCTGGCTTGGTACCCTTGCGCATGTTACTTAACCCCAATTGCTTCAGAAAATATCCAGCTGTATAAATCAATTGTACGTATAGAATGTAAGTCTCTCTGGATAAGAGCATCTGCTAAATGGCCAAAATTTAAATTAAAAAGTACACTTGGAATGAAAGCGCCATTGACAGTATTATTATGTCTTGCTCCTCTGAATGACAATTGTAACATACTGAAACTCGCTTGCGTAGAGCACTGTGTAGCGCATCTCCCACTGGACTGCCTAATGAATTCAGGACTATGGGAAGGCTGGAAACCTGATAAATTTACAAGCGCACAGTAAAATGTCCAGTGTTAAATCAACTGTTAGAGCACATAAGGTCCTGCTCTGGCCCAGAGTAGGACCATACGTACTCTGATAAGAGTTTAACTCTGGACATTTTACTGTGCAGGGGATAGACTAACATGAAATGCAACACATCTCTCAACAAGAAACATGACTCTATACAGGCAGTAAAGAGGAAGCCACACCATTTAGCTAAATCATTAAACAATAATGTATACATAGCACTGAATTCGTACAAACGGAACTGAAGAAAAAGAAACACTACAATTACCATTTTTGGTTCATAATGTTATAGATGACAGCTCACATACAAAACATAACATCGACACAAAACACACAAGAACATAAATGTGTGTCCATGTATGAACAAGCTTGTATGTACATAACATATAGAGTTAAGTGCAGCACATTGTTAAATACAATACAGTCCAAAGGAGCAATATATAAAACAGAAAGGAAACTATATTCCTAAGACAATGTGGCTAGTCAATGCGACAGTACAACCAACGTTGTGCAAAGGTGTTGCGTTGATCTGCTGATCCAAACAGCCTCAGAATAACTTGTTTTCACATAGCGCTGCATACGCCTCCACGTGGAAATAGACACGGCGCTGGACTAACAAACGCAGTGCTTAAAATAAAAGGCGTAGCACTGAACTCCCGTACATGCGGTGCTACGTTACGTCACAGACAGATGGGTGGGAGAGGTGGCACTGTGGCGCGTGTCAGAGTGCGAGGTGGCTGATCGCCTTGTGACTCGTCACTCGGACATTCTGGGAAGAGACTGGCTTTACCACGTCTGCGGCTCACTGTTCACCGATCGTAAACTTCAGAACACGCGGGAGGACTCGGCCCTCCTCGCCTCTTGTATGTGACGCAACTATGGGGGCTGGTATCGAGACTGTGCAGCCAGCGGCAGCCGCCTACACTCTGTTCCTCCCTGTAACACGACACGACAGCCTTTTTTTTTTTTTTCAATAAAATCTTAACATAGTATCGGTTTGCAAGGGCTGTCTGAGCTGCGCGATGGCAGGCTTTATTTATGTGGCATTGGCCGCTTTCACATCTTAAGAGAGAAGTGATGGAAAAGAGGATTTTCTCATGATGTCACTCGAAGCGCAACTGTTATTAGTGGAAACCTAAACCTTTGCGCTTTTCACGAACTCCATTGGAGCAGAAAGATTAGGCTCAGCAGGTTGAGAACGAGAGAGAGACAGAGAGAAAGAGAGGGGGGCTTGAAGAAACTTGTAGGTAGGCTATTGAGAAAGGAGGCTTGAAGAAACTTTAAGGTATGGAAGAAATGTATTCAACAGACATTGAAGGTATGGAAGAAACACATTCACATTCATAGTCAGAAATCTAGAAATTGCATCTAAGGAAAAAAACAAAGCAGCACAGTCAATGTTGTCATTGGATAAAGTGAGAATATTGTAAACTCTACTGTAAACTTTGAAAAGCATTTCTAACACATACAACAGTGGAACAATGTACAAAATATAGTTACTGGGCACTGCAGTGCATTCCTGTATCCTGCTACACCTTTGGCACTCCCAGAAAACACCTCCACCCCCACCCTACCCCGCCTCCTTCCCCTGGGTGCTGGCCCCTTCACAGCCTTTTCTGTGGAGGGAAAAACTCCATGAATTTTAATAAGACCTCTTAAATCAACCAGATTCAGGGCATGACAAGATGGTTTGGGGAATAAATTTCCACTTCCATTAGCTCTGAGCCCTTGAAGAGGAGGTAGCGTTTAACACTCATTCAGAACAATGTAAGTAGCAGCACAGAAGCAGATCAGGAGCTGTACTATCCCTTGGGGAAACTCATCCCCCTCTTCTCACATCTATCTCTCCTTTATGTATGTCTCTATCGTTTCACTCTTTTTCTCTCTTTGATCCATCTTTATGCCCCTTAGTCCCTTCCATTCAGTATACATACATTACCAAAAGTATGTGGACACCTGAACATTACACCCATATGTACTTGTTGAGCATCTTAGTCCAAAACCATGGACATTAATATGGAGTTGGATCCCCCTTTGCTGCTGCAACAGCCTCCACTCTTCTGGGAAGGCTTTCCAGTAGATTCTGGAACATGGCTGCAGGGATTTGCTTCCGTTCAGCCACAAGAGCATTAGTGACATTGGGCACTGATGTCGGGCATAAGGCCTGGCTCGCATTTGGCATTCCAATTCATCTCAAAGGTGTTTGATGGGTAGAGGTCAGGGCTCTGTGCAGGCCAGTCAAGTTCTTCCCCACCAAACTTGGCAAACCATTATTTTATGGACCTAGCTTTGTGCATAGGGGCATTGTCATGCTGAAACAGGAAAGGGCCTTCCCCAAACTGTTGCTACAAAGTAGGAAGTGTGCAATTCTGTAGAACATCATGGATATCTTAGGCTTGTATATGATTGCTCAGTCATGGAAACCCATTTCATGAAGCTCTTGAAAAACAGTTCTTGTGCTGACGTTGTTTCCAGAGGTAGTTTGGAACTCTGTATTGAGTGCTGCGACCGAGGACAGATGATTTTTACGCACAACACGCTTCAGCACTCTGCGGTCCTATTCTGTGAGCTTCTGTGGCCTACTGCTTCGCAGCTGAGCTGCTGTTGCTCCTATACATTTCCACTTCACAATAACACCAATTCAAATTGACTGGGGCACCTCTAGCAGGGCAGAAATTTGACTAACTGACTTGGAAAGGTGGCATCGTAGTGCAACGTTGAAAGTCACTCAGCTCTTCAGTACGACCCATTCTAATGCAAATGTTTGTCAATGGAGATTGCATCGCGGTGTGCTTGATTTTATACACCTGTTAGCAGTGGGTGTGGCTGAAATAGCCAAAACCACTAATTAGAAGGGGTATTTACATACTTTTGGAAATGTAGTGTGTATTGAACATGGACACTTTTTGATCACAATTTTTTTTTAAATTAAACAGTATATGGAATACTGAACATGTGTGTAATACTTTAGAGGTGCTATTGGAGCGTAAGAAGACTCGCTTTCACACAGGAGATGTAATGTTTTGAATATATGTTTGAAGTGGGTAAATCCACATGCGCAACTCAACCAAGTGCATTTCCTGAAAAACACTACAGGCATAACTAAATTAACATATTAGACCTTCAGGATTAAACCCTCTTTGTGAGAGACTGGCAGGTTTGTTTATCCTCCAGTTTTACTGAGCAGAGGAGAGCAGGATCAAACACACGCACTTGCAGCAATGCATAAAACACAGAATAACATATGACTGATGCTGTGCACAAAGAAACAAGGCAGATTGTGTACGTGCGCACCCACATTACTGAAAAACCCCAGAGAGAGAGAGAGAGAGAGAAAGAGCGATAGATAGACTATTCTGCTCCTCTTTCACTGTCATTACTGCAATGACCACAATGGGCACTCACACAGGTGTGTGAGGTGGTGGATGAATGTGGTTGCATGGGTTTCATTGATTCTCTTACACTTCACTGACAGAAACTGACACATGGTTTGTAGTATCACCAGGAGCGCAACGTATCACTCTGAGGAGGCTGTCATTTAAATTTTTTTTTTTTTTTGGTGCACAACATCTAACGCTCAGCATTTCACAGACTGAAGCACAAATTAACCACAGATGTTTTAAATTAAAATGTTTTCTATTATCAAAAGTCACATAGCGGGGTCACAATGGCATCTGTTTCAAGCCTATGTAACCAGTGGAAGACCTGGTCATGTAGTGTACACCAGCGCATATGAGGATCATAGGATTATTTTCAAAATAATCTGAGATTACTGTAGAAACCATCATTATAATGATAATCAGAATTGTCTAATGCTTTTTTGGCACAACCACATTAGATGGACATAATCCCAGCATTGCAGTGTTCATGAGTGCTTGCAGTCTTACATGTGGGTGTTTTATGGAGAACAACTCTGCTACTTCATCATGGTTTAAAGCTGTACCTGAACACATGCTGAAGAACAATTTCACTTCCTGGTTTGTTCCCTCTTGCACTGTCAGTGAGCTCAAAATACACTTTTGCACTTGCAGTGTACATAAACATCTGTATGCTGCACTAGAGGGCTCCAGATCTCATTGCAGTTTGTTGTTCTATGAAACTGGTCACTCAAAAGCACTGTGGATCACACTAACTTGGCATGGCTCAGAAGCTTGTGCGAGAAGTGTTCCAGAAACATATTTTAACAGCAACAAGTTCCCACAAGATTGAATACAGACATTTTAATGCCACTGTGATAACAACCTGGAGACAAATAGGCTTGCATATTTTATTTGAATTGTTCTAAATTCTTTATGACCATACTAAAGTATAAATGAGTCAAATAGAGCCAAGTATAAAGAATGGGTGTATGGTAATATTGGGGTGGTATCAGTATCAATAGTCAATAATAGCTTCTCATGAACTTGGTCGATAAACTAAGATTATTGCTGATATGATGGATCAACAGTATGATGCAACATACATGCACCAGACAGAAAATGTATTTGATGCACGAACTGATGCTATAATTAAGTGAAAATGCCATGCTCATACAGTAGTCTAATCATAGCCATATTATTATTTATTATTTTTTATTTATTATTCAGCAAATTCACAAGCAAAGCTACATAGAGACTTGGTAGCGCTCTGCGTCATGATAAAGTAAGTGAGCTGAAGTATTCTGTGGAACTAATTCAATTTGTTGCATTGCTCCATTATGTCTGAACTCATTTACTCATGAATGTGGGAACTTGGTTGCAGTTACATAAAATAATGTTAGCAGTATTTTTACAAACAGTAGGTATTGGTATTGGCCAATATGACCAGGCAAATATTGATTATTGCTACTGCCCTCAGGGTTCCCTGTACCCCTATTACAGAGGGATCTACAACTTCTAGGGCTAGGAAATCTGGGCCCACAAATGCTACGAAGCGGGCAGAAAATTGGTCTGATCACCTGCAAGGAAACCAGGCCAAGTGTGTAGTGCCAATCCAGCCTTCTCAAGCTCATGTGTTTGGAACAGACCTACACACTAAATATTTGTGCAGCACAGGCAGAGAAGGCACTATCAAGCTAGTGCAACTACATTTTGCACACATGAAAGCTTTTACTCAGACAGATACGCATAAACAAAGTAAAAGGGCAGGGGGAACACTGCCTGCCTATTCCTGTAGGCCTGCCACCTTCCTGCCCTACAGGTTTATCACCTCCAGCAAAACAACACATTTCCTGATAATCAGTGTATTTGTGCATTCTGATGATCATGTATCTCTACACAAGCACGCAATTGTGAGAGATTTTCACCCTTCACACTTCTGAATCTCAGTGCCAATTGTAGATCTTTGCCAGGCATGCCACCCAGGACTTCAATGGCAAGGCAAGTAGAGAGAGAGCTCTCCCAACTTGGCAGAGAACAGAGGCCATTCATTCAAAATGGAGACACAGATGCAAAGATATACAGTAAGCGTACACTTTACTCCCCCGCTCCTGTTTAAAGCAGAACTTGTTTCCTGCATCAACTTTACTGTATAGTACATACTGTCATCTATGTGTTTCTGTCCAAACTCTGTGTGTGTGTGTGTGCATGTGCATGCATGTGCATCAGTACTCAAAAAAGTGTGTCGGCCTACTGGTAAGCAGAAATGTGTCTTGTCTTTCCATCTGTCCCTAGAACTGTGTTTGTCAATTCAGGTGTACCTGGGATATCCCTCACCAAAGATGGATCTCCACACACAGGTGACTATAACTCCTGATTTAACGACACACAGGTGTGCCGGAGTCATCCTGCATGTACAGTAAGTGAACTTCAGCCTTTCCCATTAATTGTCAATTTTTCCATTTCCTCCCCTTGGCACACATGCACATGTATTATAAATTCTGCTGTCGGGTATAATGTTTAATCAAGAAGCTAGCATTCCTAAATGTAAAAAGTGTGCCTATACACAAGGAGATTAACCAGGAGCTGCGACCACATACACATACAGTAGAACAAAACACCCACTCGGGAGTGTTGATTCACACTATAGCTAAACCCAACACCAAAATGTATATTATAAAGCTAAAATAACTCAGAAACCCACAAAAGTTAAGAGAGGAATTACATTTGTTCTTGATGAGTACAAGCCCAAATTTACGGCCATTGCCCTCGCAGTTATCCTGCCCATAAAATATGTGCATTGGTCAGAGCTTGTCTGGTAAGCGCTATTGTTCCACTGTTTGCATCATAACAGCGCACGTGAGGATACTCAACCAACGCACGTTTTACGCGATGAACTGAATCAAATTACAATGTTGCCTGTCACGTTATCAACAGATCGCTTCTTTAAACGACCACAGACGCAGTAAAAACATATAGTCGTGTATACGTATAAAGAATCTGCAAGCGAGGGGAATACAATTATGTGCAGCTGAACTGAGCAATAGCAGCGAGGACAATAATCGTTCAATTAAATATTCAACTGAATGCGTTCACGTGTTACGTGGATTCCCCCTCTATAGGCTACGCTATTTGTTGACAAATTAATTGATTACTAGATTTGCCAAGGTTAGTTAAACCACTATTTACGCTTGTGAATCCAGTATTGGTAGGCTAAACCTCGTTCGCATCAAGCTGCTTGTATATGTTATCTATTAGAAATCATTCCTATTCGGAATAGACCGAATGATGATACGCGGTAATCGAAATAAGCTACATGCAAAAAACACACCAAACCTGTTCCCCAATATAACAAATTGTATTAGCAGATGCTATTCACGACGCAAATATTTTAACTCGATTGCCCCCTTAATTTCTGCCATCCTTACCTTTCATCCAGTTCACCACTTGGCTTGGGGTCCATTTACTTACTGGTTCCATTACCAAAGCCATCGCAAGTTTGTGCTATTTTCACCAGGTACCAACGTAAATAGGGCGTTCAAATGCCAACAATCCTGTGTTGTTATAATTTAAGATGTCTTCTTTTAAAATAGTTTTGTTTTTCTTGCGCTGCTGATAGCTGGGCTATCCTTCACACCGTTCAGTGGTACGTTCCCTAAAAGGAGATTACACGCTAATATATCGCTTTGGCGGGCCTAATCGGTCTGTGCTAGAACTTGCGCATTCCTTCGTCTTTGGCTGTTATGTGCGCCTCGGTAACTCTATTATTTGTCATTCAAGGCAGTTTTCACTCCTTCCTTTATATCCCATTGTCTATTCTTATTTGTTTTGGGTCCTCATTTACATTTCCCTCAGAGGCCAAACTAAACTAAACCTATCTATTGATTTTTGCACACGTTTGTTTCGCACTGCACACCCTTCCTCCGGCTGTACATGCTTGTCCTGTAGTGCCGTTGCCAGTCTGTCACTGCTTGCCAACCGCGCTCTCTCACGCCTCATTCCCTCGCTCAGCTCCAGCCCCTCACTCGCCCTCACTCTGTTCTCTCCCTCAAGCCTGATTCCACTCGCTCTCTCCTCCATCAAGGGAACGCAGCCTAGCGGAAACGACTGATGCTGCGCCTATATCGTAATGCGTTTTCTCTTTCCCTATGTGTCTACAGGGATTGGAGTTGAATTCCTTTTAATAAGACCTATTAAAAGCATGCGATCTATACGCACAATGGGGCAGTCTGAAATTCTGTATTCCTTTTTTGTAAATTCTGTTCACATTGTAATCGTACTGAAATTAAATTGTATGCGGTCAAATATATAGGAATACCGAAAAATAATTTTCTGACAGGGAAATTTGTCATTTGGATGAATATGTCTGTATACAGAGACGAACATTTTAAGATCTGTGTAGTCTTCGTGCGCGCCTTGTTTGGGTGTATGTCTGCGCGTGTGTGGACCCAATGTACGTGTCTATGACGTTGAATGGTAAAAGCCTGAATCCTAAAAATTGAATTTTCGGGTCAGAAGTTTGCCCTAATGGCCGGTTTCAGAATCAGTCAGGCCCTCGGGGCTGTAGGTCAGCGCGCGAGATGAGGAGCCGACGCGCCCCCTTTCTTTGGTTATGCAGATTGCTGGAAGAACACAATAGTTCACCAGAGGAGACTGAACCGGCCGACCTCACATCATGGAGATTACTGTCTCAGTTCTTTAATAAGCGTCTACAATTCACTGATAGGACACTGAGCTCAGCGCCGTGAGTATTCTGAACACACAGGTGTACAAACAAGTTTACAAGAAAACAGAGGGCGAGTAAGTAGACTGTTAAGCAGGATGCATTTGACCACGATACATCCGCGAGCTGGTTTTACAAGTTGTCAATGACAAGCCTGAAGCGCACAGAAAAGGTGTCTGTCCTTAGAATGCTGTGCGTTTTACTCCACAGCATATCGCAGATAAAGTGTGAGTTACTTGGTCCCCACTTGGATGAAATTGCAGCCAGTTCATTACATCACCTGCATGTTTATCAGAAAAATATGCAATGTGGGACAACTTTATACCGAAATTACATGTGCATCTAAGCACATTTCACTTATTTATGTATTTTTGAAAAATCAATTAAAAGTTAACCTGAAAAAAGCATCTGACTACATGTGATTACGGATACATAAGGAGCACACAGAGTCTGACATCACAAAATAAAGATTTTTAAACAAACTTGACATGGAACTTCTTGACAAAACCTAGTTTTGGTTGCACAAATGAAATGAGTGGATATGGTGAGTGTGACCGTGAATAGTTTTTGACAGAGGCAACATATTTGATCTACAATAAAAAGTGAGGCTATAGGCTTGCCAGAGTTTCAATCTATATTTATTACATGGGCTAAAGGGTGCCAATGGACTGAATCCAGGATAGCCAAACTGGCTGTATCTGTACATCTGTCGCCTTAGTGCATCACATGTGCTCGTGCATATCCAGATGCCAGCAGATGGAGATTAAACAGAAAAAACATTTCCACACTCATCCTGCCCCCCCCCCCCTCCCACCCCCAAGCTGGTCTGACATCTGGTATAACACTACTTGCACTGTTTGCAGAAGTGCTGCTGAAATATTCTAGTAAATTTTATTTGATATTGTGTTCTTTTCTTTCAGTGATCCCAGGGCATATACAACTCCCTGTGAGAAGCAGACTCACAGCATGGCTAATTGTGGGGGTAACCTTCCCCAGACTACTACTCTCCTCATTGTGGTTCATTCCAAAATAAGTCAGCCATTTTTAGTTACCCCTCCAGCTGTCTTTGTCCCCCACATCAGAACTGCGACTGGCCTGTACACAAACCTGAGAATCTTTGAAGTGCGGGTGTGTGATCAGATTCATCTCAACCACTCAGAGAAAATATCTCATCTTGCTTAATCAAATTACCACACTGCATGTGGGCAGGACCGATATGAGGAAGTGCAGTAAACCACAAGTTCTAGAGAAATTTTTGCATACCGTATTTCATTTATTTATTTTCTTTCTATGGTGTGGGAGAACAATAGTCATTTATGCACATTCACTGATGTCAGGTTAAAATGCATAACACTGTTTTTTTTTATTTTATTTTATCTTAACTTAGATTTAGCATTTTTTAAGTTCATATTATGCCAACTAGTTCAGAAAACGAATATTTCATTTTTGGAAAAACTTAAAACTTTTAAGTTTTAAGTTTTAACTTAAAACTTTTAAGTTTTTACTTAAAAAATTTTGTTGACATAACGGCTTACAAAATCTAAAGTTAAGCCCAAAACAAAAATAATTAATTAAGCAAGATGCCTTGAAATATTGAATATTCTGAACTTTTTACAGCGTAAGTGCAAGACTGTAATTGTGCTGCAAGCTCACAGGCACCAGAAGCTGACCTTTCTCAGAGACAGCAGATCTGGACACAGTTGCACGAGGTGAGCTGGTTGGACGATGTCTCAATTCCCAAGTCTGGAGACAGTCACATATATCAAGAGCAAGCTAACCTGGAATCAAACCACCAGACCATTGCAGGGTCACAGCCCAGCATAATTATGTAATTTAGTATGAGGGCATAGATGCCACTATGTTTCAGTGGCAGGGCAAGCATAACTCCTACTCACGTGGGGTCTGACAGAGGATACAGCATGCAAAGACTACAAAGTTCTGGATTGGCCTTCAGTTGAGATCATTATGAATCCAAGAATGAAAAAGCCTTTAGAATTGATTTAATAGGCATCACTACCAATTAAAGTATGTGAACAGAATTAAGTATCAGTTCCAGAGCAGTCTAATTGTACTTTCTGAAAATGAGGTCAAATTCAAGAAATTGCACATGCAATCAGTAGTCCTGCACTTTAAACACTGCAGTCTTTTAGTATTTGAACAGTGCCACGATCTTTGCTATTTTGGCACTGTACTCAAAGCGCATTGCAACTCGCTGCTGGCTGGTCTGCCAGCATCAACCATCAGACCCCTGCAGCTCATCCAGAATGCTGCAGCTCGTCTGGTCTACAACCTCCCCAGACATTCCCATGTCACCCCCCTGCTCACTGACCTCCACTGGCTGCCTGTTATGGCTCGCAACAAATTTAAGACTTTGGTGCTTGCATACCAGGCGGCTAAGGGGTCAGCACCTGGATACATCCAGAGGATCATCAGACCCTACACACCAGCCAGACCTCTCCGTTCTGCCACCTCTGGACGCTTGGCACCTCCCCCTCTTTGTGTCTGTACTTCCTGTTCGCGTCTGCTGTCTGTCCTGGCCCCTCGCTGGTGGAATGACCTTCCCGTGGCGGTCAGAACAGCAGAGAATCTGACTACCTTCAAGCGCAGACTAAAGACTCATCTCTTCAGGCTGCACCTCTACCCACCCCTCCCTATCCTCTAGTTTAGCTTAATGTACCTAGTTAGGCTAATGCGATCTCGTTAGTTTTGTATTTGGCAGGATTGTTTTGTTTATTTGCTGAACAGGTTACCCTACAGGGTTGGAGTCCTGATCTATGTGGTCACTTCTGGCACTACGATCTTTACTTCACTCTAGTGTGTTTTTCTGCACCTCTGCACTTTGAAGTGATGCACTTGTTGGACGTCGCTCTGGATAAGAGAGTCTGCTAAATGCCTGTAATGTAATGTAATGCATTGAATTTCAAATGAATGAAACAGTGAATATGATGTTAAAGTGCAGAATTTCAACTTTAATTTGAAATTATTTACATCTGTATCAGGAGAACTGAACAGGAATAATAGCTATTTTTATGCATTGTTTTCCAATTTTAGGGGACCAAAAGTAATTGGACAAATTAACATCATCTAAAATAAAAATGTCCTCATATTTTAGTACTTGGTTGCAAATCCTTTGCATTCAATGATTACATTTATACATAGTCTATTAAATCTCCTCACAGATTCAAATTATCCTTGGTTTACTTTACCTTCACATTGGTGGTATTCTCAGATATGAGTCAACAAAAATATGAAATTACTTGGCAACCCAAACAGGTGTTAGTCATTTTCTCACTTTTTTAAACAACTGTAGAAAAGGACAAGGCTTAATTTATCACATAACTCTTCTTCTTTCATTTTTCTGCTTCATAAAGAATTGCATGCTTCTAGCTATTCCCCAGTATACTCAGTAGGTTAGTATTTATTTACAGTTCAGAACATCAAAAATTACAATCAAGAGGTGCACTCAGCTGGAACTTTTGCACAAAAGCAGAACATTAGTCATATCCATCTGTGGCCAAATTCATGGTCAAAATAGTCAAGTTCCCTCCCCAAAGTAAATGAGCAGATTTCTGAAATTCCATTAAGCACTGACGGTGAAATTGGTTTGAACTTAATTGCATATCAGGGACCTTCTAAGATTAGCAGTTCATTGAATACTGTTGCTTCACACAGTGACAATATCGCATAACAAACACCCCCCCACCCCCCCCCCCAAACACACACACACACACACACACACACACACACACATACAGACGCAACACACACATGTCCGCCTCTGGCACTGGTGAGAGGTAATGAATTCCCTACAGTTATAGGACACTCCATTATATCTGAGCCCAACAAGCCCCTGATTTAAGACATGAAGCTCGGCCCCCTCATCCATACTTCATACGCATGGCAGATGGGAAGCAGATCACTGCCCCATGCCCGCAGACATCCAGATTGGATCCTGGTATGCCACAATAAATCACACAGGGAGAATATAGAGTAGGTCCCCAGGGACGGGGGTGCTGTGAGAGTGGAGGTTCTTTATAACTGCAAACCTCATAATTCTGAGATATGGTAAAGGACTATAATTTCACAGTCTTTATTTATTTCTTTATTTGCTACTTCATCAGGGACCTCATGTGGCATTTCACATAAATGTTGACATTGGCTATATTGAACAACATAGAGAGAAGCTTGTTTTCAATCTGCATTCCCACATGGTAATACATTTATTCTGGCACAATTGACCGTCACAATACAAATGGGATCCATTTTACACAACAATAATAGGCGTAGAAAGGTAGTACATGCTGTTTGTATTGAAACAGATGCAAATATAGCTACAAGGGGGGTCCAAATGCAAAGTACAGCTTTCCACTGCAGTTCCACCATGCACAGCCAGGTGCGCTGCCAGCATGCACCTGCTTTCTCAGCCAATCACAATGTATGAGGGGATGATTAGAGGGTGGATTTAAGGTATGTTGACCACTTGCATGTTGCATATTTCTTGTGAGGTGCTCACACACTGTTCAAAATTTGTAACGTGTAAGTTAAATGTCATTGCTCCATTGTGAGCCGAAAATGCTTGGTAGAGGTCAATCAATCAATCAATCTGCATTTATAAAGCACATTTTACATATCATCTCTAACAATATGTTTCACAGAATAGCCCCCATAAAGGATGGTGTTAAAACTCAAACTGATTTTATTCAATGAATCTATGTCAGTTCAAGAATGGACTGGAAGGTAACAAAAGCCAAAGACACTCACCATCAAGCTCTGTAAGCCACTGATAAAAGCACTCTCACTAATTTTAAGAGTGTCTGACAGGCAGCAGAGATCCTGTGTGGGCATACAATTCTTCCAGAGGCATTGTTAGCACTTTGGTGGCTATGCATTCATGATATATTTCCTGGTTTGGTCAAATTGTTCCAGTGGCTGTTTAAGTTGGTGATCTGAAAACAGACTGTACTGATTTCTTTTTAGCTTGATGATGACACAACGGGGTTTGACTGTGGACTATACAACACAGTTTACCTTGATTGCTAAATAGTGCCTTTGCCTCCGCAGTAGTTCTACAGCACTGCCACCTAATAAAAAAATGTCCATACTGTAATGTGTGGGCACAATCTGAGTGGTATCTGGAGTGTGTGCGTGTGTGGGGAGGGGGCGGGGACTGTCTGCATCAGTGCATGAGTGTTACTTAATCCTCTCTCCATTGCAATATCCTTCACCCTCTTAGTCAGTCAGAAATCATGATGTAAGGTAGATTAATTGTTGACCAGGAAGACGTGGGTTAAGAAGATAATACTGGCTGCCAGAGCTGGCTGAGCTTGCTAAAAACCATTCTGGCTAGAGGGCTGGAAAATGGCACCACATTTCATTTCTTGTACAGTTAAAGGGCATAGGATGGGTTCTGTCCAAGGGACTGCATGTTGTTTTCCCAAGAGCTGTGGCATCCAGTCATTTACTTTTAACTGATGTCATGTCAAGAGAGTTGATCATGACACCCTGTGAAGGCAGCAAGCTTTGCCTCAGAGTGAGCAGTGCCTTATGGCTCATGTTATGCCTGAGTAATGTATTGATTAAATGCATAGATGGGAAGCCCACGGTGGGAAGGTTTATTTGTGAACAGCCAGCAGAGAAGATGAAAAAATCCAGAATGCAAAACAATGCAATCTTATGAGATGACAAAAATTAAAGGCCATGTTTACGTTGCCTGAGGTAGCAAAGTAAATATCCAAGAATTGCTTTTATTTCAATGAAAATGAACAGAAAACAACAAGATTTCTTCCAGCCCTTCATCCTTCTTCTTTTTTTGTCTTTCACTCCATTATTCCCACACTCCTCTACCATACTCTTCTGATTATCCATAATTGCTTTTTCTATTTTCCTCCTGCTGGCTTCAGTATCACAACATTAACAACCAGAAACCTTTGCTCCTGTTTATGCCCTTACAACCAACTGCGTGGCTATAATTTGTAGATTATCATTCTGGCAAAAGAAGAAAAGGAACTGAATGTGCAATCCTCCAACATAGATCCTGAAAAAAAAAAAGAAATATTAGGATTATAATATTAGCACACAAACAAGCCTGTCATTTGATTAAAATTCACTCACTGCTTTCTGGATGGTCAGGTTTCCCTTAAAAATAACGCTGTGTGCAAGATGCAAATAAACCAGGAAAAATTATGTGTATTGACACACATTGTATCTGAAGAACCAACGTTAATGAGATATATTTTTTCAATATTCATTTATATTTAGGGGTCTACTCTTTTAAAACAATTCTTACTCACAACCAAAAAGCAGATACTGTACATTGAGGAGTTCCTGAATAACTATACATTGAAACCTTTGATTCATGATTCTTTGATAATTAATAAGACAAGCTGTGATTGTACATTGTATTTAAATTATTTTTATAATCAGTACCATACTTCAGTAAAAACCAGTAAATACAATAACAGGTTGCAGTTCAATACCCTTTCCACTCATCCTTTCAGTCAGTGAGGAATGCCTTCCTTTTTAGACTACCTGTGCACTTTTTTTTTTTGGCTCGACCGCAACAGTGGGGCCAGCCCTACAAATGCAAATGTCTGTGACTGAGTGACTGAGTGATGAAGTTACACCATTGGTCGGCCGGATCACGTGTGTTAGGTCCAACCATATACTAGGTTTTGACCTGGTCTTGTTTTTTTTAAGAAATTTTGTTCATTCCAAAATAAAAATTTAGAAGGGATTTCACATGCTTCGATCTTTGACTGTTTTATGCAAACATTACATTGTAGTTGTAATATCCAGCTGTATAAATGTATTGTATATAAAACAGAATGTAAGTTGTGTACGTCACTCTAGATAAGAGAATCAGCTAAATGCCTAAAATATAATTGTCGTTGCTTCACTCATGATCTACAAGAGTATATCCTTTTCTGCTTTCAGATCCAGCAGAGGTTTTCTCATGTGCAGTGTGATGTCTTTTATATCCAATTGTCACATGAGCTCCTTGAGCAAAGCATTGTGGGTAACCTGGAGGGAATCGCCATGGCAGCAGGGGATAGAGGCTCTGCTAAGAGACACAGGGGAAAGATTGTCAGTGAGACCGGCGGCAGGCAGGCATTCAATTTAACAGCAGCTTCTCTGCACGGCATGAAGACAGAAACAAGTGGTCAGTAAAGAATTGAGAGCAGAAGTTCTAATTAACATTGCAGCAACTATCCTCCAGTATTCACAGCTACATTGTCTTTGAATTGCCATTGACACAACGATCAATACTGTATGAATGTCAGTTATGAGCACGGTTGGTCTGGCTGGCAATTTGAGCAGATGGGCCGGTCCACTTTTAAATGCAATCCCCCCCAACTCCCGACTTGGGTCTGCAATCGCTACCTCTCCTCCCCCTCCTTGTTCTTGATCACAAACTCCTCTTTGTGTGTAGCATTGGGCGGGGTGGTTAAAGCAAAAAATGTTAGGACCTTGTACAGCATTGTACAAAGACCATTGAAACTGTACAGCCAGCATACTGAATAGTTACTGTACAGTCAGAAACCATGTCTACAATGTATATACAGTAAGCAAATGACAGGTGAGAGGAATTCTACATCAGAATGTGCTGAAAGGGCTGGCTTTTTACAGGAATCTTACTACATTATTCAGTCAAAAGAAGCATGGGCATTTGAGAAGTTCCACATTGTTTCAGTCTCAGACATGAAGTGTGAAAGAGTGTAAATATTATCAGAGCATCAAGGGATATTTCTTAAATCATAATCTCCAGTGTTGTAAAACTAATGACTCTGTACTTCATTGACTTTGCTGAAGAAATGTGTCATTAATTACCCTAATCCTTTACAAGAGCAAAACCCCATGTCAGTTAGTGCGGGTTTAGACTGCCTCACCTCACTGGGAATGAGGTCCATCACTCGGTGGTGATGACTAGCCTGATAGGAATAATGACATCATCAGGGGAGAGCTGGGAGGATTTTGGCGTAGCCAACAGAGTATGTGGAATTATATTGGTTGCGATCGTGCAGGGTCACATCTTCCATGTCAGTGTGAACAATCAATCATTGCTGTTCTGTCAGGTAATGCTTGATCTGATGCGTTTTATGGTCTTCACAGAAGATTGCCTTTAACAGTTGAAGCCTGGCTTTTGATTGACAGAGTGATTGTCATGCTGTCTCGTGGTGTTGTCTTGATGGCTCCAGCCCTTTTTTCTCAACTAGACTGTGGTGTTTTCATGAATAACATTACCCACCTGTCAGCAGGAAGCATCCTGGGAAGATACAATATCTCAGGGAGAATTTACTTCACCCTCGGTGTCTGTGTCATTTCTCCAGCTGCACTCCAAGTTGTTTTTAAATACTTTTTATTGTCACCCTTTCATTATTCAGATAAGATATGTGTTGTGGCACAACGGACTACCTCAGCCTGGTGTATGAAGAAATTACACCCAGAAAAGTGTACAACAGCAATAACAACCAAATTTATATAGTCGTTTCTCTTTAGTTAGTAAATGATTTTTTGTTAAATTTATTTATTTTGGTTGATGTCACCTAACCCTCCAGCCCTTCTCACACGACCTGCAACAGCAGCAGCCCATGGCATCTTATGAGTTAAATCACATATTATCTTCTTTGCATTAAAGAACATACTGCCCACACGTCTGTGTCAGTGCCAGTGTTGGGCATGGTGGGTGTGTGGGACTCCCACCTGGCTCCCTGCCCCTGCCACAATCTGCCGAGTGTTTACACAGCTTTCCTTAATTCTGCCTGATGGCTTTGTCCCGTCTCAACCATGACTCATATTTCACACTCATATTTCATTTTCCCAACAGTGTAGGTGGGAGTGGTTCATTGCTGGGTAGATATGACCGCTCATGGAAACACTGAACCATAACTAACCATGACGACCAGCCAAACATGACATTTTACACGGTCGAAATCACACACCCGCGGTTTCAATCTGGTGGTCCTCACATCACAATGCCCTGACAGGAATAATTGAAATGAGGACACTACTGTTATTTAATGTTCTGCTACTGGGCAGCACACAATAACCCCATGCAGTGCAGCTAATGCAATGTTCCAAAAGGCTGCATTCAAATGCATGAAAAAAAAAAACATTAACAGTTGCATAACCTATATTAAAAATACATAGTGTTACATATACCATACATGCAAAACAACAATAAAAGAACACAGTGTATCCACCAGCATCTGCTAGCTGCAAATTAAACATGGAAATAATATAATGTCACTAATATACCCATGTGCCTTGATTCTGTCTCAGACAGACAGTCTGTTACTAAGGGAAGCAATATACACCCTGCCCCTCCTTCCTTCTCTTCTTTCCATCCCCTTGCTTCCTTCCTCTGTTAACCTGAATCATATGTTTTTTCTCTAATCACCTTTGATTCACCTATTACCCAGTCATCCCAGCTCAAATACAACTGTGGAATAGCTGAGGAAGGCAGAGCAATATCCCTGTGTGCAAGTGAGCCTGCTGTGTTCCATTTATCTATCTACAAATTCTCAGATCACATGTGCATGTCAAAGCATGAATGCAGAAAGGAGAATTTATGTCCAGAGTTCTCAAACCATTTAAATAGAGAAAGGTGAGATTGCCACAGAAATTAATGAAACCCTAAAAACACACACACGTGCACTGATACTTGGCATCTCCCATCCTTCCTATCTGGGGATTTGCTTTAGCTGCTGAGAAATACTTACACAGCTTTTCAACTCCCCCCACTGGTTAAGAGAACACAATGCTCCTCAGAATAATCAGCACTGTTTGTCATTTTGATGGAATGTCCCATTTTTCCACAGGTACAAATACATTTAGAGGCCACAGTGAGAAACGAGAAAACATTCTTCCCTGTGAACATCAATTATCCCACAACAGGTATTTCGAGTGGTCTGAGGCCCGGTCTGTAAACTCAAAACTCAGGCTGAGGCCTATAGCTAGATCATTAAACTGAGTTTAAACTACGCCATTCATTTAATTTGAGTGGTGGGACTGTGACTATAGAAACTATTGGTCCCTCCTCCATGCAAGAGCATAGCATAGAGTGGGATTTCATACAAATGAGAGGACAAAGGGGAAAAGCATCCTTCCAAAACACTAATCTGGGTTCTGTCATATCCTTCAAGCTGGTGTGGGAGACTGCAACATCACCTGTTCATTTCAGTGAACAGGTGCCCTGAAATTGAACTATTACAGTGCATTCTGGGCATAGAACATACATTTTTAGCTGTGAATCTTACTTTGTTGAAGCTATGAACAGACAAATTGATGTCCTCGATGGAGACAGCAGGGTAACACAACTTGTTTTACTGGTGCAGCGAATCCTACCTCTTTAAAAAAAGTTATAAATTTGTTCACTTAGTTCATGCTTTATATTGGTCAGATTTTCTGTTGCCTACTTTTTCTAGAAAGATTCCTTCAAAACCTTTTTTTATTGTTTTACATTTGAACAAGTACAGATAGACTGAAGATTATACAACACCCACCCACACAAACCCACACACAAAACATGCTCCCATGCCAGTACTCCCACATACTTACACTCACCTACATGCATGTACACACACACAAAACATGAAGAAAAAAATTGTGCTAATAATTGCTGATATATGAAAACAATAATATACAAAAATAAGACAAATATCAGTTTTTACCTGTATGTGCCTGTACATACATTGGATACAGATCTTAGGGTTGCTTACATGTAATTGCACATACAAAAGTAAATTAACTCATGAAAATAAATAAAGTTGTGGTCAGATTAGTTAAGCACTTATTACAGTAGTGAAAAGTGGGGTAATTCATGATCACATAGACCCTTTGAAATTATATAATTCACATGGGACATTCATACCAAGCATGTCAAAGCTGACAGGGTTCAAGTCATGGAGGCTAAATAAGGTGAACTAATGTTATTGCATTTATCTACATAACCTATGTTGCTGTATATGACTGAGGTTAGCTATTTTGCAAGTGTATTAATTCAGTCTTGAGTGGTAGGGGCAGAGGTGTCCTTCCATTTACAATACATTAACTTTTGTGTGACTGCCAGGCTATAGCCAATCACATGTGATTAGGTCAATTTGGAAAAGACACCAAGAATTCAAATAGAAGATGGAATAGAAAACTTTATTGTCCATTAAAATAAAAAATAAAATGGAAATTTTCCTTCATCTCAATGCTCATTGCAAGTGACACAGACAAAGGTATACACAGATTAAAAAACATAACAACAAACATTGGACAACCATAAGGTCACTATAATGTCCTTCAAGTAACAACACTATAAGTCCTTCAAAAGCAGAATCTAGTTCAATTTGCGTTCTTGTCACTTCGCTAATTCTTTGAAGAACCACCACCCACACCCTCTTAATTACATGACACTCCCAGTCCATGTGCAGGTAAGTCCCTTCCTTGGCTGAGCATTTGCTGAGCATTTAATGCCAGCAGCCATACCACCACGCACTCTGCTCCTGCTGACTGGCTGAAGCTAAGCAGGTGTGGGCTTGGTTAGTACTTGGATGGGAGACTACCAGGGAATACTGAGTTGCTGCTGGAAGGGGTGTCGGTGGGCCAGCAGGGGACAATTGTTCCTCTGGTCAAATAAACCCCAATTGCTCCAGTGCAGTGACAGGGACACTGTGCTGTAGGAGATGCCGTCTTTTGGATGAGACGTTAAACTGAGGTCCTGACTCACTGTGGTCATTAAAGATCCCATGACACTATTCGCAAAGAGTAGGGGGTTCCCCGGTGTCCTGGCTAAAAAAATCCCAGATCAGGCTCTCGCAAAAATTTGCCACCTAATCATCCCGATTTAATTGGCTAAAAAATGTTCTCTCCCTCCAGTGGAGCTGCTCAGTGGCCAACAACAGAGGATTGTAATTGTACTGGGCAGCTCCCAGGTGTGAATGTGTATGCAGGGCGTTCCTGCAAAAGAGAATCCGTGATCAGCGAACCTACCCCAGGTAAATCAAGATTAAATAAATAAAATGAAAAGGTCAACCCTGTGTAGATTGTTGGGGGTCTAGTGGTATGGAGGCACAGTCAGACACCCTTACAGTGTCAACTCCACTCCAAACCTTGTCCCACTATTCTTGGGTAATACCAGTCTGTGGTCCAGTCTCTTTGTGGCCCGAAAGATTGATGCAATTTCGTCAATGAATTCTTCAGATTCTAGGAGTGCTTATTGTCAATTTCTCTCTTTCTATTAAGCATTTGTCCCAATATCATGCAGGAACTTTACTTTTGCTTCTAAAGGCTTCCACAGCACTGCTTATTTGGAAGTACTTCCACCAGGGTAGATGAGACTGGTGAGGTTACCGTGTTCAGTACTGTATATGATTTGAACCGAGCATCTATGTATAGGTCGGCCACTTCGGAAGTCTCTTCCATGAGACCCCTTTCATCCGATTGGTTTCTTGCCTATAGTTATTGAGGGGCTCTCTCAAAGGGGCACCCATGAGGACTGTGCTGCCTATTCAGCTGAAAGCCGCTTTGTTAATTAAACAGCAAGGAGTGGGTCAGCCTCACCTTGTCTGTGTTACCTTTGTCTGGAGAAAGATGCATAAATATACTAATGATTTGATGGCAATGTACTGCTCAATGTTAACCCATGATGGCTAGACAGGTAGACCTGTGAATACCCATGTGTATAACTGAAGATTGGGCAAATTACACCTAGATTTTTGTGTTTAGGTGTTTGCAGCATTGCTAGTCTGAATCATGCCTTTCCCCCCATTCCACATGTGCAAGCTTGTTGGCTTGTAAATATTATCAGGCATTGGGATCGGCAGCATATTGCGTAAACACAAGCTTTGAGATGTCTATCATTTTTATAGATGATATTTTACCTCAGAGGCAGAGGTTGAGTCCTTTCTACCAGGTGCCAGTGCAGAGAGGAGGGGGGCTCCAATTACTTTGTATCCTGAAAATACCTCTATTGGCAAAAATACTGTCGTTCTAGAGTTTCTCTGTTCAGATTAGGCAACAGATTGCATCTGCCCATGTTTGGTTGTGAATGGGGATCAAGATTTTTACAGATTAAAGGCCTCAGATGTATTTGTAGAAATGTTGAATACTAACCAGCTATGAAATACACCAGACTCAGTGAATTCTTACGTCAGACACCTATGTCACGCACCAAATCCTATCCGGTAAGAAAATACAAACCTGCCCTCAGATCGGTGCTCAGGGACCTACACCCATGAGCAGAAGCAGCCGAAGTTTACATTCTCACAAGAGCAACACAAGTAGGAGGATACTTTCAGGCACTCCAAGCATTCAATAGATTGCTGGGCAACTTCATTTCAGCTTTTTAAGCTGCTGATGTATTAAACCCATATATCTATCCTCAATGACTAATATGGCTATGGACATTTACAAAATGCCCAAGGTAGTGTTGGTACTATGTTTAGGGTCTACAGTATATGGGTGGTAGGAAAATACAATACAATGGATTGTAGGGCTTTTTCCCAGCAATGCTGGCTAAAACTGATTAAACTGTCTTTAAAATACAATGAGACCAACAACAAAAGAAGACGTGACACGACTTTACACAGCATTTTTTTAAAAATATAATTGCTATAAGTTACATGACATGCAGAATGCCAAGGTGCATTAAAGATGCTGTAATGAAACCAAGATACTGAAGCAAACATACAAAAGCCATTTTTTCTGAACCAAGAAAAACTGTCATTACAAGTAAACTCCTCAAACTTCTCAAACCTGCACGGCATGATAACTCTGCTGAAACAAAGTGTTCATCCTGGCTCCCAGGGCACAGTTAAGATGGATAAATAGAAAAGCAACATTTTTAGTGAACCCCATTCCCAACCCATTGTACATGTAAATCACAAAACCACTACACTACCCATAATTCAGATTTGCCTAGCCTTCCACAAACAAAACTTTATACAGTTTATGAAAGAAATTAAAGAAAAATGATAAAAAGGACATTATCCTCAAACACCCAAAAAACTGCAGATAAGCAAGCAATATCTTCCAGGACTAACATGTCAGAACAGATATCCGACATACAGATGAAGGCAGGCAAGTTCTCCACAGAACCGAGTGCTTCACTTTGGGTGCAGCCCAATGCAAAGCCTGCCAATGCCCATGGTGCACTGTCCTGTATAAGAGGGTCTTCCCAAAATAAAATAAAGCATGAAGTCTGCAAATGTGCCATGGGACAGGATCACCCAGCGTATTCCACATCTGATACTTCTCTCCTTCCTCTATGACTCTACAGAGAAGAGAAAGAGCACATGAACATAAAAACAATCCAAATAGACAATGACCTCACAGAGGCCACGTAATTCTCAAGTTGCTAAGAGGCAACTTTAGAATGGTGTGTGCATGTATTCCACTTGAGTAAGTGTGAGTATGTGTGTGAGCTGGTCAGTGTGCATGTGTCCTGTTTGAGTGAGTGAGTGTTAGTGGGTGTGAGTGAGCTGGTCAGTCTACATGCGTTCCGTTTGAGTGCGTGTTAGTGGATGTGTGTGAGCTCGTCAGTGTATGCGTGTTCTCTTAGAGTCAGTGAGTGAGTGAAGTTGTGTGAGCTTGACAGTGTACTGTATGTGTGAGCCATTTGAGTAAGTGTGAGTGTTAGTGGATGCGTGTGAGCTGGTCAATGTACATGTGTTCCGTTTGAGTGCGTGCGATTGGTGGAGTGTGAGCTGGTCAGTGTATGTGTGGAGTGAAGGTGTGTGTGAGCTGGTCAGTGTGTGTGGAGTGAAGGTGTGTGAGAGCTGGTCAGTGTATGTGTGGAGTGAAGGTGTGTGAGAGCTGGTCAGTGTATGTGTGGAGTGAGGGTGTGAGAGCTGGTCAGTGTATGTGTGGAGTGAAGGTGTGTGTGAGCTGGTCAGTGTATGTGTGGAGTGAAGGTGTGTGTGAGCTGGTCAGTGTATGTGTGGCGTGAGGGTGTGTGTGAGCTGGTCAGTGTATGTGTGGAGTGAGGGTGTGTGTGAGCTGGTCAGTGTATGTGTGGAGTGAGGGTGTGCTTGAGTTTGATTCGCGCGTATGAGGCCGAGCGGCGCACTCACAGCGGCGGTACGCGGGCCCTCGGTGGCGCAGCACCTGCAGGTGGCGGTACTTGGACATGATGCTCTGGCTCTTCCTGAACATCGGCTTCTGCTGGAAGGGAGGGCGTGGCACAAAGTTGGCCTGGTTTGGGGAGAGAGCACTTGTGAACACCACACCACAAGCAAATACAGCGCACCCAAGAACAGCAGTCTCCAGCTCTGATTCACACGGCAGCCGGGGCCGCGGCAAACGCGTACCATCAGCGGCCTCTTGAAGTATCCAAACCTCCCGAAATGTCCTGGGGGCTCCGTGAAGGGTCTACGCAGGAAGTACGGCGGTTTCCGACCGGGACTGGAGGGGCGGAAGCTGGGTCGCTATAATGAAGAGACACGAGTTAGCCTTCACTCAATCTACACGGGGTCACCATTGAATAACTAACAACCCTCTGTATAGAAGCCCATCCCATGAATGAGCAGTTTTGGCGTCGTCTTTGTTTAATGTAATGAAGCGTTTACTCTCTGTACTGCATGCACGGCACTGATGGCTTCTCACTCACTGTCCAAGCTCAAACATACATATAAGGTGCACTTCTTTACCTGGGGTGGTCCCATTATCTTGATTGGTTTGAAAGTCTTCTGGCTCAGCAAGGGCATATCAACCTGTCTAAAAAAATCAAACAAGCAAGACTGTGAAAGAGCAGTTGTCACATTGGAGTGTTCATATACAAACACACATGCAACTACATGACTGAGTCTCTGTGATATGTTAGGAATATGAACCACAAATGAAGAAATAAGACTACAGTACCCATACTAAAGGCAAATGTGTTCCCAGCTGTGGAGCCACATGCTGAGTACACAAGCAATGCAACAACTTACACAAGTGACTCATATTTTATATTCAATACATATTTCATATTCAGGTAGTAATATGCGTTTATGTATTAATTACCAGGTGAAAAGCAGTGCTGCCTGAAAGAGAAGCTTTAAACTATTAACTGCAAATCTGTAAACATCAAGGGTCTGATGGAAACACCCCTTTATCTGAGCATGAGTTTTCAGATAAAAGCAGGAGAGCTTTTATCTAAATTATGCATGCGTACATGAACAGAGCATTTGTGCAAATATGTGCAAGTTACTGTGAAAGCATACGAGTGAATGTCTTCTGACTGAGTGCCTAAATGCAGGCCTATATAATGCAGATGTGATGGTGAGAGCCAGAGTGAAAGCCTCGAAATAGAGCATACCTTGTCAGACCACTGTACCGACCACTCAGGTCACGTGATGAAGAGCAGGAGTTCTGCAGTTTTGAGAAGCGTTCGTTCAGCGTGAGGTTTCCGTGGGAACTAAAAAAGCTCTCTGGAGGACAGAAGAGAATTACAGTTCAATGGTTAAACTCATAAGCTATTGCATTTGGAGGAATGGTAAGATTGCTTTACTTGATTACAATGACATTACATAAACAAAGTTCTTCCACACAATAACTGTTACAGGAAATAAATGATAGAGGAAGACAAGGAAAAGCAATGTAATTCAGAGATGAAACACCACTGAAACACATAGTAGCACTGAGCCAAGGTAGGACCACATGCACTGAGAAAAATACAAAATGACATCATTTAGACACCATGTACAAATATTTGAATGTGAGTACATTGACTGCATTGAAGGTACTTTGTTCTGAACAACTTATCCTTCCTTATTAAGCACGCAAACCATGCAAACAAACACACCTTTCTCAATTTCGGAGCACAAACCTTTGACTTGGTGGACTAACGTGACGAGTTCCGGGCCAAAATCACCTGTTTGAGACTTTGTGTTTCCGTCCCTCCAGGGGGCACTGTTTGTTTCTTCCGGCCTGGAGCCCAGGCCCCGCCGGGACACCGTGACCAGATCCCGGGAGAGCTGCCGATCCGAGGGGGAGGAACTATGGCAAGGGCAGGGGTGTGGCAGAACACGACGGACAGATGAGATAACGCTTGCTAGATTTGGGTGAAGCGAAACAGGTATCCTATCCAGTTTTCTTTTTGCATAAATGACAGTGCTACAGACATGTTGGAATGAAGCATCTAACAGAGAAAACGCTTCTGAACTGTGTTCGCCTAAAGTTACAAGTAAGACAAAAAGGTAAATTTGTTTGCGCAGATCAAAAATTACATCAGACAGCGAACAAAGACAAAATGAACATTCTGGGCGTACTTACGAAGAGGTTCTATTGTCTCCATGCCTCTGTAAGTAACACGCAGCATTTCACACATAGCGGGCTGAAGGAGAGCAGTGGACCTCTTTCCTCTACTGTGGCTTTTGAGATATGCCAGCACGAGTAAACGACGAAGCCAGGAGTGAAATCATCGATTTGCGTTCAGGCGTCCAACACTGCACCAGGTCTGCGCTCTGCGCTTAAATGGTGTAGGACTGTAAGGCTATCCAGCATCTCCAATTTACTGGTGGACAATTTGACTGTGGTGTATGGAGCCAGAAAAACACTCACTTGATGCGCATTCTCATCTCATTTTGCATTGTCAATGACATTACAGAGGTCCTCCGAAAGAAATTCTTATCCTGAATGGATTGTGCCTCAGGTGAAGATTTAGAGATCTGCTGCAGTCAAATTTGATAATCCAAATTCCTTGGTACACTTAAGATATGTTAATGTGTTAATGACCTTTTGACTGCAATCCCGACAAATTCCCAAGACTATTTTTTAATAAGATTGACTCGATTCCTCAGTAGACATCTATAAAGGCACTTTTCTTCAACAGATTCAGTTAGATCTTCAGAATTATCCAACAAATTCCCAATTCTTCAGACAGTTCACAATTATCCAGTAAATTCCCAATTTGTTCTCGTCCTCATTCACGGACACCCACTTTAGTCACTTCGGTCAATAATTGAGATGCCTACTTGACACTGGCCTCAGGGGAGCAATAGTCCAGAGAACACTGACAGCAGCATGTGGCTTTGCAATTCACCCCCTGGTTCCTGTGTTAGGGGGCACGTAGGTGCTGTGTACTATATGGCAACTGGACAGCTGCTGTTCATCTTCTGCTAACGGAGAGTATCCAACGTCCAAACCGGTTCCAACTGGTCAGCAGTAAATTCTGAGTCAGCTGCTGCTGTCCTTGATATACACCATCTTCCATGTCTAAAGGACAAAAGCTTCACAGCTTGGCTGCTTTTAATGCCTTGACCTCCTGAGTGACTACACAGTTGAAAAAAATAAAACTGATCTTGGACAAATAAGACTGCTGCGCCAATCTCTTCAGCGATTCTCATCGAAAAATCTGGTCTGACGGGTTCAGCCATGCAGACAATCATCCACTGCGTTTTACAGGGCAGCACAGTCATGCTCTTTGTCATCCATTGCACATTTGGGCCCTTGTCAGGCTGATGAGCAGCCTGACATAGCTATAGGTCCTCATGCTACTGGGCACTTGAATCACATGCAAGCAGCTTTGTTCTCCTTCACTATGCTCATCCAGGGTAAGATATATTGATTTATGTTTCTTTAAATGGGTACTGTATGTTTTGTATGGCCATTTCTCTTTTCCCTGTTGTCCTATGCACCCTTGCTGTTGTCCTCAAATCTTTACTATAGCAGGAAGACCTGGATCTCAGAAAGGAAGGAGGATTCTGTTCCTCTTGATTCGTTTTCCCTGTTCCACACGGGAGTGTTCATCCAGTCAGTTTCTCTCACTGAGAAAGAAAAGCTCAAGCCTGCAGTCTTATTGTACTCTTCCTCTCCTCCTGGCTCAGGGTTCACATTCCCCCCCCCCTCAAAGTTTTGTTATTTTCCCCCAAAGAAAGAAAGTTTTCAATCTAAGTCTGTAGAGTGGCCTCCTTTTCATTTTAAAGCGGTTTTCTGAAGCAGAGGGCGAGGGTCGAAAGATCAAAGCACTTCTTTAACTGGGCTATGGGTCTTCCAGTACATTTCTCTCTGACGCTTAACGGACAAAAAAAACAAAAACTAACCCAATGGGATTAACATATTTATGCTGACTTGACCCCTCTTCCTTGTTTATAGCAATCACTTTTGCTGTAAAGCATGATGATGACTGGAATTTTTTTATCCCGCCTTGAGAGAGGGCTTGCACCATCTTCCTTTTTCTGGACACATCAAATAACGCAACAGGAAAAAGCTTGAGTTTCCTCAAGCCAGCCTCATGCCCCGTCCCCAACGCTATGGGAAATACCGTACCTGTGTGTGCTCAGGGTGTGGCGTGTGTCCACCTTGATGGTGAGTGTCTCCATCTCTCTGGGCGAACCAGCCGTGGAGTCCGGAGAACAGGATGTCTTGAGGGGCACCCTCTTCGGGTTGGTCTTCTTCAGGGCCCGGGCCTTAGCCGCATCGGGCTGCTCTGTCTGGAGCGTGACGGTCGACCGGGTTTTTCTGACGGACGGACACGGCTTCTCCTCCTCCTCCTCCTCCTCCTGCTCCTGCTCCTGCTCGTTCTCCTTCGGCGGCTGTATCTTGGGGTGCTTCGGCTTCAGGGCGAGCGCGGGCTTTTGCTCGTCCCCTGTTTCCGACGAAGCCCTCAGCTTCCTCCCTTTCAACAGGCGGCTCTTGTCTTTGAGCGAGAGGCCGCGGCCTCCGAAGCCCCGGGATCTGTGGAAGCGCTGGGGCGTCTCCCCCCGTGCCCGCTTGGCGCAATGCTCGAACCCAGGGCCCGCGGGCAGTGGCCTGCCTTCTGGGTGCTTCCTCTTCACTGGTCGCCTGGTGGGTCTCTCCTGGGGGTGGTGATGCTGGTGGAATCTGGGAGAGGAGGAGGGTGAACCTGCTTTCCATTTGGGGGATCTGTACGAGTGGTGGGGGCTGTTCTCCTCCCCCCACTCCATGCTCCTTCTGCTCCCCTCCATCTCCCTCTCACTCTCACTGTGCCTTCTGGCCTCTCGTTCAGTGGACAACCTACACATCCATCACAGAGAACACAAACATCTTGTTACACTGCAGCTCTGGCAGCCTGAGGACGTGCCACAGGGGGATATGCCCGTGCTAGCTCCTCCCCTTTCCCAAACATGCCAGAACATACTCCTCCCATGTATTGTACTGGCAGACCAGTAGGGTTTATCCCTTTATTAAGAACTCCCCAAAGCAGCAGGTAACTACTACACTGAGCTGCTGTGCACACTTTACCCACTCTTAAAGGTACTGCAACTGTAGCAGTAGACACTCTGCCCCCCGTGTGTGAAGCCTAGATGTCTGCCCTGTTCAGGTTTTGCTGTTTTTAATTTATTTTTCTTTTATTTTTACCCAGCCTGCACTGCAGCTTCACTCCTGTACCTCTCTGGATAGGAGCCCCTTCTGTGAAATTCTTGGGACTTCCTCTGGGGAGAGTTTGAGAACCTGCGCTCCCCAGATAGGGATCGAGGGAAGCCCCCGTTCCAGCGCTCTCCCCGTGGCAGCCGGTCAAAGAGCCTCTCTCCAGGGCTGTGGTCCCTGCAAGGGCCACGGTCCCGGCTCCTGTCCTCTCCTGTGGGTCCTGGACGCCGGTGAGGACCCCTGTAAGGACCATGGTGGGGTACAGGAGACAGCTGCCTCATGCTGCCGTGGAAGTGGTGAGGCGAGGGGGGTCTGTGCCCAGGGTGGGGCCCATGGAGGGGCAATCGTGGGGAAAGCCTCTTGTAGATTGGGGGTCCATTCCCAGGGGTATGCATGGGCAAACGGCGATGAGGTGGTGGGGAGTGGCTCGACCTGGGGGGAGATGACCTCCTGTGGGCACGGTGGGGTTCCGGGGAGAAGTGGTCAGGCTGGGAGGCATATCCATGGAAACGCCCCTGTGCTTGGGGACGCCACTGACCAGCGGGGCGATGGAAGTGATGCGCCGGATCTCTCCACTCATCCATAAGCCGCGGACCCTTGTTGAAATGGGGGGGCCTGCCCCGCATTGGGCCTCCGCCCCTGGGCTCCCTCCACTGCGGAGCTTTCATTTCACGGAACTCCCTCTGATCCCTGGAATGTGAACCATAGTGATCCGCACGCTGCAATCTTCCATGAGGCTCGTGGGACCCATAGGACTGGGAAAACAGCCTGCGCATCAAAAACAGACATCATTGAAAACACATCAACCTGAAACATCATTTACAGTTTAAAGTACAACTGTCCGCAACATGTTACAGTTGCTTGAAGTTATAAGCCTTAAGAACAGCACTCTTCTAGGAATATTTTAAGACAAGGGAGGGAGAAAATAAAAAAAGTTTAAAAAAAAACTTACGCCTTGTGTCAGTGTATAAGTTATAGTTGCATTATACTTTTAAAGAATGCTTGCTTGAGCAAAGCGCTGCCCACGACTATCAGGAACCATTTGTGATATTCAGTAACCAAGTGCTATCTTAGAATGAAATAGTGTCTGCACACTAAAAAAAAAGGTGCTAGAAATGCAAAGTAAGACTAGCTAACATAGGTTTGACGTGGTATTAAAAATAAGGTGCATATAATCAGGTGCAGCGCCTGATATATAACTTGCCATATATAACTTGCCTGATATATAACTTGCCAAAGCATCCTGGTACATTGTACCTTGCACGACATACTAATTTTTTGAGTTTCCATATTCATTTTGTGGCTTAACTTGTCATTTGAAAAGTATTCTTGAGAAACCTGTATTTCTGAATGCATTTAAATAAGTTTGCAAATAACCTGAACCTGTAGTAACCAGGTCTTACATAAAAACCATCAAAAGAAATACAACGGAGAAGCATGTCTGCATCAGATGAACAAATAATCGCTAAGTGATAACAGGCATTTAATATAGTTTTGTTCCAAATGCTTCATAACATGTTTCAAAAACTCACATTTCCATAAATACTGGGTACACCCTAAATTTCAAAGCAAGTGTGGTATGTCAACCCTAAAGCCTAACAATTCCATAGTATCCATCTTGCACACAGGCACAATTACTGTACTTAATTTTTTTTAAACCCACACTAGGCTTCAGAAATAATATGTACTAGAAGAGTTTGAAAAAGCTGTACTTGGTAACATACCTGATGAAATATGCTACAATTTGTCACACCAGCAAAAATGCCCTTCCACGCAGCCAAACTGAAATTGTATTATCACCAACAAGACTATTTCTGCTAGATGTCCACACGTTCTTAGGCAAATCTTGCTGTGGAACAATTCAACAATGCCACTCAGTATATCTGCACTTTCATCCTTTAATAACTAATAACTGAAAAAACAGACTGGCTACCCCCACGAATGAAAACAAAAAACATCCCCAAAGCCTACAGGTTTGCCATATATCATTGTTATACTGTAATAAAGATATCATTTACATATGGTTGTGACTTTCCAATAAAACTGTACTGATTATTTTATCTGGGCATGTAATTTGAATGCTACAGCCAATTGGTCCAATTGCAATTGTTCAAATGTCACTTTAAATGCTTAAAACCGCACTATGACGGTTTAGAATGAATTTTGCCATTTGTGATATAGGTGAAATGGCCTTCCATTAGATATTTCCGTATTAATACATTTTATGTTTTAAAGAAATAGTTACAATTAAACAACAAAAAAAGGAAATACTGATACTCAACATAGCCATTAACCCGATTTTTTATTTTTATTTTTTTAACCTAAGTGCTTGAGCAGCATCTTTAAGGTTGATGGTATAAGGTAGGTATTTAGCGACTAATTCTTGACGCACCAATTTTTAAATAAACGTAATATAGGCTAACATGCCATTTAGATTTTGAGATCCAAAAAGCAATTGACCTATTTCTGAGCATTAAACATTTTTTTAAAAGTTGCTGCTATTCAGAATAAATTATTGTTTTCATTCTATTGACAATTGCATTCAACCGATTGCTATTTGTATACGTTTTTCAATCACTTACCGAAGGGGTTAATTAGACGGGGTCAGAAGGGCTCTAGATTTTTTTCGAAGGACCACATGTGCTCTAAAGTTGAAAAATTTAGGAGCGCACTAACGCAGTGTAGAGCCCTGGCCGTAGCATTGATGTAAAGTTAACATCCTTAAGTGCCGCCCTGAAAAAATCTCACTCCCAGTCCGTCTCCTAAGCACACACACAACACATTGACTTACCGGTGTTTTAGGCGAGGAGATCCAGAATAAGGCCTGACCATCTTCGGCATTTGGCGAAAACCTATTCTAGGAGGGCGAAATGGTCAAACCGGTAACGGTTATGTTTTCAAAAACATTCAGAACTGACGTTGACGAATGTACTTGGCACTGCGTGCAACTTGATCAAAGCAAATACTAAAACGGTCTAGATGTGGAATTTGTCGAGTTTCCAAATCAACTCACAGTAGATTAAAAATAGATACCAACACACTCAAGTCAGAAGTGAACTAACGCGAGTTTTATCTATGTTTATCAGTTTCTCCAACGTTGCGGTCAACTGTAATAAAATTGGCGAGCGATCTTGGTTACCTAGCCTAACTCTGGAATTGTTTGAAAGCGACGGTAGCTAACGTTACTGCTAGTTGCCAAATAAACTCTAGGTGCTGGCTAGACTACCTAGCTAGTAACGTTACATTCAAAACAAACTCACTTCCTATCCAGAAGCTATCGATTAACTTAACGTCAATTAACAATTACCGACTACTCACAAATCGTGCGGCACAATTGAGTCAGTCAGTACTGCTTTGCCTGCCATCATCACCAGAAAACGAGCAAACTAGCTGGCAGTAGTTTTTATTATTAGCCAGCAAATCTGGCTAAACTAACAAACGCTTCGATTAACGTTAATTCAACTACACTGGAGACTACCGAACTCTATCTCTCTATCTACTCGTCTGATACGTTAGTCAATGTTGCAATAAAGACGTCAAAAATGCAAATAAACAGAACAAGTAAATCGTTACAAATTTCTAACCGAACGAACGTTACATAGCGAAGTCTCCATGTTGCAACAGAACAATCAACATTTCACGTTGGCCTACAAAATGTCTCCTTGGCTTAGCTACTGCGAGCAGGCCTCAAAATGCTATCACACGTAGCTGGTTAGCTTGGTTCCCCGTTTCGTCACAGCAAATATTTTCTAGCGAGATTATTTCAAACTAACGTAGTAATGTTCCTTCAAATTAAAATCACATGAAGTAACATCGCCTTACCTCAACACATCTAAAACATTCTCAAATACTGTAGATACGCAGGTTATTAGAATACTGAACAACAAATGGATATGTTAACGTTGTTACGAACTCGTCCAGCCAACACCTTCGGACCTGACCGGTAGAAGAAATAGCACACGTCCTGACGTATGTCGGGTTGGTAGCTGCTTCTTCTTCTTTGGTGTTTGATGGCAGTTTAAATCCTTTGTAGTTGCATTACCGCCTCCTTCTGGATCTAATCATGCATTGCTGTCTGGTTCTCTGTCCTTTTACTTATACCAGTTGTCCTCAAAAAAACTAAATATCCTCTTCTTTCCCTCCACCGTGTCCCCACATTCAAGCAGATCTGTAAACCTTGCCTCCACTTCTAGTCTCTGTAATACTGTAAACATTACCCTTCCGTCTTGATCATACTTCCTGCATTCAATCAGGACATGCTCCACTGTTTCTAACTCATGGCACTGATCGCATTAGCCAGTTGGATGTTTTCCTATAATAAATAGTATGCTATTCAAGTTGCTGTGACCAATTCTTAATCTACTCATGATTACTTGCTCTCTTCTATCGGTTCCACTGTTTCTTGCCATTCCTACTTTATTTTGTATTTTATATAAATGTCTTCCTTTTGTTGCACTATCCCAATGTTGTTGCCATTGTTTGATTACTCCCCTCCAAACTATGCTTTTCCCCTCTGATTTTGAAAGTTTAACATTAAGGGCCACATACTCTCTCCTGACCACCTCCTTTGCCAATTTATCTGCTTTCTCATTTCCCTGGATTCCTGAGTGTGCTGGTACCCACATGAACTCTATGTTTTTCCCTTGATTAGTTATCCTTGAATTATTAAACAACAGTTCATATATCTTGGTGATTATTTCCTGATCCTGTTTTAATGCTTGACATTGCTGATACAGAGTCACCTCAGATGAGTATATTATTTGCCGTCACTCCTTCCACCCACTCTAACGCTAACAGAACTGCAATTAGCTCAACAGCATATATGCTCAAATAATCTGATGTTCTCTTACTGATTCCAGTCTGGTGACTGGGAATCACCACTGCAGTCCCTATATATAATTTATCATGACTGAAAATAACGTAGGATTTACAACACTCCCCTGGGGCGTACCATTTTCTACAACATGGTTACCTGAGATCTTTGACCTTATCTTGACCTGAATTGACCTATCACTTAGAAAATCCCTAATCCAACTGAAGATGTTTCCCTCAATTCCCATTTTATGAAGCTTGATTAACAACCCTTCTTTCCATAGCGTATCATAAACCTTTTCTCGGGTTGGTAACAATCCGATTTCACAAATATGACGTGAGTAAAAAAAAAAAAAAAAAACTTCCGGTGACCAACGGGACGGAAAAATAGAAATAAAAGCAGATATTAATTCAGATGTTTCTATTTTCTACCGCACATATTAAAATACTGCAACATATTTAGTTACTGAGCAAGTGAATAAGCCTTATTAAATAATATCCTAAATACACTTACACCCTGTCTGATCATTAAATCAGGTGAGCTTCATCTTGGATTTAACCCCTATAAACCCCTATCAATATGGACAATATAATCAGTGGGCCAAGTGTTTTTTTTACTATAATCACATGTGGAGCACATACCTTACAAAAATGTACATCATACCACTGGATGAGGAGGTAGCAGTAAAAATATTTTAGGGAACAGCTAAGGGAATGTTTGCAACGTCATGAAGTAACTGGGTATTGAAAGCAGCCCAGTCTTCAATGTATAGGCAATCACTACTCACATTACAAGAAGAATGTCCACTTGCTCTGTTAATTGGGCTCACTTCAAATTTGTCACCTTGTCCAAAACAGACTAACAAACTGATGAAAGTGGAAATAAATGTAGAAGAAAGCAATCACTTATCCATGTAATATCCACTTAATTATCCCATCTGTGGGAGTAAAAATTTGAAACAGAATATAAAGAGATGCATGCAATTCTTAACTTTTTTCAGTAATGCATGTGCTTCCCCTTGGGTAGTGTAGCACAAGAATGGTCAGGCAGCAGGGTGTAGTTACAGGCAACAAATGGTTATGCCATCAGCTGTTCCTAATCCATTTCAATAATAAGGCTGTGTTTAGATCTTTCTTGGCCTCATTTTTCCCCTTCACATGATCTTGACTTTGCCTAAATGCTAATAATTTTTCCAAAAAACTGCAACATACTGCATGTTGCTGCTCATCTGTTACTTTCTGACGACGAAGTCGCTTATTTGCTAAGATGGTTAAAAATAATGTTGTAGAGTCTGTCTTCATTAGTTTCGGTTAGCCCTAACCGAAACTGTGAAGAACCCGGAAGTACACCTGTGCCTAGAGTTGCCAGATCTCGCGGGCCAGTGTCTTTTCTTCGTTCAGCACAAGTGGGCAGATCATCGGCTTGTTTGAGATTAGCTAGGGCTGCGCAGGTTTGACCACCGCCTTGCCAAGCGCATTGTATAATGGTGCTCTGGAAATCCGACTGCGCGAGCCGCGGAAATCTCACGTTAGCGAGGCGCTCGTAATTTTCAGGGCAAGGCTAGGCTAGTTTTACAGTCTCTGTAGGCGACGCAGTTGCTCTCCACCGACTCCACAACTTCATACATGATGGGAAACGACTTGCTCTGGTTTTACCGAAGCGCCTTTTGGCTCAGAAAAGCTGCCACCACCCACAAGGAAGTTATGAGACTTCTATCTTATCCATCATTATTCCAAGATAAACTTCATGAACTGTCAGACACCAAATTATTTTTATCAGAGTACTGACCAGAGACTGTAATCACAATTGAACGCTTTACACATTCGTGTCCGACTTTTTGACTCCTCCCCCGACTGCAATCGGCTACTCTCGACTGTTCTCGAGGCGAGCCGAAAGTCATCTCGTGCTTTCCTGCCCTTCCCAGTTCCCAGCATAGACATGTATACGTGTTTCTCGCGTTATCTGTTGTTTGCCGACGCCATTTTAGGTGGAGAGGAGAAGGCAACATAAAAGGTAACATAATTTGTAGAAAATATTATTTCGAGAAAAGTCAATTGCTAGCTGTTCACGGGGAGTTAGATGTTTGTACATAATTCTTTATGGTAGTTTAAAATGAACGTCGCCAAGTTAGCCAGTTAGCTGTTCATATCGATGTTGTAGCCTACATCGAAACCGAGTGAAAGCATGTCTACATATGTAGATCCCGCATATGAAAAAAAAGCATTTGACTTCTTTGACTATTCGGTTAATTAACCGCTTTACTGTTAAACAATGCTAACCAAACGTTGCGTTCACAACAAAATTTAGTCGGCAGGCTAAATTATTAATTAAGATAAACACGTCATTCTTTTTAGTTCAGTAGGCTAATAAATACTGAGACTACTTCCCTGTGTTTTTTCACAGCGGTATCCTACTGAGCAGGCAACTGAGAGCTTTCAGCAGGCATTTAGCTAGCAGATTATGTTATTCTTAGACTTTCGTTAATATGTAATTTTAATATCTTATTATCTTAGTCTCTTGTATTGTTTTGAAGCACGTTGTGTTCAGCTGGGAGGTGCTATACAAATAAATATATTATTATCATTATTTTTAATTTGTTGTATCATTAAGTATTATTTGTCACACGTCAGTCTGACCTTTTTGGTGCTGAAGCACAGACAGCAGTTTTAATGAAGCAACAAATTGGTAATATGATTACTTTAATGCACTATGGGTAACAATAACTGGGGTCCGTGCAGCTTTATTGTCAGCATCAGCTTGTATTTCCTATATTTAGCTCTATTTTGAATGTGAAGTTATGGTATTCAGGAGAACACTACAGTGTAGCCTACCCTTTATTCTGATGAATCCACACTAATGAATCCACACATTCCAACTGGCTGTCTTTAAATCATTTTTATACATTCACTCAAAGAATTCTTGTCCTTCCTTTTTGTCAGTGGTCTTACTTGCAAACCCCACATAACATTAAGGGCTTTTCAGAATTTTATTTCTCAGTTCAATCTATGACATGCTTTATTACCGTAGTTCTCATAAAATTCACACACGTCCATGCACAAGGCTGCTGGTGGCTCTCAACTGGCTGCTCGCTTGACAAACTTGTTTTCCCTTCTGGAATATTTTGTTTTGTTATGGGCATGTCAGAACATTTAATTGACTATCGGTTTTATGACACAGCTAAAGAAGATGATGGGTGTGCCTTAGCCTTCTGTTCCAACCAAACCTGTGAATGGGGATACTAAGATGAGTCTCCTTCATGATCACGAAGAGGGGTTGCCTGCTTCTGAAATGAGTTGGACTGGTGAGGAGGAAGGGGAAGTGGCACCTGAAAGGAATATCTTTCTGCTGCTCGGCGAAACTTCACCAGGAACTATGGGCCGTAAGAGGTGAGAAGAAATTAGTAATATTATGGGATGTACATGTCAAGTTGCATCGGTAGGTAAGGCCTGGTTGACAGAGTATGTTAACAGAGCTGGTGAAAATTCTTTTAAATGACTAGACTGAAACCCCCATTTTACCCAAGACATAGCTTACTTCTTTGAAGAAACCAAGTACTGAAAGTATTTCTGTAATGTTTTGTTAATTCAGATACATTTGTCCGTTCACTTGCTAATGTGGTGTTTGGACACTGACAGGAACCCGCCCATAAATAAGCACTATTTCCGAATTTCATTTTAAGACAAAGTGAAGTGCTCAAGGCCTAAAGTGTCCCGTTTCCTCTGTGCAGGCTCCTAGACGATAGACCTCCATCTCCGGCCCCTAGTTATGAGTCCATGAAGAGCGATGTAAGATCTGATGATGACATCAGTGATTACAGTGAAGAACTTTGTCCAACCGTTCCAAGGTACTGGTATACTTGTGTCAGAGAGACTAGCAATACCTTCATGTTGGATGATGAAATTCTTAATTTCATAATATGCAGATGGTCCCTTTTAAATCTTACTTTTACTGATACTCTTGTATTCTCCATATTTCATGCTGTTGCATAATTTCATGAAAATTCCCAGCACATTGTTTTCATCAGTATGGATGGGTCTTTATAAAAACATGCACATAACTCAGTCGTAGTAGTTATTAAGGGGATTGCACAGTCATGATGCGGAGCTGCAAACCCAGTGAATGGTCAAATCAAAGGCAAATAGTGTAAAATTACTCTTGTGGAAGAGTTGATTTTGATTTTTCTATTAACCTTTTGTTACCCTTTTTAGTAACTTTATGACCATTTCATACACTTTCTGTATGCTTTGAGTCTTGCTCAAAAATGGATAAATAACGTGAAGGGAATTAAATGTAACCATGTTTCTTCAGTACATGTATATTATAAAATATTAGAGGTTTTTGCAGCTAATGCTGCAATGTTTGTTTGTTGTCATCAGTGGATTAGCTGGGTGTTGTCTGTTTTTAGGATTCAGCTGGATAGGCCAGACTCCCGTGCATCCAGCTGTTCTGAGGAGAGTGATGTATCAGGGGAATGTCCAGTCGAACCCTTTTGGATGGGACCAAGGTGAAGTAAATTAAGAAGTAGCCTACATTATCTGTGTGGTGAAAAGTAATGTATATGCGGGGTTAGTTTACAATATCTGCTGCACTTTCTTTGCAAAGTAGTATTTAAGTGATTTTGAAGTAATTAACGGGGAATTCCACTGCAAAATAACATTTCGCTCATTTCATGGATCAAGGCGTTAACTGATTAATTATATCTGTGCCCATAGGGGCGAAGGGGGAGTTGGCTGAATTTGCATCATAGAGAGAATCAGGGTAACTAGCTGCTGTTCCTACTGTAAACAGTATTAGTTTGCAAGTTAACTGGTGTAGTGCACTTTTGTGCTCTCTGTGGCCCTTTCTTGATGAGGATCAACTGTCCCTGGATGAGATGGGGAACACGGATAGTATCCATAGTATGGATACAGGAGCACATTCGGGGGTAGACCAGAGACCGTGGTGAAATCACAGACCACTGAAAAATGTCAGCCAAACCCAACAGTACACATCAAAAAATAATAATAATAATAATTTGTACTGTGGTTTATTATACTGCAAACTAGAAAGCCTTCAGCATGTTTGATTCCACATTTTAATCAAACAGAGCAAAGCTAATGCTAGCTTACTGCTATTTGCATTTTGCTAGTGCTGCAATATGCCATGCTAGTTAACGAAATGACAACTGCATGCCACTGCTATGCTCCAGCATCATATCACTGCCACTATGCATTTACCATACACATATTATATAACCAGACTTCCGTTTACATATTACTACCAGTCATAAACAATATATTTATTACTGGCAGCAATGTATTATTTTAAGTGCATGTTTGTGTCTTTTGTTGTGGGTTAACTGCACAATCAATCTAACTGAAGTCATGTACTATTAATCTTAATTGCATTTGAGAAATATTAAAGAATCTCACAAGAGACTAAGCCAACATGCAAGAGAAATTTAGTTCTATAAAGAAAAGCAAAGTACGCCGATTTAAATTAAAATTCTGTCTGTACATAACCACTTGTGCCTTCATAATAAACGTTGGGTTATCTAGCTGTAGGCTCTGGTGTGATGGCTAACATTACTCAAACATCAGAAGCATGTTTTACAAAGAACAACACAGAAACTTGACAAACTGTTTACTGAAAACATTTAAATCCATGCTTGCAGTAGAATGACAGCGCAAATTGAGGTAATTGATCCAAATGTTGGAGACAGTGTAACTACACTTGAAGCGACTAAATCCTACTTTGAAAACATTTTATTTTTAACTGGCAGTGGAACTGTAATACTGCAAATTGATTTCTCAGGCTAATTCACATAGGCTACCTTTGTCTTTGTTCCACTAAAATGACAAGTCAAGCAGGTCATTTCGCTGTCGATGCATTGTTTAGAAAAGCAACAAAAAACAGCAATGAATGAACAAGAGACAAGCGAGATATTTTTGTCAGATAATTTATTGAAATGCATAGATGTGGAGAATATCCATATGAGCTCTCGTATGACGGAACATCAACAAATGTCAACCATACATTTCTCCTCGCCTGGCTTAACACCTTCATCTCCTTTCCCCTATTCTCTCTCACCACCGGTATTCTATAAAAATGTGGAATGTTTGGTTGACATAATATATTCGGACAAGTTGTGACCATATTCAAATTGGCATGCTGTGAGTCAACTACATAAATCACTGTTCTTCAAATTGTAGTTACGTTAAACCAATGCAGTTTGTCGCTCTGAAGTGGCATTTTCTTTTTGGTAGAACTTAAGCAGAAAAGTAAATTGAACACCCAGATTTAATAATAAAAAATTAGTAAAATAATAAACCTGGATTTTCTTTCTTTAGTAGCTAGCTTGCTACCGAGTAACATTATCCTCTCTCCCAGCCAAGTAGTAATGCCCAGCCCCTCCATTTGTATTCAATAAGAGTAGCAACCTGTGACTGGCGTTGTCTGACGCCCGCTTATAGACTGTAAGTGCCTACCCGTTGTAGTCTTTAGTAAAGTAGGTACCTGGAGCATGCACAGTAGTGTGGGGCTATATCTCTGCATTCAATGCCGGTAGAGAGCTGGCTGAGAGCTCATGTTAAGGAGGACAGCCAAAGTTCTACAAGTAAAAGTTAATTCTATGGTGGAATTCCCCTTTTAAACCATTTTGTTAATTTTGATTTTGTGACTGGTATTTTAAAAAGGAAACAATGTTTTGTAAATCTGTTGTACATTTTCCATAGTAATGAAAAATGTATTGAAAAAGTTAATTAGACAAGCAGTGCAGTGTGTGATGGGCAGTATTTTACCATGATTGAGTGAGTTGAGAGATTTGTATATTACTCAGGTCCTTGATCTGCTTTGGTCCAAAATGGCATTCTAGTAAGTTACTGCCACAGGTTTGTATCCTCATGCTCAAGAATACTCCTTCATCAGTCCTTTAGGTGAAAGTACCAGAATTGAATTCTGGTTTCTTATTTTGATTCTGGTTTCTTATTTCCCCAGACCAAAGGTGCGAAAAACAGAGGGCTCAAAGTGCAGCACCCTTTGGGTCCCTTTAGACAAAGCAGAGGTTAAGGTCCAGCTTGGTATCACTGAGCAGAGGCACCCTGCTATGAATTTGCCCTTCATGTCAAAGGTAAGCTCACTGTATGTGTAAACACAAGGTCTGGGCGATATAACAGTAGTATGGGATATCGACAGTGGTTAGAAGTGTTGCCTTGCCAGAAGGAGGTTCAAGTTCGGCCAGTTCCTCTGCGTAGGGCCTCCATGTGTTCGCGTGGGTTTTCTCCAGGTACTCTACTGCTCTTAAGAATGGGAGCTGGATATCGTGATTTACAGACGATGTCTATTTCACTTCACCAAGTTCACTTCCACCTGCAGGCACAGCACCTTAAAAGAGCATAGTCCGGCATGGCGGAATGCACCAAAAAGAGAAAAGAAGGCCTCTATTTGTCTCCACCTGGCTAATTCATGATCTATTTTGGTGTTTTAGGGCTTTTGCAATATCGTTTAATTCTATGTAACCCCTTCGCACAAGCCCCCTAATGGCCTGCATGCTGGCATCTTGAAATTGCACAACTGAGACATTCAGTGCTCCTGCAACCAAACTATGAGTGTAAACAACAAACAGTCTAACTTCTAACTTTATTAGTAGGTGATACATGACAACTATGCCAAATACAGAGTTTTTTAGTGCCACCATTGTAACATAGGTCATCCATTTAGCAAGAACCCCCTTCCTGCAGTCTCATCTGCAACTGCATGACGCACTGGACAATAACATCTATCTGGGAGTTCATAAAAATATTCTTCCACCTCCTAAAATTTGTATTCAATCATAGCAACAAGATAAAGCTAGCTAAAGCCTGAAGGTATGCCAATACAGTGGTGAAAAACACTGCACAGGAAGGCATTTTCATCAGCCACGTGCAAAACCTCACTTTGCAGCGTTGTAACTATTTTCCATACATTTCAGTTTAATTGATGACTCAGGGAGCCCTGAGCAACAGCATGAATGATTGCTTCAGCATAATGTTGCGCAGTCAGCCATAATGTTACGCAGCAATATGCAAGCACTTGTTCAGGTGAAATTCGTTTTTTTGTTTTTTTCCTTTAGTTTTGATGACCTCTCTGTAAATCTAATGTAAATAATGTTGTCATGTTTGCTTAATGACATGGCCTAATTATGTTGTAAGTTTCCTTTTGCTTTGTACTTTCTCCAGGCACTACATGCAACTCTGGAAAAATTAGAGGAAGATGAGCGGAGATATTTCAGGAAGTGTCTGGTGGGTCAGTACCCACAAATCTTTGAGAGTTCTTTGCTGGAATATAAGGTCTTGGACCTTGTTGATAAAATGCTTGAGAGGTGTGACATGGAAGGCTCTCTGAAAATCACCCTCCTCATCCTGGATTACATGAAACTAAAGGAAACTGCAAAATTCTTGCAGAGGATGTGCAAGAGAAGTAAGAGCTAGCTTCTGTTTTATCTGTCCATCAAGATACATGACATGGCCAAAAGTATGTGGACATCTGACATCCAACATCTCATCCAAAATTATGGACATTAATGAGGAGTTAGCCCACCCTTTGCTGCTATAACAGCCTGCACTCTTCTGAGAAGTCTTTATACAAGATGGTAGAGAGCATTGTTGCAAGAATGTGCTTCTAATAAGCCATAAAAACATTAGTGAGGTTGGACACTGATAGGGTGATTAGGCCTGGCTTGCAGTTGGCTTTCCAATTGATCCCAAATGTGTTGGGTGGAGTTGTGGTCAGGGCTCTGTTCGGACCAATGAAGTTCTTCCACACCGTTCTTGACAAAACTATTTCTGTATGGACCTCGCTGTGTGCCCAGGGATCTTGTCATTCTGAAACAGGAAAGGGCCTTCCCCAATCTGTTGGGGAAGCACAAAATCGTCTAGAATGTGACTATATGGTGTAGCATAAAGATTTTCCTTCATTGGAAAGGGGTCTAGCCCAAACCATGAAAAACAGCCAAAGACCAAGGGGTGTCCAGATACTTTTGGCCATATAGTGTATCTGAAGCTTCACTTTTGACACAAATATCTATGAAGAATCAACACACTGATTTTTGCATTGATTTATGTAATGCTTCACTGCTGAACTTCTTTTGTAAATGAAAAAAAAAACTTTTCAATTACACATACACTTAACCTGAACATGGCTAGTTATTCTTGTTCTGAATAACATTTATTATCAACTCCGACTCCTGTGACTATGGGAACATTCACAGTTTCTGTTTCCATGTTTTTATATTCAGTATTTATTATGGTTGATCAAATCATAAAGTAGAAGGTAGTTGGCCAGCTCATGAAAATATAATGGATCATGGTCAGTGTCATGTATCAGCTCTCAAATCACAAATTAATTTGTTTTGTTGTCTTTTGTGTTACAGATGAAATGCAGTATGAACTGAAGGCCAGCATGAAGAAGAAGTATACTTTCATATCTGAAGGGTTAGCTAAACAAGATAATTCAACCCTCTTAAACAGCATTTACACAGACCTTGTCATCACTGATGCGGGAAATGGGAGTATAAATACTGAACATGAGGTGAAGCAGATTGGGAAAATGGTAGAGACAAAATCTGAAGAGTTTCAGATCAAGTGTAGAGACCTATTTACCTCTTTGGGCGGTTACATGAAACACCATCGATTTCTGCTGATGAAGGGGATGGCTGGCACTGGAAAGTCAGTCTGTGTGCAGAAGTTCATTCTTGACTGGGCTGAAGGAGAGGGCCATCAGGATATGTATTTTGTCTTTCCTATTCCTTTTAATGAACTGAATTCCCTGAAGTCAGAAGAGTACAGTCTGATACAGCTCATTCACCACTTCTTTCCGGAAATGAAAGAGCTAGACACCATCAGCTGTCTTGATGACTACAAAGTGTTGTTCATCTTTGATGGCCTGGACGAGTGTGAACTTCCGTTGAACTTCTACCACAATGAGATGTGGTGCAATATAAATACGCCAACCTCGATGGACATGTTGCTGACGAACCTCTTTAAGGGGAATCTTCTTCCTTCTGCTTATATCTGGATCATCTCCCGGCCAGCAGCAGCCAGACGGATCTCTAATGATTGTGTCCATCGGGTGGCAGAGGTACAAGGGTTTAATGATGCACAGAAGGAGGAGTACTTCAAGAAGACAATCAATGACCAGGCCCTGGCAAACCGAATTATCACACACTTGCAGTCAGAAAGGAGCCTCTACATAATGTGTCACCTACCAATGTTCTGTTGGACTGCGTCGGATATGCTTCAGAACGTGTTTTGCACATCCAGTGGAGAAATCCCCAAAACTGTGACTGAAATGTTCACCCGGTTCCTACTCATTCAGTTGAATACCAAGCAACAGAAGTATCACAAGAAGGAGTTTGTGATTGTGGAAGGGAGAGAATTCCTGACGAAGCTTGGGAAACTGGCATTTCAAATGCTGGAACAGGACAAGCTCATTCTAAATGAAGAGCAGTGGGAACAGACTGGAATTTGTCACAGAGAAGCTGTTGTGTATTATGGGTTGTGCACAGAACTCTTCAAAGAACAGTATGCGTTGTATCGAGAGAAGATGTACTGCTTCATGCATTTATACATTCAGGAGTATCTGGCTGCTTTATATGTATTTATGTGCTGTAGAAACCACAACAAGAATGTACTTGAGAAACAAGCTGGCAGTACGTTCTCAAGGATATTCAAAACATCCTTGCTCGATGTGCTCAAGAGTGCAGTCGATAGGACCTTGCAGTGCCCGAATGGAAACTTTGACATGTTCCTCCGCTTCCTGCTTGGCCTTTCTCTGGAGTCCAATCAAGAACGCCTTCGAGGCATTGTGAAGGTGGAAGGAGGAACACATCTGAGAAACACATCTGAGAAAACAGCCCAGTACATCAGGAAGAAAATGAAAGAGAACCACTCTGAAGAAAGGCTCAACAATCTGGCCCACTGTCTTACTGAGATACAGCCACTTCACTCTACAGCATGAGATCATTTTCACTGATTGGTTTTAATATTCACCCCCTCTTTTTTTGTAGGGGGCTGGAGGGACACCCAGTTCGTAATGCTGAATTCTACAATAATTGCAAGCTTGCCTCTTTAATTTCCAAAAAGCAAACAGTTTTAAGCAAATCAGGCATTACTGTTTGAATGTTTGTTTTATAATTGTTATATGCTTCTGTACTCTTCAAAATTCATTCAAGCGAGCCAGTACCTGTGGCAGCGATACATGACAAAACCATAACACCTGTACCACCATTTTTCACAGATAAGGGGGTGCTTTGGATCTTGGGCAGTTCCTTTTGGCCTCCACCCTTTGCTATTGCCATCACTGATACAAGTGAATTCTGGTCTCATCGGACCACAATACCTTTTTCCAGAACTCTGCAGGGCCTTTTAGGTGGTACTTAGCAAATTGTGACTTTGCCATCCTGTTTTTGCTGCTAATTATTGGTTTGCATCTTGCAGTGTAGCCTCTGGTGTTCTGTTACGAAGTCTTCTGCGGAGAGTAGTCTCTGACACATCCATGCCTACCTCCTGAAGAATGTTTCTAATCTGTCAGACAGGTGTTCGGGTATTTTTCTTCATTATGTTATAGTGAATTCTTTGGTCATCAACTGAGATCTTCTTTGGTCTACCATCTCACCAGTGCCGTCTTCTTAATGATGATCCAAACAGTTGATTTTGGTAAGCCTTATTTTTAAAAGTTTCGATCTATGTCTGTGACTGTTTTTCTTATTTCTCAGCCTTGTAAGGGCTTCCATGATTTTCATTAGAACACCTCTGGTCCTCATGTTGACAAATGCCAGTAACAGACTCCAAAAGAAATAAAAAGTATAGAATCATGATGACTATATACTGATATTTATTATACCTGCAGTTAGGAAGCAATTGAACACACCTGTCTAATCAGAAACACCTGTCAAGCCTCTTGTCTCACACATTATGGTGCCCTAAAATGGGGGTACTATGTATAAAAACGCCACAAGAAAGGGTGTCCGGGTTTGGCAAAGTGTATATGGGTAAATTGATGATAATACCCTTAAATAAAAGCTGAGAATCAGTACTTTAACCATGTGAATTGTTTGATTACAAATCTAAAATTGATGAATACAAAGCCAAATCAAGATAGAACATCGTTGTCCCAAACATTATGGAGCTCATTGTATATATTTCTACGTGTAGATGAATAATGGCTTTACATTTTTTTTAGCCTGGCTAATTTAAAGCTAGCTAACTAGTTGAGTGTTCATTCAAGCATGCTTAAATTCACATTAGCTACAGTGTAAGGATCAACACCTGCATTTTTATTGCTCTTTTTCTGGCCCAAAGACAGTTTAAACCGATGTCGCCATCATGACCAGTAGGCTGTGCTATTTTCCCACTACCAAAAGTAACGCTGGTCTTCCAACATTGTGGCTGGCTTGGTTGCTACGTGATTTCAGAAGCAACTTGCAAGCTTTGATACAATCCCAATATACGATAATATCGGGGTTGTATCAGTATTGCCTAACAACAGTTTAAATTACATAGAATTTACAGCCTGGGTGTTTCCTATATGCAAACAATTAACCTATATGCATTTGTTTGCTAAACAGTTTAACTGTTGACAGTTCAACTCCATTTAAGCTGGGGCCACTTTAAGTGCATTGTTCTTCCATCTACCTTTCATAAGGAGGAGCTTTTCTAATTTAGTTGATTAATTAATCTTTATTTTTGTATAGCGTTATTTGCAAGCAGGTTGTCACACAATGCTTCACCATGAACATTTTCCAGAGGAAATGAAAGCGCTGAAAAACTGAGCCAATTTTGGAAAACTTCCTTTATCATTTAAAAGACAATTGAGCTGAACTGGTGAGATGCAGAAAGGCACAGCTCATTAAACAAACATACTGGAGAAAACAGGCCTGTATTTAATAACTAAGCATCTGTACCACACCAAAGAGCTTAAAATATTGCCAACTTTGTGCCATCAGTATGTTGAATAATTGAAGATATTTACGTCAACCTCCCTTTGTAATTATGTAGAAGATTTTTATTTCTAAATTAAGGAACAAACATGAACCTGTTAGATGGGGTAGAGGTCAGGGCTCTGTGCAGGTCAGTCAAGTTCTTCCCCACCAAACTCGTTTCTTTAAGGACCTTGCTTTGTGCACAGGGGTATTTTCATGCTGAAACAGGAAAGGGCCTTCCCCAAACCGTTTCCACAAAGTAGGAAGTACACAATTCTGTAGAATGTCATTGTATGCTGTAGTATATAGATTTCCCTTCATGGAACTTAGGGGCCTAGGCCAAACTATGAAAAACAGCCCCAGGCCATTATTCCTCCTCCATCAAACTTTACAGTGGGAGCTACAGTATAAATTCCACCATACAGATTCATCCGTGAAACAGCCAGATAGTAAAGCGTGATTCATCACTCCAGAGAACTTGTTTCTACTGCACCAGAGTCCAATGGCGGTGTGATTTACATCAGCCCAGCCGACACCTGGCACTGTGCATGGTGATCTTAGGCTTGTGTATGACTGCTCGGCCATGGAAACCCATTTCATGAAGCTCTTGACAAACAGTTCTTGTGCTGACGTTTCCAGAGGTAGGTTGGAACTCTGTAGTGAGTGTTGCAACGAGGACAGGTTTTTACTCGGTGGTGCCATTCTGTGAACTTGGGTAGCCTACTGCTTCACGGCTGGGCTGTTATTGCTCTTATATGTTTCCACTACAAAATAACAGTACTTGACTGGGGCAGCTCTAGCAGGGCTGAAATTTGACAAAATGATTGGTTGGAAAGGTGGCATCTTCAGCTCTTCAGTACAACCGATTCTACTGTCAATGTTTGTTGCATTGCTGTATGCTTGATTTTATGTACCCATTAGCAATGGGTGCAAATAAAATAGCCAAAGCACTACTTAGGAGGGGTGGCCATATACTTTTAGAAATGTAGTTTATCTTTTGTGTGGAGTTGTGGAACTTCATGATTTAGGCCTGTGTGGCTGGATTTATATGGTGTTTGGTCTGAAATGACAGGGCTGCCTAAGGGCTATTTTGTCGTCGTTTATTGTGATGTGAGCCTGTCCATTGTGAGTGGAAAAAATGTTTAAGGATTAAAGTCGTATTACAAGAGGAAATAAACATGCTTATGGCATACAAACGTGGTGAACTTTTTAGGTTTCTATGGATTGTCTGGTTAATCTCTGATGTGAGCCTTAAATGTACCATTTAAAGAATCATTCAAGACAATTTACACCTGTATAATTGGATATATATGAGCTATACTAAACTCCTGAGGAGTGGTTATTAAACACATAATGGGTGCTATAACTCATTTGGAAAGGGGAAATTATTTTGATTGTTTCATACAAGCTGAAGTGACAGAATATTGCAGCTCCACTCACAGACGTCATAACTCCTCTCAACTCCCAACGATACTTAAGATTGTTTCACGCACCTCCCAACATTTAAGACCTACACATTGAAAGACAAAACACTTGAACAATGTATAATGCCGCTGCACTGGAACTACCAAGAGAATTTCAATAAACACATTTTAGTACTAGTTCTAGAAGTGAACAAGGTAAATGAACTTCACATTCAAACATGCATACTGCAATAAAATAAAATGTATGGTTAGGATATTTATCTGCTGTATGTTTTCCCTTTAACACACCAAAAAAGTGCTTGCTTCTGCAGTGGCAATGTCCTTGAAACAGAACAGAAAGAACATAAGTATATTATACACAAAAATGAAAACAGTAGCTAAAACTGTTTTTTACAGCTGATAAATAAAATTTGAATGCCCATAGTGATAAGGTAACATTTGGCCTGAAATATTTTATGCTGCAAAATATTTGTATGACTGATCACCTTGGGATGTTGACCTTCAAATGGTCTCTTTGAATTTAGTGTTCTACCCAGACTCTGACCTGGACTTCTGACTTGTTCTTCACATGTTCTTTTGCTATGTTATGATATGTTCTTCTTTGTGTCGTGCAACTCAACTGGGATTAAGAGGGTGAAGCTTCAAAAGCACATCTCCACTGTCAGAGTCTGTAAGGCACAGTGACACTCCAGTACAGTACATACCCTTCGAAGTAAATGAATGGCTAAGGAGCAGGACTGATATCTCAAAGGTTGGAGGTCCCAGGGAGGCCTTGCTGCTATACTCTTAAATTGAACTTCTCCAGTACATAACCAGCTGTAAATGAAATTTAAAATTCATGTTTATTTTTGTTTTGTGAATGTGTCTGCTAATCTTTTTTTAATGTATAGACCATAACAGATGAAGGCCGAATGCCACATTAAAATACTCAGCTTGACAGTGCCTTCCTTTCATCACATTTCATAGCAAAGGCTACCTGAGGTTCAGAGTCACACCCTGTCCAAGCCAAGTCAATATAATACATGACTTCATGGACTGCCAATGTAATGAGAGGAGGATCAATCATGAGGCTGGGTTGAGGTTTGTGCCAACACTCTTTTCAGTCACTCTGCTGCCACTATATTTGATGGTTTACTCACGTGTAGAATATTCTCTCACTGCAGTCTCGCTTCAACCTTACTCTTGATGATAGGGGTTTGAGAAAGCCCCTCTCCACACACAACCATCCTTTATTGAATCATGAGGCACTTCTGAGTAAGGTGATGGGCACAATACCACTCTCACACACACACAGAACTGGATGTTGCATTGAATTATGCAATTTTGTTCATAACTTAAAAAAAGACATTCTGAACATTGTCGTAGCTTTATCAGTGCTTAAAAGTTTTGTTTGGTTTGGCCTTGTTGGCCATGAGCTTTAAAGAGTTTGGTTGACTGCTGTCCAGGATGGTGGGGAGAGAGATGGGGGATTATTTACAGATTATTTACAGTTAGAGTGTGGGAGGAACCATTTGAGAGAGGGAGAGGGAGAATATGAAAAGAGAGGACTATAGAGCACCCTCAGGGGATGGCAAACTGCACAACCAAATCTTCTTTTGCATCCACCTTTATCTGGGAAATTGCACTGTGTGCATAGGCTGCTATCTTTGAAACCTGAAAAATAAACAGGTCAACTGAATATATTAAACATTATTAAACACCTATCATTAAATGTTTTACAGAGTCCATTGAAACAACAGGTCCTTAACTAAGGCTAATTGGAGTCTGTGTAAAGCAACCAAAGGGCTTGAAAGGCACTCTCACTACTATCCTACTATCTTGCCCTTCAGTTGTCCAAGCTTTACTCAGATCCCAGTTAGCCTTAATCAAGAATCTAATTTTAGAGATGAAAAGATACTTTAACAAGGTCAGATTAGGTGTGTACAAAATCTTGAATATTTACCATACCTGCTGCAGGTCCAGATATGAAATAAGGTCGCTTGCGAGGACTTTGTGTGGCTGACTGGTGAGGGATGGGAGAGCTGCAGGCTTTTTCTGGGACAGCCCATCACCTACTACTGCCAGCCTGGTACTAGAACGCAAAGAAATGAAATTGGATTCTTGATATAGTCAAACACTATGAGCACAGGTTGGACCCTGTTGTTGCATGTTATAACCAAATGGAATTTGGGAGTGGAATACCAGCGCATCTGCGTCTTATAAGAAATGTGTACTGTGAGCTGCCCCCTTTCCTCTCCTCTCTGTAATCCGCCAGCTTAGCAACCCACACCCCTGCTCTGCAATGGGACACCCCCACCTGCTCTGCACCGGGACACCCCCACCTGCCTCACACAGGTACACACCCACCTGCTCTGCACAGGGACACATCCACCTGCTCTGTACAGGTACACCCCCACCTGCTCTGCACATGGATACCCCTGCACAAAGCAGATTCACCCTGGTAATGAAAAGGGATGAACCAAACCTGTACTGTCGGGTTTTATCCATGTATTCATGCTGTTCCATGCCCTGGGAGTCTGAAGCTGAGACATCAATTATATTCCTGGGGGGGGGGGGGGGGGGGGGGGGGCAGTAAACACACGGGAAGAGAGAAAGATGGGAAGAAAAGAAGTGGGTGTGATAAGTAGGCAGTGGACAGCTATATGCAGTGTTCAACAATGGCTATGAAGACATCAAAACTCACAGCGCTGTTTTTGTGAGGATGGACGAGAGGAGGGCTTGCTCATCAGTTGGGCAGGATGGGGGCTCCATGCTATCAATCGCTCTGCTGTCTGGGTTTGGATGCTGGATAAGAGGCTTCCTTAGCCCATCCTGGGAAAGGGGGTAGGAAATGTTACAGGACAGAGACCTACTGAGAGTAACCAGCTTACCACTGGCACTGTGTAATTCAGTGTTATACTCAACAGTCACAATCTTTATAATAAAAATAAAAAATGGCAATTAAAAAATGGAGCAAAAAAAAAACAGTTTTCTGAAAGCTTTACAGATTTTTAAAATGAATGCATTTAAACTTGCTCAAAGGTTTAAATACAACGAGACACAAAGAGATTGCTACACCTTTAATGCAGAACGAGTCTTCTGCCACTCGAGGAGGGGGACAGTATATTTCAGATGTCATATGACACAACACACAAATGTCATGGTCATGCGAATCGAAGCCATACGTACGTTCACACGCCGGGAAAATATTTTAAAGATGAAAACCTTCTATGCTAAAGATACAGATAGACACGAAGTTACTCACCTACAACTGTCTAACTTAACAGCAGTACATCAGTCTACCAGTCCAGCCTACTAGTATCAAGATAGCGAGCATCGCCTTGTTTACAAACTGTGCTAGAGTTGGTCAGACTGCGTTCTACAACTCGTGCGCCTTAACTAGACAGCACTTCATCTTCCTTATATCCTAAACATCGCAATAAAGTATTCACGTGACGCCACATTCACACGACCACGTAGCGAGCTAGCGTATGTTTCAGAACCTGAAAGTAAATAACTAGCTCGTTAGTATGCTCTCATCGCAAAACAGTAGCCTACCTGCTGCATAGACTCGGTCTCATTGCTGTAACAGCAACCCATGTCCGCTTGATTTTCGAGGCTATCAGCCAGAAGAATCAATTACAATCTCCAGCTTTCATTCTGTTAAACTAATGAATACAAAAGAAACACAGTTTTGAAATTAGAGGACGGTTCACCTCGAACCGTCTTGTATACCTTTACAAAGCTTCGCCAAACAAGGAATTCATGTCACGTGACCACGGCTCTGCAGCAATTACACACATCCGGCCAACACAAAGTCACATGACAAGGGAGATTTAAATCGAGACTAATCGTTTTATACAATGAACTACAGGAATGGCATATCCATCTTATGTGCTTTGTGCATCTGGTGACAAATATTACCTCATGCAAGACATTTAAATGAATGTATGAAACTGCTGGACCTAAAGAAAGGATGTTGGTTGTCAGGTTCATTTGACAAAATGTACAAGTTTGTTTATATATGTAACTTGAAATAAGAAGTTTATGTTTATGAACCTTTCATCATCTTTAAATGCAATTTACTTCACAAGTAGGTTTCATTTTCATTACATAGTTTCGAGACAGATTATCCTAATATGTGCAAAAGCCACAGTTGCTCATTTTCATCACTAGAGGTCCCATGTAATATGCCTTTATTCTCTACAGACAGTGCAGCTTCTAAGCTTCATTTTTCTTACACCTTGGAATTGTTTGGAGAACATTAATATAAACATTTTTCCTTCCCACCAGTGCTTTTTCCCCTTCATTTTCTGTTTTGTAGCCTTAAAAATCAAATATTTCAAAAGTTATAATTAATATATGGAATCTTTGGGATAGAACATACCATTACATTGGGTAGAATTCAAGTTTGTATAATATGAAAAATAAATGTTACTAGGTATTAATTATATTTGGAGAGGAAGTTATTCAGTTGAAAAAGATCCTGAGGGAAAGAAGTATTTTGTATGCTTTCAACAGCAAATTGAAAACAAAATAATTAAAATAAAAACTTTAGAGCCTGAATAAACAAGTTCTGCATAAGCCTCTATAAAATTCCACAAAATATGGGGTATTTGTCTTTTAACCATACAGAAAGATGTGTCGTAGAATGATTAAAAACAAAGTATATTTAAAATAGGAAAGAGATTAGTCTTTCTCTGGACCTCTCCTAAACACTTCTTCATTCCGCAAGGGCCAGGAAGAGAGTGGGTGTCCCCTCCCCCTTTAAAACACATACAATTGCGGCCTATTGGGATCACCCTATTCCTTTGCTCTTGTTTTAAGCTGCTCTTGTCTTTTCATGTTTGGCATTACAGGTTCTGCTGGTTTTTGGTCTTTTGTCTTCTTGCATTTTTGGAATTACCTTTGGAGACACAAACAGAAGTTATCTTCTTTCATTTATATCTTTTGTGACTGTACCAGCATTAGTGATTGTAGCATTTACTGTTTGTTAAGCTAATTGCTTTTAGATTAGATTTTTGAAAACGTAAATAAATCTCTTAATTTCAATGCGATTGCAAGTTGTACATTCCGATTAATGTTGATCCGCCAGGCTACACTGCATAGCAGCAAATCTGGAGATCTGATTGATAAGCAGTTTCTTATGTGATGTTTCGTTACATTTTTGGCTAGTCATTCAACACAGAGCTATAAAGGTGGAGTCTCAAGTCATTAACTGAAGGTTGCACAGCCCAGGTGGCACATCTCCCAGAAGTACTATTACTCTCTGCTTCCTCGTACTGAAGTTCAGTGCAAAGCTCTCCCTCGGTAATACTGATGACGGATATTTTCTTCTCAGACATTGTTCCAGAGCAACAGGTAAGTCACAAACTAGTAACAGGTGTTGGGAACTTCAGTCATCTGTGGGAAATGTGTCACAGACGGGCAGTTTCTACTTTGACCAATACCAATACCAATGACCAATAGTAACCTGTTACTCCTGTTAATGTGTTTTTGTTTTTGAACTGACTGTTTCTTTTCTGGTGAGATCATCAGTATTCCAGGAATGATTTAATCAAATGTATATCCTTTTTGCATGGAGTATGTCCACCAATGTATTCTCTGGCCTTTCTCGACAACTTTTTGTTCAAGATTATTTTCCACAAAAGAAAATGCCGTAAATATAATTTGTGGATTTTTTGCACTGGCAACAAAATACATATAACAAAAATTTAGTGGTAATTAAAGAGAGCTCGGTATAGGATTAGTCTTGTCCCAAACGGTGACACCAGCTCTTCAGTGAGTATACTGCTCTGGAAAACATGGGTGATCTCAGTTCAATTCCTTTTTGGTCATACTCTTTTCTTTGACATTCTTTTCTTTGTTTTTTTATCAGTATATGCCATTGCAGTCAAAATAAGGTAATTTTGACAGATTTTTCTATGCCATTCTTTTTTTTTTTGTTTTCTAGGCAACTAACTAGCTATAGCAATGTCTCAGGCGGTATTTCTGCTCTGCTCTTATCCGTGTAACCAGTGCTCTGACAGCACTGTGAATATACAACATATGCACAGCTGGTAGGAAAGCCCCCTTGCAGAGAGCACTCTTGATAGGTTATTAAGATTCAGAGGGTAGTCAGAGAGACTGTAAGGAAAATTTAACCAAATATGAACAAAAGTGTTCTACAAAACCTATTATACTGTACATTTAGGAAAAAACTGTACACCAAATCTACATTATAGCACAACTGTGTGCACGCTCTGTGTACTGGGCGCTGAAGCACTCAAGGATAGAAAGTATGCAAACGCAGGTGCTTCCAGCTGCGCAAAGTTCATTTCATGCGTTTGTTGCTTTCTAAAATGTGTCGCCTGAAAATCTTCACGCAACGCAAGTGCGAGCTGTAGTTTCAAGCATTGCAGAGAGGGCCATTATAGCAGAAAACAACAGAATGAAGCTGTCTTCTTCCATTTGTGCTTTCTTCCACTCAGTCTTTTGAGCAGTATATGGTAGGTTAATCCTGCTATAGCCTCATGGATGGTGTGTAAACTAAAAAAGCTCCTCTGGAAACGTTGAATTACAAAAAATAAATAAATAAATGATAGCATCTTAAATCAAGAATAACAGCGACTTGGTGGAAACAGGCAATCTGTGCAAGCATCTGTACATGAATGAAAATACACAGCACAGCAGCTGCTGAAGTACATGTGATTAGATAACGGCGCTGCAGATCCCAAACAGATGTGAAACGGTTGCATGAATTCATGTGGTACAATGGGACTCTCTGCGCTTTTGCCACATGCTTTTGCCACATCCTGTTTGATCATGATTTGAACAGAGAGGTCTCAATGTGGTACTGTGGTTTTGGAGGAGACCTATCCCCCTTTTCCCAGAAATGGCAGAGTCTTGTATCATTGGTCTTGTATACCACATTAGCAGGATGGGTTTCACAACATATACATTAGCTACATCCTATATATTTATCTATACTATTTACATATTTGCATATCCTTTCACAGTTTTGTGTTATATTCAGTAGTTTTCTGAAAATCTGCATGGGTTGTTTACCTAGCGCTATAAGAAACTTGCATTAGAAATTAGATTTGAACTGACTCTGTGTCAAAGATGTCTCATACATCTGAGCTCAGCTCCAAGCAGACAAATACAAATTTAAGGTTGAAATTGAAATTTAAAGAGAGAGAGAGAGAGAGTGAGAGAGAGAGTGACTAATGAATAGACTAATATTGCATTTCTCCTCCCCTTTGTCAGGATTTACCTTACTATAAGTCAATAAGGAGACTGACCTTGTAGACATGGCTGAGAAGGTGTGTATTCTGGACGTGTAAGCAGGTTTTATGTGTTTTCACCACAGTAACACCTACCCTAAGGGATATGAAATACACATAAAATGCATTCTTTAAAAATATGTTGCTGTGAAATATATATGTCATTATAGTTACCAAAAGTTCCCATATTAAAATGCATTTGCTGTACATTCAATTTTCCTAATGCCTATAACACTAGCTTTCAATCTAGTATGATTAAGATGACTATTGATTCTACAAGAGCAATGATCTGTAAATATATGTGCTTATGACAATCTGTTGCTTTTTATATAGGTATTCTTGGTTTCCACCAATGCTCAGTGAAAAATGTAGCCATCTAAGATCATATGAAGAGAAAAGGGTTTGGGTGCAGCTTATGAAAAAATGTCATACCCTGAATCTTGCAGCTGGTGATTAACAAATAATGTAACCATCAGGATGAGTCACAACCTGTGCAGAAGTTGGAACGGACGCGCTCTGATAGCACGAGCAGTGAATATGATGACAGCGATAACAAGAATCGCTCTAGAAACAGGTGAGTATGTGTGCATGCAAATACATATGAATATGTATGTGTTTATTTGTGTGTTTGTGTGTTTGCATGTTTATAGGTGTGCATGTGCATGTGTTTGTGTGTGTTTATAGGTCTTTGTGTATGTGCTTATAGGTCTCTGCATGTGCGTTCATAGATGTGTGTGTGTGTGCATGCACGTGTGTGTGTATGTGCACAGGTGCATGTGTATTTATATGTGTGTGTGTGTGTGTGTGCACGCATATATGTTATTGCACTTTTTCTGCTTGGACAGATCAAGCCCCTCCACCAGTGACAGCATCTCTTTGCTCTCCGGTGGATCACTGTCCTTACATGAGGCAGACCTCAATCCCCACACATCCCCTGTCATCAAGATGGGCTGGCTGGAGAAGACCCCGCCTCGAGGGTCAGTGAAGGTCAGGTCTCGGGGTTTCCAAAAGCGTTGGGTTAGGCTGGATGCAGATTACCTGAGATATTTCAAAAATGAAAAGGTAATTATAAATGATTCATGATCATCTTTTACGATTACAGCTTTGATTTTGGAGCTTGTTGAAGCAATTTACATGTGGTAGGACGCAGAGACAAATTCAAATAATACTAATATGTACTCTGGAGCCATTAACCTGCAAAATTCATTTTGGCATTATGATAGTATAGAATTTTGATGAAGCTTTTCAGTGTATGTATCACATAATGTGCTCAGTCAAAGAATATATGTCTCTGAATGTATCTGTCTGTCAGGAGAATTTCTCAAAGAAGATAATACCAATATCCTCAATCGATAATGTTGTTAGAGCTGGCAACCGGAAGATGGAGGTGGTAACACAGCACCGGACATTCCTTTTCCGAGCCCAGTGTGAATGTGAGTTTGGTGCTTTCTGGTCATCATCACTGCATAAGCCAGAACATATGTACATATATTCATGTGTTATATAAGACTTGCTGGTGTGTTTTGTTTATCCCTGAAAATAAGAGTTCAGGCCTAGTAAGGTCTATAAGATAGGGTAGGTTGCTGTTAATTATTCATAAACCTTCCAAAGTCATCCTATGGAACAAAATACTGAGCAGAGGTTGTGTAGCACTTCCTATATAAGTTGCAAGGGCTGTTGAGCTGCATTTTGTTTCGTTCCTCATCTATCCTTCCTTGCACGTCACAAATTTAGTCACAAAATAAAAAGAATATTTGAGGGAAGAGAGCAAGGGAAGGGAATGTGTTAAAGTGAACCTGAATCCAGCCACATCTAATTTGTTTAGTTGAAGAGTTTTCCAATTTTAACTGCATCTAAAGAATCTTAAGATTGCAAATGAGCCAGGTCTGATACCTGTGTGTTTTGGTTGCTGATTGTGTGGCAGCGGAGAGGGACATGTGGGCAACAGCCCTGGAGGAAACGATGTTGGAGAAGCGCAGTTCCTGGAGCATACCCCATTCCATCCTCATGCAGGGCCATCTGGAAATGCAAGGGCGCAAGTTATATGTGGTTGTCTGCATAGGCAAAGTCTTTCTCTACGAGAATGCTGAGGTTAGTTAGTCATGTGCTTCTTGCCATAGCAACACACTGGACCAAGACATCAGTTCTTGTCCTGCTGCAAACCAACAGCTTTCTTCATTTGCCTTCTCAGAACTAGAGAAGGAAACTGAATTAATGAAGTCAAGACAACAATTGCATAAATTTGGTGGTTAAGTACCTCCTGGATAGCTTCCTAAAGTCTTTTGTCCCTGGCAAGCAAGATTCAGTGGCCTTCAAGAACCTGGAGTAATACTTAATAATGTAATTAATAATAATTAATAAATGCAATTAATAATGTATTTCCTTAGTCTTGTACTTCAAGGTATTCCTGGTAAACAAAGAAAACATGTGTCTTCTTATTCTAGCTTGTGTACCTGTGTGTGCATGTGTCCTTATCTGATGAGTTGACCAGAAACTATCTTTTCTGGGGGCAGGAATTCGAAACAGGCATAGGCATTACCTCCATCGAGATGAATGTGGGGACTGTGAAGGACGCAGATCACCGGGCATTTGAGCTTATCACACCTTTCAAAACAATCCGGTGCGTATCCCCTACTGTGTAGAAATCCATACTCCTGCAGGAGCCTTGGAACACCACTAGCATCAGTAGATGAAGGAAACACGAAACGCAGAACCAAGAGTAGGCACAGCAGGCTAAGTGGCCCAGATGTCCAGATGTGTGGGTCTATATTTATCTGCTTCTCACTCTCTGTCTCTTTTCACAGTTTTGTAGCAGACCAAGCAAAGGAGGAGTGGCTGGCGGCCATGAAAAGCTCCACTGAGGAATCTTTCTCCAATCAGGAGGTGCTCACAAGGATATGGTCTGAGAACTCCAACAGGTTCTGTGCAGACTGTGGAGAGGCCCTACCTAAATGGGCATCCATCAACCTGTGTGTGGTGGTCTGCGAGCAATGTGCAGGTACAGTGTCAGGATAAAACTGCCTGGCCCATGAAGACTTTTTATGTATTAATTCAATTGAGCGTCCCATATTACACCCACTGGCTTCTCATCCAAGTTGTTGTCATCACATATAGTGCATTGTATGGTCAGGCACCTGTCTACATCAGTAAGCTACTTTGTTCTTGAATTTGTTCCTGAAAAGTAGCCTACTATATCAATAAACCTTTACTCACTTACAATATTGTACAGAACTCCTTTTCATTATGTGACCATCAGTTTGTGGGAGGTAATTTTACACTGGACCCTGGCTTTATTATACTGGCCCTTCTTTCATTACACTTTCAGGAATACACAGACGTCTTGGCTGTAATATCTCTAAAATACGGAGTCTGGAAATTGATGTAAAGGTGTGGACTGATGAGCTTATTCAGGTGAGTTTGTCAAAGACTCGGTAGGTCTCTGGGTTTAAAAATTAACCAGTGAATTTAAATGTGTGCTATTAGTAGACGCAATGTTTCCCATACAATTAATTTGAGCAGCCCGCCAAAATAGATTTCCCCCCGCCCAAAAAGATTTGGTATTTAGTTGCTTATTTCTATAAGCAACACACATTTTTTTGTATTCATTAGTCCTATTTGTTCTTTTGAATGTCAAAGTGACATTCAGCTATCTCTCCTTTCGCTATGTGAGCCCTCCCCCCCCCCGTCCCTCTAGTAGCCGGCGTATGTAGAAAAGGGCAGGGAGGACAGTGCCTGTACATGAACATAATTAGAAGGACAGGAACAAATCAATAAAATTTAGCCATTGTGTTAAGCATCATTATTTGACATCATTTCCTCTGCATTACCAAGGCATTAGCTAGCATTTGGCAAGCATCAGTGTTTACCCAGCTAATGTTAGCTTAGCTAATGAAAACGTTAACTTTTCACTTTTGACAGAAATGGGTGTAGAAATATTTTTCTTTAAAAAAAAATGCCTAGAGGAGGAGGAGGGAGAAACTGCACCACAGATAGGTTTCCATAAGATTACAGTTATAGTAACAGTTAGGGTTAACAGTTAGGCCTACTTACTTTAATTGAAATGGATGAAAATCATTGTGTTTAGAAATGAAGGACATTTGGTTTTAGTTTAGGTTGCTGAAATGCATTCTGTTTACTCTCTGTGTCACCAGTACAGCTTGACGCGAAGTGTCATACAGATTAAATTTTCATCTAGAGACTTGGCCAAAGTAACAATAAATAAATAAAATTGCCTACACAAAATATAAAGGTGCCTGAACACAAAATATAAACTCTGTCTGCACAGCAAAGCTTAATAACCTCTCAAGAGTGACAGTATAACTTAAAGGGGAATTACACTTTAAAACACATATGGGCTTATTTTATTTCTAATTTTCTCCTAATGAATGTGTCGACCTTCATTTTTTGATTAGTTATTTCATTTTGTTAATATTTTACAATGTTTTGTTGCTTACCTTTATAAATTCAGGAAGTAGACCTAGGCAGCATATCATTGCGCAACTTCAACGCTATGCTTTTCTTTGAAGAAGAAGAAAAAACCGGAAACTATGTGGACTTGCGCTAAAAAAAATAGGTCCTTGTTTCTAACGTTAGACATCTAAAATGAAATAACTAATCGAAAAATGAAGGTCGACACATTCATTAGAAGGACAATATAAACAAAATAAGCCCATATGTGTTTGAAAGTGCAATTCCCCTTTAAGAAACAGTACAAACAGCCTTTTCAAGGTCAGGTATGATAAACATGCTTTTCTAATGCTAATTAAATTCTCTGGTTACTTCCTGGTTGTGTTTTTCTGTTCCTCAGCTATTCTTGCTTCTTGGAAATGAACGGGCAAACCTGTTCTGGTCGTCAAATGTGCCTCCAGGAAATTTTCTGTCTTCGTCGAGCAGCAGCGAGCAGCGCATGCATTTTATCGCTGCTAAGTACCAGGAGGGCAGGTTCCGCTGCCGCCACAAACTGTTCGGTCATCAGGAGAAGCTCAACAATGTGAGATTTCCTGTCCAACTGACACAACAGTTTCCAGTCCAATACATTCCCCCTCTCACCTTTACCTGACATATACTTTCACTCTTCTGTTGCTTTGTATTTGTACTTATAAATCTCTCTCTCTCTCTCTCTCTCTTATTTCAGGCCCTATGTATAAATGTTCAGACAGATGATGTCTTTGAGACTCTGTGCTTGGTGTTCTGTGGTGCCAATGTACACTGTGACACACACTGCTCAGAATCTCCCACTCCCATCTCCCTGGCTAAGAGCCACAACCAGACACTTCAAGCTGAGTTTCTGTACCTGAACCAGAACACATGTGAGCCTGTCTACTGCCGCCTTCATCCCATTCCACTGATGGCAACTACTGGCTATTTTTTGTTACCTCAGGGTAACAGCATGTTTGCAGTCTGAACTGAATACTCAATCTAGCCCTTTTTGCAGCTGTCCCAAGCCCAGAAGTCAGACATATATTCAGCAAAACTCCCAGTGCAGCTTTTCCGTCCATCACACGGAAAGGTTATCTGTTCAAGATTGGCTCTGTGACACGGCCAGTCACAAGACGTAAAGCCAAAGAAGGTGAGGTAATTCATTTTTTTGTCAATGGCCGGTTGGTGCAATGGACAATTAAAAATATATATTGATAAGATAAAACTGAACTTGTTATTTCAGAGTTCCGCAGGCGCTGGTGCAGCCTTACTGGAGAGAGTTTTAGCTACTACGATAAAGAAACAAATTCCAACCTGAAGGGGGAGCTGAAGATAAAGGAGATTGCTTCCCTGGCAATCAATCCCCCAGAGACACATGGGTAAATAATATTTAAAACAGCCAAGGTCATGGTTTGATCTTGCTTGATCTTCTTGACAGTTGGTATTAGTATTCTGCGTTTCAAATTTAAAACGCTGGATTTCAGCAGCATGACAGTTGATTGGGTAGGTCTAACCTAACAGGGAGAGACCAGGTGATGGATGTTTCTGGTACTTTCTCTGACCCTGGGTGCATCAGCTATGGGGTCCCACAGGGTAGCATTTTGGGCCCCCTCCTTTTCTTGCTTTATATTAATGATATGTCAACAGCTTGCTCATGCAAATGTATTCAATATGCAGAAAGACTCTCTACAGAGTTAACCAGAATTAGTCAGCTTTCAGACAATAAAATCTCCCTTCACATGAGAAAAACTGAATCCATTATATTTTGGTATAGAATTAAGCTTTCTGCATCCCCTGGCTTTATGTGCCAGTAATGGCCATTCGGTGTCCATTCTCAAAAAAATGTTGGAGGTCACTGCAAATTAAATTGAAATCAAAGCACACAAGCATTGCAAGCAGAAAATAGCTTTGTCTATTCTTTCCATTCCACAGGCTGCACTTTGTTCATTGTCTCTAGTTGGATTGTCTATAGTTTCTGTTAGCTCCAGCTTTCAACATTCTCATTTCAGGTATGCTCACACATTTGAGATTTTCACCACCTCTGGGCGACTCTACCTTTTTGGAGCAGATGACGCCCACACAGCACAGGAATGGATCAAGTCTATCGCCAAGGTAACTATTTTGAGAGCATGGTATAGCCAACGTTGTTATAAATATCACCCTTTAAACTAGCACATAGGGAGAATGATTCGTTCAGCACAATAAATGGGTTATTACTGGTGAAAAGTCCATGAACATTATTAAGGTAAGAAGTACCAAGCTGCCAAAATGATTTGACTTTAAGGGAATAGAAAACAGAACAACAGCAATACCGAAGGTACGAATCAGAAAAATAATGTTATGATAGACAAATAATGATATGGTAAATAAGGTCCATAACGACATTTCATGCTGAATTAACATTTATTGAAAATCAATACTTATGTTTATCAGTAAATATAATGATTGACTGACACAGTGTCCCGATCATGCTACCATTATAAGAACCTCCAAACCTTTGGTTTCGCCTCTCCCACAGGCCATTGTCCCACCCAGTGCAGGTGATATGGCTGACCTGGACTTTAAGCGGATGGGGAAACTGCTTTGCAGGGACAGGCTGAATCTGCTGAATCCCCAGATGGGTTTCTTTGTCCTGGCGGGCACCATTCTCCATTTCTGCTTTGAGAATAGCGAGAGGGCAGACATTGACCTACGTAAGCTGAAGGAACTCTGTAAGTGAAGGTTCTGGGGAGTGTGGTCTTCTGTGGATGTTACGGAAAGCCACCGCTCATTTGCATTTGTATGGCAAATTGTATAAAGATCCACCGTATTATTCTTCCTTCTCAGCTGTCCGGCAGGAGAATGAGGTGATTGTATTGGTGGATAAATACAGGTGAGATTCAAATGCAATATGTGTATATTTTTACATCATAAAAATCATGATCAGGGATAATACATAGTTTGCATTCCTGTATCCAGCTGCAAAATATATGCTTACTGCATTAGGGTACTTTACTTTGATTCATGTTGGGAGATGCAGGGGCAGGTCTAAGCCTGTTGGTGTAGTTATGAATTTTTTAAATATGAAATATTTTGAGACAAGATGTGGCAAGCAGTTAATAGTACTGAAATACAAGGAAGATGAGAAAGGTATGGGTGATTGTGGATTAGACCTGTAGATTATTTGTGATACTATGATGATGTGGTGCCCTCCCTGGCAGGACTCTGCACTTTGAGATTGAGCAAAATCTTGAGTTCCTGGGTTGGTGCGCAGCCTTTAAGCAATCAGCACAGAGCACAGGGAACACGTTAAGCCAGCAGCAGCTGACCCATTTGGACATTCCTGTGATTGTGGACTGTTGCATCAACTACCTCACAAAGTATGGTGAGTTGCATGGCAAAGCGCAGATAACATACCATGGCTCAATTTACCCCAGTTTAACACAAACTACCAACGAGGTCCCATTGCACACAGTACAGCACAGAACAACACGGCAAAGTCTTGCACAGTGCAACCCTGCTCAAACCAGGATTAAAATGGATGTGATTTAGTGAATAATGGTAATGTAGCCTTACTAATGTATACATGTGTTTGTGCGTGTGTGTGTGTGCGTGTGTGTGGGGGGGTATGTGCGTTTGTGTGTGTGTGTGTGTGTGTGCATGTGTGTGTGTATGTGTGTGTTTTTCAGGACTAACCCTGGAGGGTATCTATCGTAAGAGTGGTGTGAACTCCAGCATCACTGCCCTACTGGAGGCCTTCCAGCAGGACGCGCGCACAGTGTGGCTGCAGGAGGATACGCACAGAGTGGAGAATGTGTCAAGTGTCCTGAAGAAGTTCTTCAGAGATTTGGAGGATAACATCTTCACCAACGCAGCATCAGTGCATTGGCTGGATGTTACTGGTGAGCCCTAATCCTGCAGGGTTACACTGCCCACAGAGCCAGACTTATGCCACAGTGTGGGGTTACTTCTGAGCCCTCAGAGTAAACCATGTGATCTGAGTCTAATTTATCAATTCACATTCCGTCGCCATAATAGGGTTGCCAGATGTCAGGATTTCAACTATAATTCTGGTTTTCAAGTGATGTGTACATGTCCAGTTTTCAGTCCCCACTGGGACTCCCAATCCATGATCCATTCTGACAAATGCCTACTGCCCCCCGGTCCATGAAATGTTCTGACAGCACCCCACGTCACTTCCAACTGTGCATATTGTCCAGTTTTGATAAATTCTAAATTCTAACTCTGGAAACCTTGCGCCCAGTGGGGCTCAACTGTGGCCTTCTTGGAAAAGGGTCTAGGATGCTTTGGTCATAATTTGTTCCAGGTCTCATTGCTGTGGAGTGAGGTCTTTATTTTCATGGTCACAGCTATCAGAGAGAAGAGCCAGAAGGTTGCACAGTACCAGTCTCTTTTATGCAGCCTGCCACCTGTCAACAAGGCCACTTTACAAGCGCTCATCAACCATCTCTACTGGTAAGGTTAGCCCCACAGTACTTACACATGTACTGTGTGTACTGTCAATGGTATCTGGTTTTTAGTATGCACTAAATGTGGATGAGATGTCATCTGCCATACAAGAATCTCCTTGGCAGAAAGATAAAGCCATTTGAATTCAACTGGAAGGAATGGGAATGGATTCCTCTCATTCATTTCTTTCAATTATAAATGTGTTCTTGCTAGAAGTAGATGTATGTAGATCTTCATTATTTTCATTCAGTTTTTATTCATATTTACAGTCCTCTTTGTGTTCGCCAGAGACTTACACAAAATGGCTTTGTAACATAACCAGAGTTTTGAATTATTTTGATTAGGGCTTTGTCAACTCTGGATATGTTTTTGATGCAGCGTCCAGCACTTTGTGAACATTAACCAGATGAGCCCGTACAACTTGGCCATAGTGTTCGGCCCCACTCTCTTCCAGACAGATGGCAGAGACAGCAGTGCCTGCCAGGTCATTGAAGAGCTCATTCAACACTACGTGGCCATTTTTAACGTGAGTCTTCTAGGATATAGTTTCAATAGTAGATACAGTATACCTTTATTCCAGGGTTCTCAAACACCTGTCCTGGAGGGGCACTGTTTTTGTGGTTTCCTTTAAATGAGAAGGTCTCAAAAAATGAAGTCAATCAAATAAATAAATCAAATAAATTAAGCACTTAAATTTAGTCCTGAAACACACCAAAAAGGTTGAGGTTGTAATTTGTGCTATACACTGTTATTTTCTGAATATAAATATGAACAATAAATACGTCAATATAAAGTTTATTTGCTATAGGAGGATAAGTGATGTAATCATTGGATTATTGCATGAGAATAGAATAACATTTTTTTAAAAGTGTAAAGCAATAGTTTTTGAAATGGCCATAATTTTGGGAATGGTGATGGTTTTCTGAATGGTCAGAAGATGGTAATAATTCTAAGAGGGAAGCAGCTATGATAGTAATGGTTCTGTGATGGGTATGTTTTGAGGCAATGTTCTGGGTTGGGAGAGTTTTGAGATAATGGTGTATCTGGGATGTTAATATTTTAGCACTGAATAACTATAATACGATAAATATGTGATGGTAATGATCCTGGGGTATTAAAGTTCTAGATGGTAATTGTTCTGGGGTGGGAATGTATGATGCAAAAAATGCTAAAAAGTCTGAATGAAAATGTTTTTAGATAGTAATGATTCTGGGATGCAAGTTTTGTTGATGGTTCTGGGATAGGGTTTATTAGATGGCCCTCTTTCTGTTCTGCAGGTGGATGAACAGCATCTGCAGACACAGCTCAATGAGATCAAACTCATCTCATTGAGCTGTGGGAGGATGGAGGTGTGGGAGGATGGAGTGACAAAGGTAAGAACAATGCTACAGAGCGTTTTACAGTGTTGTGAGAACAATACATTTCACTCCATGTATGACTGCTAACTGTACTTCCAGATTACTCCACACATTTTCTGCACTGTTTACCTGGAGGAGAAGGAAGAAAGGGAAGAACACCATATCAAGGTGGGTGCCCACTGACCGTTCAACTCATAAACTGAAACGTCTGGGTACAGATCTTGCACAATTGATACAGGAAGGCTGTTTGTACAGAGCATGAAGGGACGTGTGATTTACACGGATAAACTCCTCATTTTCAGATTTCAGTCGCCATGACAGCTGCCGAGCTTATTCTGGAGATCTTGGATAAGTGCAAAATCTGCTGGAATGAGCAAGAGTATTGGAGCTGTTTTGAAGTGAATGAAAGTGAAGGGACAGGTAAGCAAACACATTACCCATTAAGTGGTCTCACTTTTCAAGTACAGCCTCATTGCATTTCTAATACATCTGTGATAGTGACATTGGAAAAAGCCATTGCTAAACCATAACATCTCAATAAATATTCTTAGTAAACAACTCATTAAGAAATGGTTGAGCCCTGGATAAGAATATGTCAATGCTTTATTCTGTCACCCCTCCAGAGCGATTGCTGCACTATCAGGAGAAAGTGCTGCCTATCTGCTACTCCCTGGGGCCGGAGAGAATCCTGTTAGTTAAGAGAAACATATTTATGAAGGCAATGCTGAATTACCTGGGTATGTACAATCTACAAAGGCATGCTCATTTTATGTATGCATAGCTGTCTATTTTAAATACTTGGATACAATACTACTCTATTGTAAATGCACCAAGGTCTGTTTGGTGTATGTAGCAAGTGTATGTTGCAAGGGGAAACTAGCAGTGATCTTAATTGAATCTCATGTGAGATGCCTGTGGACCCATTGGACCCACAGCTCGTGGTGTACTATGGTTATGATCCAAATGAACTGGGCCACAATTAGTGGTTCTTCTTTCCTTTCCAATATCTATTATATTTCCTTAGCTAAAATGCAGCAGCAGCTACTGAGCTGAAAAAATTGAGAGATGGCTATATTGGATGGTATTGAGTATTTTGTGAATTAATCACTGTCAAAACCAATCAGTCTAAGGGAAAGTGTTCTGCCTCCTCAGTTTTCAGCTCAGTTTTCACCACTGCTGGGATGTATGTTGTTTTATAGTGTGTATATATCATTGAAATGGCAAAATTGAAACCAAACATTAAAAAAGGAACACACACAACAGGAGCAATGCAAATTAATAAACTGAAATACCATTAGAGGGGATATGAAAACGAGGGAAGACAAAGCAAGCAATATTATTTTTGAGGAAATGAAACATTGTGTGACCTGAAACAAGTGAAAAAAGGAAATAATCTCTGTTTGTGCTTTATTAATGAGGAAAAGTATAATGTGCCAATTAAAGAGTATATCATTGTTTAAGAAGTGAAGGGTACTGTGTCTTATAAAAGGTATCTCTGTAAATTGAAAGTCACTCTATAGACTATATATTTATTTATCACATTTTCTACTAAATTGTCATATAGACATGGGACATTAGGTCAAGATAAAAAGTCTGATTGTAGAAATAATGGTACAGCTGTGGTATCCCCAAGTGAAATGCTCTCAGTTGCTTCATAAAGACAGATTAGCTGTATAAGTGAGCAGGATATGTAGATGGATATTTCTGGTATTTATAAAAAAATATCTGATAACCTGCCATCTTTACAATAGGTTCAGTAAAGGGCATTTTGGGATTAGTGGTCCAAAGCAACACAAAAAAAAACCCTTAAAGTAACTCAAAATCAGCTTGTACAGTGACGTTTGATATTATGGCTCCAGAGGCTGTACATACTTAAAGTAACTATGTATGAAACTATTCTGTTTCCTATGATGCATACAACATAAGAACACTGTCATCAGGGAAAGATGTATCAGCATGGCATAAAACTGAAATGTATGCTTATAATTGTGAATAAATGCTATTAAATTAGTCTGTTCATATTCACTGCCTCTGGAAACCTAATGGCGTTATTTCAGGTGCATTTTGCTGCTTTAGACCACATGCCACTGAATGCCTTATATCTGCCATTGTAAAGCCAACAGGTCATCAGAAACCACTTTAAATATCTATAATATTGTTTGTTACACAGTAAAATTGTCTGGGCCAATCAAAATGAAGCTAAAACTGAAATAGTAACATAAATGCCACAAGAAATTGAACAACACATTTAACTGCTAATGATAACTGAATTTATACTAGATTGACTGCATAGTGACAGAACATGAAATACGAGTAATATTTCTTGGAATTTTCTACAGTTGCAAATGAGGAAATGAAAAAAAGTGGGGTGATGAAGTTTCGGGAGGAGCGGACTCTTCTAGGCTGGGGAAGCTTCCTTGCTCGCTTCTTTGTCCTCTTGGACACCTCTCTCATGCTCCTCAAGGAAGAACACGTAAGAGGGGGGCTAACAGTTTGATTTGTTTGTTGGATTGTGTTTTTACTTGAGCAGTCTGTTATAGAAGTCTCCTTTTTTAGTGCCCCTGAGTGATATGCAGGTGCCTGTAGGTGGTTAAATAGTGAGTATAGTGAGTAACGCTATCCTTTTGCAGGAGAGAGGGCAGTCTGCCCCCTATTTATGTATTTTTCTGAGTTACATGCTCAGAGTGTCTGTTTGTGTCTGTACTGCGAGGCACATATTGAGAGTGTCCAATAGTGTTGGTACTGTGAGACCAGGGCTGGTTCTAGGTATAGGTGACATAGGTGGTCGGCAAGGGCGACAGCTGTCCTGGGGGGGGGGGGCAAATGGGTCCGCAATCGCTTTCTACAGCACCAATCACTCCCCCACTCCCCAGTCTGCATTCCCACGTAGAGCAGCAAATATGCAAGGGATGTGCTTGTGTGAGACACATACTGAGAATGTCTGTTTGCGTCAGTACTGAGAGACACATACTGAGAGTGTCTGTGTCAGTACTGAGAGACGCATACTGAGAATGTCTGCTTTTGTCATACTGTGTGTTTTCTTTTGACATATCCTATGCAAGTGTGCTTGTGTGAGTGAAGTGAGACCAATGTTATGTGTTTACTTGTGTGAGTTCTGTAAGGTTTGTTGAGAGCCTTTGTCTGGGCTATATGTCACAGGATGTCGTCTCTTTCTCCTCACAGAGTATTCGGCCAGAGAAGGAGTGGCCTGTGAAGTCCCTCAGGGTCTGTCAGGGCATAAAGGCAAAGTTGCGACCACCCACAAGGTAAGACTCTGGCTTGGTTCTGCCCCCTTCATTGTCACCTCAGTGCTCGGGCTTTTGGGTGGCATGTTTTTTACAGATAACTTTGACTAGCCAATCTTAACATTGTATTCTCTGAGGTACATTTATGGCAGTCAAAAAAAAATAATTTGGCCTTTTAAGGATTAATAGCTATTGCCTCCTTGTGACAAATTGGAGAATACTTTATGTTACTTAATAATTCACGGTGAGATGCATTGCAAAAGTCTATAACTTTGACAGCAGAGGGCAGTCTAATTCTGTCAACCTGAGTGTCTGGTTCTGAGCAGATAGTTCACCGCATATTCCATCATAAGGAAATGGTAAATGGTAAATGGACTGCATTTATATAGCGCTTTTATCCAAAGCGCTTTACAATTGATGCCCCTCATTCGCCAGAGCAGTTAGGGGTTAGGTGTCTTGCTCAAGGACACTTCGACACGCCAAGGGCGGGGTTTGAACCGGCAACCCTCCGACTGCCAGACAATCAGTCTTACCTCCTGAGCTATTTCGCCGAAATAAACAACTGTCAGATAAACTAATCTTCAAGAACTTGTAGACACCTTGTGCTGCAGTACAACAAATCAAACATATTTTAAGCTGTATAATTCAGCAACATATCCTGTGCGCAGTTGCTCCAGTTCTCTCTGATGATCCAGTTAAAAAGCTTTGATCTGGTGACATCACTCTGACCTGATAATGAGCATTGCTCCTGTTTGGTGACAGCTGGGGGATGACCGTAGTATGTGAAGATGAGAAACAGCAGAATCAGCGATGGTGAGTGTCTGATTACTCCAGAAGGGAAGTGCACTGCTAATAATAATAATAATAATAATAATAATAATAATAATAATAATAATAATAAATAATAATAAATGTATAAATCAGAAACACAGGGCCAAAGTACCTGAATTTATTTATCTATTTATTTATTTATTTGGAATATTGTATTTTGATGATGGTGGTGGACAGCGCCGTCTAACACGTCGGTTCAAAAATAGGTGTTCAATTGGGTTGAGATCTGGTGACTGCAAGGGCTATAGTATATGATTCACAGCATTTTCATATTCATCGAACCATTCTCGGACCCCTCGTGTCCTGTGGATGGGGGCATTGTCGTCCTGGAAGAAAGCACTCCCATCAGGATAGAAATGTTTCACCACAGGATAAAGGTGATCACTCAGAATAACTTTGTATTGATCTGCAATGACCCGTCCCTCTAAGGAGACAAGTGGACCCAAATCATGCCAGGAAAATGCCCCCACAGCTCATAACAGAGCCACCAGACCCCCTCATTGTAGGGGTCAAGAATTTAGGCCTGTACCATTCTCTTGATGTATTTCATACATGCTCTCGCGCACTTGTTGAAAAAGACTCATCTGACCATACCACTTGTTTCCACATCTCTGTAGACCAGTGCCTATCGTTTCTGCACCACTGAACTCTCAAATGTGCATTCGTCTTTGTAATGTGGGGTTTATGCACTGTAACCCTACTATAATATCCCTCTCTATGTACCTGTAGACAGACTGTCATTGCTGACACAGTCGGATCACATCCTGCATTGACATTCAGTCACAATGAGTTGCTCTTCTGTTTTTCCTTAGATATTTAAACACTAGCCAGTTGCGCAGTCTTTGTGACTGAAGCTTCTGCCATTCGTGCCCCAATAATAAACCCTCTTTCAGGTCGCTTTGATCTTTTCCTCTTGCCATCTTGATCCAAAATCAAGGTAACCTGGGCCTGCTCAGCATTTTTCATACATGCTACAGAGCATGATGGGACGTTAATTACTTAATTGTATCATTCAGCACACCGGTATGGAAGCATTTGAATTTGTTATGTTTCTCCACTGATTTATTCAGGTTTTTCCTTTCATTTGTCATCCATCTTTGTATACCTCAGTAAATTCGCTTTTTTATACTTTAAATGTTTATATGGATGGATATTTTTCACGGTGTGTCCAAAATGACTGACTGTGAATTTAACACTCCCTTTTAGAATGTTGCTTTAAAAAGAATCTACACCATGCTTTCAATTCCAGCCATACCAGCTACACATCACAAAAATATGTTCCGCAAACAAAATAAACAACAGAGAAAATAAATGGGTGATGTTTAGTTTGTTGCTAGACAAAAGTGGTTGTTATGGGGCTAGCCATGCAGGTTCGGCTTTATTGTGTGCCAGAATTGCATCCATTGCCACATACGATCGGGAGGTGCACCAGTCCACACCCACTATAACTGTTGTGCTCCTTTAATTTATTATTAATTATTTATTATGTATTTTATTATTAATTATTATTTCTGTTCACAACACTACTTTGTCATGTGCGTGCGACTGTGTTTGCACCTGTAATTTCCATTGTGGAAAGAAGCTGTTCCTACACGCTGGCTTCTGCCTGCCATCGGCACCAATGTCTAGATCTTTCTCAAATTCCATGGCTGATTCTTGACAATATTTTGTCTTTAAATTCAAATTTGACAGAAAGAACACTCTACTTTTGCACACAGTCAAAACTAAAGGTAACAGACATTTTTATTTTATTAATATTTGCATGCCCCTCCAGAACCAGTCATGCTGGTTAGTAAGCTGAGTCATGTTGGGAAGACATGTGATGACGTCGGTATGACTTGGCTCAGCACAGCAATTTAAAATGGCCGTAAGGTACGGCTGCTTCTGGGAATACTGGAATATTCTCATTATATTTCTACTTCTTTGCTCAGGTACATATGCTGTGAGACAGAGACTGATATGATAGAGTGGATGGCCGCATTCCTGAGTGTTCAGGTGAGAGCAGAGAGAGAATTGTATTTTACAGCAAATGACCACTACAAACCTCATTTTAATTCATTATCTCTCTCTCTCTCTCTCTCTCTCTCTCTCTCTCTCTCTCTCTCTCTCTCTCTCTCTCTCTCTCTCTCTCTCTCTCTCTCTCTCTCTCTCTCTCTCTCTCTCTCTCTCTCTCTCTCTCTCTCTCTCTCTCTCTCTCTCTCTCTCTCTCTCTCTCTCTCTCTCTCTCTCTCTCTCAGCATAAGGGCAATGTGTGGCCAGTGGAGCACATGAAGGTAGAGTGAATCATCCTCCTATTTGGCTGTGGTCAGTGGAGCAACTATAAATCATACTAAAATGGAGTACAATTACACACAGCTAATAAAACATTGCAGTGCAGTCAGGCACATAGGATCATTAGCAAAATATTTATTTGTAAATGGATTTGAATTCAAATTATACTGCAATGAGAATAGATGTACTAGATACAGCAAAATAATATATACTCATTATTATAATTATAATAATGAGTACATGTATATCATTATTAACTTATCCCCAAAGGAAAATTAGTGAGGAAAATGAGGAAAAAATGAATGTATCCACAGAGAACTAGTGCTCCAGGGCAGCACATTTTGTTATGTGTAATGTGTGATACCCTCTCTGCTGTCACATTGTCCCTGCAGTGAGAAGCAGCCAGCAGGAGGCAGTGTGGAACCGGGCCAACATTCCCATTACCCCTGGGACACAGGATCTTCACACATCTCTTAAATAATATACAGTAGCAAGACATGAAATGAGCAAAACCTACATTAAATATGTATAACTACGTGTGTGATGTGAAAATTGTTTTATGTTCCTATAGTGGTGGTGTCATGTGAAGGAAATTTACTAGTCCTGATTCTAGCCTGGCTCAAGCTGTCACCATGGCATTGTAAGTTGCCATGACACCTGCCTCAGCAGCCAGCATTTCAGTGCACTTTTAATATAATTTTCATGTTTTTGTTAGGGTAGCATATCACAAAGTTAATGTTCCAAGTGTTTATCTTCTTTGTAAATTTAGTGGTGATCCATTTGTTAAAATTTTGCCCATTGGATCTGCGTTTCAGGATGTTTGCTTTGTGACAATGGGGCATACAGTAGAAATGCATTTGATAGGGGCAAATGTCAATGAAACAGCATCCTGCTATCAGTTAATAAAATATTTCTTTTCATCTGCCTTGCAATATGCCTAATTTTGCATATTTTCGCAAAGTTGGTCACATATAATTCTTGTGAGATGCACGCACTGCACGTGACATAATATATTTTATGGAATTTGAATTCATTGTCTACATCGGACCTCTGCGTGATTTGCAGTGTCTCTGAGATGCTCAGGATCATGGATGTCCTAAGCCTGGAAAAAACAACACTAATAGACACCTCAATTTATGCTAGAATGTTATGGCAAATATAACTAGAGAATTTTATGAATAATTTTTTCTATTTGTAAGCAAAACAGTTACCAAGACAGGTGTGTTGAAATGTTGTGTTGTGAGATTAAACAATAAGAATGTGGCACCAGGACTATTTAAGGAATGGATTTATCTTATTGGCAATTGCAGATATTTACAGTAGAACCTTAATACAACAATGCAATGTCAATAAATTAGTCAGGTTTTGCCTCCTTGAATGTTTGAGGATGACCTACTGTGTGTGAAGAGGCCAATATGCTCTGGGAATAGAACATGGTCATGGTGATTACAGAATTCAGGGACAGAGAGCAACAGGAAGGAGGCTACAATGCACCTTTTTGCTGGACTAAAATAGACCTGACCTTAGGGGTGTACTGTTCTAATAAAATGAGAAAAAGTCAATCTGTTGCAGCCTGAAGTGTAAATGAGTAACCCCATTGCACAGAATTTTTAAGTGAATAAAATGGATAATGAGATATACTTTCCATATATTTTCTAAAATTAATGACATGTCAGAGAGAGAAGGAGCGAAAAGTGTACAGGGGCTTCTCAGGACAACAGAACATAAAACTGGCAAGATGACTGGGTTGCCTAAGAATACACTAGAAAGAGCCAGCAGAATATCAGTTTTCCACCATGCACAAATCTGTTGTAGTGGCTTAGCATGCTTCTATTTATCAATATTCTTGAAACTGATTCCAAAAGAAAATATGTTATACTCTGCTTTAAAGCTGGAGAACCTTACATAAAGAGGCCTAGTCAGTAAAACACTAACCCTTGTACCTGTAATCACAATCAGTGTTTCTACTCACCTCTAAATCCACAGAAGCATACATTAATTCCATGCTCACTTCTTCCTGGCTGCAGTTACTGCTCTCAGTGCTCACATCATTTGTACCATTCCCATGGCAACCACATTTCAGCATGAAAAACCATCCCTGTAAATAGTAAGGAATTTTAAGAAAATCAATTTTCAGCATTGCCATTGCTGAAATAGCTCTCAGAAGCCTGAAGAGCATAAAGGAAGTCAGATTGAGAAATGAGTCGGGCCATTGTGGAGTGCGGTCGATCCTCATCAAAAGCATCACGCTTGCCGTCTCCCCACCGGGTTCTGTATTTTCAGGGCCTGATTCTATGAGCCGCTCGGGGGAGGTGCAGCCTGTCAAGGACCATCATTATGAGGAAGATGCTGGCAGCAATGCAGAGGAGCTGAGGACCTGAATGAACATTTAACAATCAGATGGCTGGGGAATAAATTACCGGACCTCTGTAAGAGGGCTGATTTTGGTTCCACTCAACCCTTCTGGCAGAATTTAGTCCATTTAGTCAATTAGCTGCATGCAATTAGAGTCATTTTTCAAAATGCACTGCAGTAAAATTACTAACTGAATGCAAGATGTGAATGTGACATTCAGATTTGATTTATCATTTGCATACAAGTTTATTTTTATTTTTTTTATAAAAGTGAAGGGTGTAATGATTGGCATATTGAAATAATAAGGCGCACAGTTTGGGTCTGAAACCAGCATACGTGAGTCCAACCTGTTTGTCCTTTTGACCACATTTTGATATAAAAACTGGGGCCGTCAGGCTGTTCTCTCCCATGTCAGGCCATTCACTCCACTCTACAATCCATCACTTGATCATAACTTGCCAGTCGCATTAAGGAATTTAATAGTGTCTGTGAACTGATCCAGATCCAGTGCATGTGAGCAGCATATTGACAGCTTTGTAAATTAAGGAGACCTGAAAAACTGGCTGGAACACAGCCCTCCGTGAATAGAGATGGACAGATTGAGTGTTTTTAGGCATTTCCTTTGTCACAAGATATTCATTTTTTGCAGGTAAAGTATTTTCAGTATTTTATTTTATACTGTTCTTGCCTCTGTGAAATGGTGGCGGTAGATCTACTCTCTAAACATCAGGCAATGTTTTAGTTGACGGCTCATATAGTCACTGATATGGCTCAGCATGCCTTTGACCAGATGCAGCATCTGTTGAACATGCTGCTGAGCTGCCGCCCAAAGACACCTGGAGAAATGTACGTAGACACATTTCCTTGAAATTTTATTCAGATACACACCTGAATAGATTTTGCATCTTGTTGCTGGAAAAAGCTTGGCTTTTAAGTAGACATTCATATTTTTAATGCAAACATTCTTCACGGTATGAAACTACGCATGACAAGTGAGAGGTTCATTATTGTTTCTAGCTTATCATTTTTGATTGGTCATTCTATAACAGGAAAGTGAATATCACTCAGCAACAGTGCGCAGAAGATTTGACATTCAATATTTACATTTTTATATTTAAATAAACTGATCTGGAAGTCCTGGCCATTGGATGTGTCCACATACACAACAAGTGTTAAATGTCTTAATTATGACTAGAGCCCGACCGATGCCAGATTTTTGGGTCCGATGCCGATCCCGATTTTGGAGAGTCCTAGCCCACCGATTACCAATGTTTTGACCGATATTTTGTCAAAAAGTGCAACATTTTCAAATCAATTT